>NW_026057586.1:27633995-27933995 GCF_023721935.1 Panthera uncia
CACAAACCGTGAGATCATGACCTGAGCCGAAGTCGGTCGCTCAACCGACTTCGGCTCAGGTCATGATCTCACGGTTTGTGAGTTCGAGCCCCGTGTCTGGCTCTGTGCTGACGGCTCGGAGCCTGGAGCCTGCTTCGGATTCTGTGTCTCCCTCTCTCTCTGCCCCTCCCCGACTCACGCTCTGTCTCTCTCTGTCTCAGAAATAAATAAACATTAAAAAAAAAAAAAAAGAATAAAGCTGGTATAGGGGCACCTGGGTGGCTCAGTCAGTTGAGTGTCCAACTTCAGCTCAGGTCATGATCTCACAGCTTGAGGGTTCCAGCCCTGTGTCGGGTTCTGTGCTGAACTCAGAGCTCGGAGCCTGCTTTGGATTCTGTGTCTCCCCCTCTCTCTGTCCCTCCCCTGCTCGTGCACTGTCTCTCTCTGTCTCTCAAAAATAAATAAACATTAAAAAAATTTAAAGAATAAGGTTGGTATATACGTTCATATGTAGGTTTGTATGGACACAAGTTTTCAGCTCACTTTAGTTAAAATATGGTTTCAATGAATCAGATTCATTGGTCTAGTTCAGCTGAATGTCATTTTAACATGTGTTATTTCACGTCTAAGGTGCCTGAGTGTCCTCTGTGCTCAAAATTCATGCAAAATGCTCCTTGGATTAGGCTGGGTAAGAAATCAGTGAGTTAGAGGGGAAAAGTCAGTGGACTTAGGAGAATGTGTACTGGAAGAAATACTTGGTATTTGCTTCTAGAATTCTGACATTTAAGACATGTGTTAAATCTGAAATTTGAATATGTAAGACATTCTCATTCCCAAAAGTCATGGACCCGAAGTGCAGAAAATCCAAAACATATTGAACTTGAGCTGGCCTAGTGACATTGCAGTGGCGAAGCCAAAGATAAACTAAAAGTAAAACTTGACCAAATCTAAATAAAAACTTTGAGGAAAAAGCCCTCAAAGACAACACAAATTGTCATCAATTTTACAGAGTCTCTAGGAACAAGTAGAAACAAGAGTCACATATTTCCGGGGTCAGGGAAGGCTGAATCACTGAGAGATAGAGGATGAGTAATTTCTGGACTACAAAGAATCATTACTTAGTATTATCCCTACAAACAAAGTTAGTCATCCTGATGGGCACATTTGGAGATCATTGCATTTATTTGCATATTTTTGGTTGGGTAACATTTTTTTGCATTTATGTACTTCTGTTCATGTTAAGAATATAATGATCAGTCAAATTGTAACCTAAGCCTCCATTCCTTCATTTGTAAAAGGATGGAAATGAATTATGTGGTTTAGCTCTAAGATGCTCTCAAATACAGTAGCATTCTAAGGCTAGAATACTGTGGGAAAATGAATAGACTCTTTGACTACCTAGAATGTTTAGGACATGGGATATTCTGCTTAATTCCACTTTCCGATCAACTGATAATTAACCCCGATTCGTTTTTGGTTTGAAATTTGTTAGAAATTATAAATCCACATCTTGGCGAATCCACATCCGGAGCACGTAGGGATTTTTTTGAGGATTCTTCTGATTTAGGTGCTGGGGTTTCAGAAATGGAGACGGAGAACATGGAAGATGCTGAATAGGAATGAATGCACTTTGTTCTCATCAACATCACATAGTTTCTATTAGTTTGCAGTTTCTTGGCTTTAGATAAATTGTCATGGAAGAAATCCAGTCAGTTGACTATCTGGGTTACTGGGGTCTGAGATACGGCGTCCAGTCAGTGGCTGTGAAATGCATCCCAGACATTACTGCTGCAGGGATGTGGCTGCTTAAGAGGCTTCACAGTTATGTAGTGTCTTAAGACTTTGAGATTTATTCTCGTTTGCGTATTTGGTTTGCCTAGTAGGTGAACCAGAGGATAATAGATAGAGACTAAAAACCTTCAAAATTGTATTTCAGTGGGGATGTGACATGAAGGGTGTCAGAAGCTGGAGGGAATTTTTATGGACTGGACTCCAACTTCCCACGGGGAGCAAGAGGGAATACCAGTCAGCTAGAATAGTGACTGGATATTTCCCTGGGCTTGACCTACTTTGGTTTCCTGACTTAGTTCTCTTATTTGCTTTGATGGTGGTGGTAGTTCGTTGGGTATTTGATCTGGCTGGCTTTTTTGGCTCTGCTGGCTGGACTGCTGGGGTTTAGAGAAACACTGTCCTGTTCCCTTGGTCCCCTATCTGAGGACCTACTTCAAATTTTAGGTATAACCGCTTCCTGGCACTTGCTTGCTTTTCCAGGCCTGTGCAGTGTCTTGGGCATGTCTGGAGGATTCTCTAGGGAATGCTGTGGACCAGGAGGAAGACTTGAGTCTGTATTTCTGGACATTGATGTACCACTGATTGGTGCTCAGTTCAGCAGCACATGTACTAAAATTGGAACAATGCACCACTGATTTTACCCTGTGATATATACAGTCACGCACCTCTCAGGGGTAAACTATAGAAGTTCAACTTGTATTTATTAACTGGAAAAGCGTTAGCACTAACATTAGCAGTGCCCTTAGCTGTGGTCTAATGTTCCTCATGAATTGAAACACCCACCTTGGATTCTTAGATTTTTCTCTCCCTGTGGATTTGTAAGTCAAATTTCTCATGTCCCTGAGGGATGTGTGTGTGTGTGTGTGTGTGTGTGTGTGTGTCTGTGAAACAGAGAGAGAGAGAGGGAGGGAGGGAGGGAGGGGGAGAGGGAGATTTAGATCATATTGAAGGTTAGATGGGTAATGCTGAACATTGGCCAACTTTCTGAACATTGATATCTTCTAAATCTTATGCCTTCTATGTTAAATTTAGAGGGATATTCGTCTTTCACAAAGTCATGGTCTCAACATATATAATATAAATTTTCTGTAGTAAAATGTGAAGTTGTTCCTTTTTTTATGTTCAGTTTTGTTATGAGGAGTCCAAATAGTTCAGAAATAGAGGTTGCCACTAATAAATGTGTGGTGTGTTTCCTTCCGGACTTTTGTCTCTGTATTTATATACAATGTAGTTATGCATTTTT
Source organism: Panthera uncia (assembly GCF_023721935.1). Lineage (NCBI taxonomy): Eukaryota > Metazoa > Chordata > Mammalia > Carnivora > Felidae > Panthera > Panthera uncia. The sequence continues at coordinate 27,637,009 of NW_026057586.1, forward strand.
CTTAACAAATATGGACTCATTTATTATGGGCTTATATAGGAACCTTTCATTTGTCTCATGATAATATATTGTGGATATCTTTTTGTTACTATGTATAATTCTATTTTATTCTAGTATCTAAAGAAACTTGTGATTATGCTGGGCCCACCTGGATAATCCAGGATCATCTCCCCCTCTCAAGATCTTTAACCTAATTGCACCAGCAAAGCCCTTTTTGTCATGTAGGGAAATATATTCATAGGTTCTGGGGCTTAGACAGGGGCATCATTTGGGGTCATTATTCAGTCTGTCATACTGGTGTTTTCTAGGTGTCTCCGTGGTAAAATTACTGCTTTCCCTTTTGTAAGTAATGAATAACTAATGTAATTATATAAAATAATGTAATTAATAAGTAGCTTAAGGGGGGATACTTTGAAATTATGTAAATGTACTGCTTGCCTCAAACTTTTATCCATTAGTTTTTAACATCCATTGGTGATTCTTGCCTGAATGAATTATTAAGGGGGTGGTCATTAAAATTTTTTAACAGTTTTGTTGAGGAATAATTGACATGTAATAAACTGCCTGTGTTTCATTTTTATTTATTTATTTATTTATTTTTTAATTAAAAAAATTTTTTTTACATTTATTTATTTTTAAGAGACAGAGAGAGAGCATGAGCAGGGTAGGGGCAGAGAGAGAGAAGGAGACACAGAATCTTAAGCAGGCTCCAGGCTCTGAGCTATCAGCACAGAGCCTGATGTGGGGCTCAAACCCACAAATTGAGATCACGACCTGAGCCAAAGTCAGATGCACAACCGACTGAGCCACCCAGGCACCCCTCATTTTTATTTTTTTTTAAAGAATTAAAAAAAATTTTTAACGTTTATTTATTATTGAGAGACAGAGAGACACAGAACCTGAGCAGGGGAGGGGGAGAGAGAGGGGAAGACACAGAATCTGAAGTAGGTTCCAGGCTCTGAGCTGTCAGCACAGAGCCTGACGCGGGGCTCGAACTCACAAACTGTGAGATCATGACCTGAGCCAAAGTCAGTTGCTTAACCAACTGAGCCACCCAGGCACCCCTAAAAAAATTTTTTTTTAAATGTTTATTCATTTTTTGAGAGAGAGAGAATGCGCCTGTGTGCATGTGAGTGAGTGGGGGAGGGGCAGAGAGAGAGGGAGATACAGAGTCTGAAACAGGCTCCAGACTTTGGGCTGTCAGCACAGAGCCTGGCGTGGGGCTTGAGATCTTGACCTGAGCTGAGGTTGGACCGATGGAGCCACCCAGGCGCCCCTAAACTGCCTGTGTTTTAAGTATAAAGTTTAACGGTTTTCACATATGTATACCACCCATGAAACCATCCCCACAGTTAAGCTTGTGAACCTATTCATCACCCCCAAGGTTTCCTCACACCCCTTTGAAATTCCTCTAACCTTACCTGCCTCTCTCAGGCAACCACCACTCTGCTCTCTGTCCCTGTATATTAGCTGCGTTTTCTAGAATTTGTATAATCCAAACACAGCAAGTGCTCTTTTTTTGGCCTGGCTTCTTTCATTTACCATATTTATTTTGAGTTTCATCCATGTTATTGTATTAATAGTTTGTTCTTTTTAGTTACTAAATAAGATTCCATTTTATGGACATGGACATGTGACAGTTTGTTTATCCATTGATCGTTGATGGACGTTTGAGTTGTTTACAGTTTTTAGCTATTATAAATAAAACTGCTATGAACATTTGGGGCTCCTGGGTGGCTCAGTTGGTTAAGTGTCTGACTTTGGCTCAGGTCGTGATCTCATGGTTCGTGGGTTTGAGCCTGTGTCGGGCTCTGTGCTGACAGCTCAGAGACTAGAGCCTGCCTTGGATTCTGTGTCTCCCTCTCTCTTTGCCCCTCCCCCCACACTCTGTCTCTCTCTTTCTCAAAAATAAATAAACATTAAAAAAATAAAAAAACTGCTATGAACATTCATGTACATCTTTGTATGGTGATTTTCTGATTCCATCTATTATAATGAAGTTGGCATTCTACTGTAGGGAAGAGCTTTCTCTCCTCTCTCTCTCTCTTTATTAGTATGCATACAGGGATTCTTATTTCATTCGATGGATATAGTATGTTACCATCATGATTTCTCTTGATGCTCAAATTTTTCTGGATTTGGATAGCAAGGGGTCCCTCTAAACTGGGTTGTGTGCCCTAGATTTTGTGTCCTTTAGATATATTCCCATCATTCTTTGAGCACTCCTCGCTTTCTGGGACAAGATGTTATAGGCTTAATAGCTAATTTCTCTGCCACAGTCCTAGAACCTGCTATTTCTCCAAAGAGCCCCGTTTCCTTTTAGTAGAGAATAGGATTTAGAAAGCAGTATTTGTGCTGTGGGTGTGCTCATTGCTACCTGGAATTCATTGTTTCTAGGCTCTTTCAACAGAGTGAGGAAACATATGTATGCATAACAATACCTCCAGTTCCATTACAACACCACAAGGTTATTCTAGCCTTCTCCCACTTGCTCTATTTTCCAGAGGTATGCTGGTAAATGGTTAACAACTTCTCCAGTAGATAAACTTTAATCTATACTTTGCAGCATTTGCCAATTTCCGTGGTGTAAAAACTCCCTCCATGGCCATTTTCAAACCACCAACATGACATCACTGAACAGGGAGTTAGGAAGAGATATACAGCATTGGTCCTCACTGGTGCGAGCCAGGTCTTGCATGCCACTGTAGGAGAAGTGGGCTCCTATTATCCGCAATATATTTGCTCATTTCCTAAATGAGCCCTAAAACACATAGAAAGTAGTTTCAGGATTGCTAACCAATACCATTGGGAGAAACAAGCTAGCGTTTAATGCGTCTAACTCCTTTGGCTTAGGATGAGAGCACATTGTCAGAATAGGGTGGCTAAAGTTACCTGGGTTGGTTCTACCTCCCTCTCCTTTAGTGTGGTGATTTTATTTATTCAAATGAGGTTAGGTTTGTTTATTTCTCTTTGTATTCCATTAGCTAGGTTTCTCCCTTACTTGTGTATGTTTCTAGTGTTTTCCACTGTGTAAAATATTAACAATTTCAAAAGTTAGAACAACTTAGAAAGGTGTACCCAGAGGTGCCTGGGTGGCTCAATTAGTTAAGTGTCTGACTCTTGATTTCGGGTCAGGTCATGATCTCACAGTTCGTGGGTTGGAGCCCCTGCTTGGGATTCTCTCTCTCTCCCTCTCTCTCTGCCCCTCCTCTGCACGCACATGCATGCTCTCTCTCTCTCAAAATAAATACACTTGATCTTATCCAAAAGGCCGAGAGTGATCTCTCTCAAAATAAGTAAATAAACTTTAAAAAATAAAAAAAGTGTACCCAGAGAAGCATCACTTTCGCCCCCTCCTTCTATCCCAATTCTACTCCTGTCTTGTCCTTTCTGATCCCACTTACCCTGTGTAAGTGACTAATTTCATTAATTTCTGGTTTATCTTCTCTGTTTCTTTTGTACAAATGAGTAGATACATATATGTATATTCTCATTTTCTTTTCTTTCTTATGCAAAAGGCAGTATACTACATAGAATAGCCATGAAATCGGAAACGTGTGTGTTTTTGTTTTACTTTTTATGACTGAAACTCCTCGATTACTTCTGGGACATGCTAATGATAGGTGTATTCCATGAAAATCAGAAACATGAATCCCTTGAAACAATGCAAAGGCGCATGTGCAGGGGTTGATAGAAATGCTGTATTGATAAGTTATGTTCATAACAGTTTTGCATAATGCATTAAACTATGCATTGCTAATCAAGGACAGTACGTTCAACATATCATATGATATCATTGAAAACTTTGTAATGTAATAGCAATTAATCATTTCTTACGTATATTAGCCTATGCTTCCAGACTTTGGGACCACGCTGAAGCTACCCTCTTGCCCTTTGCTGTTTTAGCTTTAAAAAATACAGACTGAGAGAACCTAGGTAGCTCAGTTGGTTAAGGTCTGACTCTTGATTTTGGCTCAGGTCATGATCTCCGGTCTTGAGATGAGCTGAGCGCAGAGCTTGCTTAACATTCTTTCTCCCTCTCCCTCTGCCCCTCTCTCTCTGCTTGCGTTCTCTCTCTCTCTCTCTCTCTCTCTCTCTCTCAGGGATGGAGCCTGATGTGGGGCTCGAACTCATGAACCACGAGTTCATGACCTGAGCCCAGATCAAGAGTCGGACACTCGATATACTGAACCACCCAGATGCCCCTCATTCTTTTTTATAGAACTTCATTGTGAGGATATACCACTCTCCCTGTGTGTGAATATTTAGGTTGTTTGCAAAACTTTGTAATTGTAGACAGCACTTTGTTGGAGGTGTATCTTCAGGGTAAATTCCTACAAGTGGAATAGCTGGATAAAAAGGTAAACACACATGTACTTTGGTTATTATTGAATTCCCCTCTCTTAAAGTTTGAACCAATCTTCATTCTCACCAGCAATGCACAAGAGTGGCTGCTGCCCGCAGTCTTGTCAACTGAATGTGTTTCCTCTTGTTAATTTTGCCATTCCAATGGGTGAGGTTAAGTTTCCATTTGCATTTCTCTTTAAAAAAAATTTTTTTTTTACATTTATTCATTTTTGAGAGACAGAGCACAGTGGGGGAGGGGCAGAGAGAGAGGGAGACACAGAATCCGAAGCAGGCTCCAGGCTCCGAGCTGCCAGCACAGAGCCCAATGCGGGGCTTGAACCCACAAAACCACGAGATCACGACCCGAGCTGAAGCCAGATGCCGAACCGACTGAGCCACCCAGGCGCCCTGCATTTCTCTTTTTTAATAGGTGAGGTTGTATGTATCTCTGAATATTTAAGGAACGCATACACACAGAGTAAATCATGTGTTCCATATCTTTTGCCCATTTTCTGATTCTTTTTCCATCAATTTTATTCTATTTTATTTATTTTTTTAATTAAAAAATTTTTAATTTTTTTTCTTTTCCATCAATTTTGAAGAATTATTTCTATGTCAGGGATATTAGCCCTTTAGTGGTGATTTAATTGCAAGTGTTTTCTCTTTGTCAGTTTTATGTTTATTCTTTATGTGTATTATTATTTTTTGCTATGAAAATGTTTTTATGTTTAGGTGGTCAGATGCATGAACTTTTTTTGTTGTTGCATTAGGATTTTCAGTCATAGTTAGAAAACCCTTTGGCATGTTTATCTCTAGCTCTTGCAGGTTTCATGTGTTTACATTGAGATCTCTGATCCATTTTGAATTATTTTGGGTACATTGTGGGGTTTGTATCTGCTTTTACCATTTTCTAAATGGCTAACAGTTGTCCCAGCACCGCTTATGAAAAAGCTCATTTTTGCCCCAGTGATGTGAGATGCTACCTTCAGCATATATTACTTTTCTGTGTGTACTTGTGTCTATTTCTGGGCTTTATATTCTATGCCACTGGTCTGTTTGACTATTTATTATGCACCAGCCCCACAGGGTGTCAATGATGGAGGCTTTATAAAGTGTTTAAATGTCTGGTAGGGCTGGCTTCCCTTCAGAACTTTTCATTCTCAGTATTTTTCTGGCCATTTTTGCATTTTTATGATTTCCATATGAACTTTGTTTAACCACATAGGAAAAAGCTTGTTGGTATTTTCGTTGGAATAGCATTACAGTTATAAGTTAACTAAGAATTGACATTTTTATGACACTGAGTCATCCTATCCAAGAACAAAGAATATCTTTCCATTTGTATCATATCATCTGCAAGTAGAAATGGTGGAGATGGTTTTATTTCTTTCATAGCTCCTATGCTTCTAATCAATTTACCCCCTCAAATCGCATTGGTTAATCCCTCTAGTATGAAGTGGAGAAAGGGGGCATTCTTGCCTTGTTCCCCGTCTTAATACAAATAAATGCCTGCAGTGTTTCTCCTTTAAGTAGGATATGAGCTTTAGGCATAGGACATACAAATATATATAATTATTTTAAGAAAGTACCATCAGTTTCTTTTTTCTTGAGTTTCTTTTTTTAAAAAAAAAAATTTAACGTTTATTTATTTTTGAGACAGAGAGAGACAGAGCATGAACGGGGGGGGGGGCGGTCAGAGAGAGGGAGACACAGAATCTGAAACAGGCTCCAGGCTCTGAGCTGTCAGCACAGAGCCCGACGCGGGGCTCGAACTCACTGACCGCGAGATCATGACCTGAGCTGAGGTCAGCCGCCCAACCGACTGAGCCACCCAGGCGCCCCTTGAGTTTCTTTTAAAATCAGCAATGGGTGTTGAATACTGTTGAAGGCTTTTTTGGCCTTGCATTGCATTGCTGTAATAAATTATGATGACCTTGTGGCTTAAAACAACAGAAATGTATTCTTTCACAGTTCTGGAGGCCAAAAGCCCAACATCAGCATCAGTAAGATGAAATCAAGGTGGCAGCAGAGACATACTCCCTCTGGAGGTTGTAGGGAAGAATCTATTCCTTGACTTTCCCAGCTTCTGGTGGCGGCTGGTGTTTCTTGGCCTGTGACGCATCACTCCAATCTTGGCTCCGTGGTCACATGGCTTTTCCTCCTAAGTGTCAAATCTCCCACTGCCATCTGTTTTATAAGAACACTTGTGATTGTGTTTAGGGCCCACCCAAATAATCCAGGATAATCTCTCTATTTCAGTACTCTTAATGTAATCATACAACAAAGACTTGGTTTCCATATGAGATAAGGTTCATGGAATCCTGGGATGAAGACCTGGGTATCTTTGGGATCTATTATTCAGTCTACCACGGGTATCTATGGAGAAAATCATGATTTTTCTGTTAGATTTATTGAAGTGTTTTATTAGATTAATAAATTTCCTAATATTCACCCAACTTTGCATTCCTGGAATAAATCCCACTTAGTCATGTTACATTCTTTTCAGAATGTGTTACTGAATTATTTTTGCTAATATTTTATTTAGAACATTTTGATTAATATTTATAAGTAATATTGGTCTTCAACTTCCTTTTTTGTACTCCACTGAGTTTAAGTATTGTGTTATACTTGCTTTGCAAAGTGAATTAGGACATTTTCTTTCATGTCCAATCAATTTTGGAACCTCAGGAATACTTTTTTCCCCTGACGGTTTGGTGGAATTCTATTTTCCGTGAAACATCCAGTTCGGTTGCTGTTTTCTCCTCCTTGATTACTTTCTGCTGCTTCTGTGGGAGCTGGCCTGCTGAAACTTTCTATCTCAAATCGGGTCAATTTTGTTAAACTGTATTTTCAGAATAGGCTAATTTCGTCTTTTTTTAAACATCTTCTAAGTTGCAGTGTAGGAAAAAAATCTCTTACCTCAATATTTAAAAAAATATATTCTATATTTTCTTCTTACATGTTTATGATTTCCATGCTTAGACCTTTAATTAATCAGGTATTTATTTTAGAGTATGATGTTACAAAGGGCTCTATATTTAGTCTTTGGCAAAATGGACAGTCATTGTCACAGTAACATTCATTGAATAAGCCATCCTTTGCTTTCTGGTTTCATGCTTCTTTTATCATATATGAAATCCTCTGTGTATGTAAAACTATCTCTGGACTGTTGTTTGTATTTTATTTACCTGATTGTCAATTCACAATGTCAGTACTATGCTTTTAAAATTTTTTGTTACTTTATACTCTTTTTCATATGGGTAAGTTCCTCACTCATTACTTTTCAACATTTTGTGAGCTTTTTTCATTCACCTACCCTTTTTTTTTTTTTTTTTTAATTTTTTTTTTCAACGTTTTTTATTTATTTTTTTGGGGACAGAGAGAGACAGAGCATGAACGGGGGAGGGGCAGAGAGAGAGGGAGACACAGAATCGGAAACAGGCTCCAGGCTCTGAGCCATCAGCCCAGAGCCTGACGCGGGGCTCGAACTCACGGACCGCGAGATCGTGACCTGGCTGAAGTCGGACGCTTAACCGACTGCGCCACCCAGGCGCCCCTCACCTACCCTTTTTGGTGGGCTTTGGAATGAAGTTAAATTTAAAAAGAAACCCCAGTAACATTTTGATTTTTATTGGAATTATTTTAACTTTATAGATTTACCTGGGGAGAACCGAATTTTTCTAGTATTAGATTTTTCCATCTTGGAGTAGGATATATTTCTAGATGTATTGTGATTTTGTCTGTATTTTTTGGTAATGTCCTATACCTGGTAATGTCTATACCAGATTTTGTCTGTATTTTTTGGTAATGTTTTCCTTCAAAAAAGCTTATTTCTAGGTATTTTATTTTATTTATTTAATTTTATTTTTTATTTTTTAAAAAATTTACATCCAAATTAGTTAGCATATAGTGCGACAATGATTTCAGGAGTAGATTCCTTAGTGCCCCTTACCCATTTGGCCCATCCCCTCTCCTGCCACCCCTCCAGTAACCCTCAGTTTGTTCTCCATATTTATGAGTCTCTTCTGTTTTGTCCTCGTCCCTGCTTTTATATTATTTTTGTTTCCCTTCCCTTACGTTCATCTGTTTTGTCTCTTAAAGTCCTCATATGAGTGAAGTCATATGATTTTTGTCTTTCTCTGACTAATTTCACTTAGCATAATACCCTCCAGTTCCATCCACGTCGTTGCAAATGGCAAGATTTCATTCTTTTTGATGGCCGAGTAATACTCCATTGCACACATATACCACATCTTCTTTATCCATTCATCCATCGATGGACATTTGGGCTCTTTCCATACTTTGGCTATTGTTGATAGTGCTGCTATAAACATGGGGGTGCATGTGTCCCTTGGAAACAGCACACCTGTCTCCCTTGGATAAATGCCTAGTGGTGCAATTGCTGGGTCGGAGGGTAGTTCTATTTTTAGTTTTTTGAGGCATCTCCATACTGTTTTCCAGAGTGGCTGCCCCAGCGTGCATTCCCAATCCTAGGTATTTTATATGTTTTGTTGGTATTGAGAATAGGATTTTGTGTTTTCAGTTATGTTCTTTTTAAAAAAATTTTTTTAACGTCTGTTTATTTTTGAGAGAGACACGAGTGTGAGCATTACATTCTTAAGTGGTTATTGTTGGTGTGTACGAAAGCTTAATGCTTTAAAAAAAATATTTAACTCAACTCCTAGCTTTTCATTTGATAAAATGTCTGGTTTTCCAAGTAGGTACTTGTATCCTCTAGAAATCATGACAATTTCTGATATGTTTTTGCCTGTGTGGAGTGAGAAAGTGGGAAGGGTGCCCTGGAGGCGAAGGGCATTTACAGGACTTGACAACTGTGTGCAACCTTTTTTTCCTTTCAGTTTGTACTGTGGAAGCTTTGGTGGTGCCAAGGGATGGTAGCTTGTTGCTCTTCTGCTCTTCCTGCCCTTGCTGGGAGCCTGCTGCAGGGTGGAGTCCTCACCAGCTGTGGCTTTGGCACAGAAGTCCCAATTGGCCGCTCTGCCTCCACTCAGCGGGGCGGGGCACTGGCTGGGCTCCCTCGGCCTACAAACACTGCCCATGGTTTACGTGGTTGCTTCAGTTTCAGCCCCTGCTGACTTGAGCTTCAGGGTTTCTAGGGCTTTGCCCAGAAAGTCTGTGGAATTCCTTGTTTGGCGTGGGCTAGAATACTGGCTTCTGTCCTCTGTGCATCTAGCCCCATTGGCTTTTTGTATAATGGAAATTCCTACAAATCTCCAGCTTCCTCCTTGGGCCCTTCCTTATTTTCTATTATTGTTATGGATCATTTGGTATTTTAGTGGGGCCCGGGAACACAGGAGAGAGAACAAAAGACCTCAATTTGGCATCTTTAAAGGATGGAGGTGGGGAGGAAGACTTCAGATTATAAAAGCAATATAAATATTTTATAGTAAATTTAGAAAATACAGATGTGTGGTAAGAAGAGAATTGCTTTCAGCATTTTGGTGCACATCCTTCCAACCATGGTTTTGTTTTGTTTTGTTTTGTTTTGTTTTGTTTTGTTTTCCTGATGCAGGGGTTTGGTGTCACACAGTTACTTCCAAGTGTATTTTCAGCTGAGTGGAGTTGCCTTTTTAACTCACCTGCTGACTTGACAGGAGGGACGTTTAGACATGTGAAAATGTCAGGTGTGGATCCAGCCCAGGCAGAGCTGGGGATGTCTGATTGAAGGCTGGAGGAGGTGAGGGAGGCACCCTGTGGGCTTGCAGAGCACAGCTGGAGTTGGAACTGGGGTGCGTTTCATTCTTGCTTTCACAGTCCCCTGCTATGGCTTACGAGAAGGCTTAAGGACAAAACCACGGTATGGTTTTGACTTTATTTTTTTTTAATGTTTAATTATTTATTTTGAGAGAGAGAGAGAGAGAGAGAGAGAGAGAGAGAGAGAGAGAGCAGGGGAGGTGCTGAAAGAAGGAGAAAGAGAGAATCCCAAGCAGGCTCTACGCTTTCAGCCCAGAGGCTCAAACTCATGAACCGTGAGATCATGACCTGAGCCCAAACCAAGAGTCAGACGTTCAACCGACTGAGCCACCCAGGCGCCCCAATTTTGACTTTTGATTTAGGAACACATGGCCGAAACAGCAGTTTCCATGTCCCTTTCTGAGGTCTCTCTGACACCTTTCCGGCTGCTTCCTGTGATGGTGACATATTAAAAAAAAATTTTTTTTAATGTTTCATTTATTTTTGAGATAGCACAAGAGGGAGAGGGTCAGAGAGAGAAGGACAGAGGATCCAAAGCGGGCTCTGCGCTGATGGCAGCGAGCCTGATGTGGGACTTGAGCTCACAAACGTGAGATCATGACCTGACCTGAAGTCAGACGCTCAACTGAGCCACTCAGGTGTCCCGACATACTTATTTTTGAATAGCTAACAGGCTACATTTCTTTCACTGTTGTCTGTTTTTAGTAAAAAAGTTCACACGGTCCAAATACATTTGATTTTTTTGCTTATGTGGCCTGGTCTTGAGAAATTTGAATGTGTCTCTCATAATTCCTTTAGTTTATGAAGCACTTGACAAACTCAAAGCACAATATCTCATTTGATCCTTACAAGAATCCCCGTTTGATAGTCTGGTAAGTTAACATGAAGAGAGTCTGAGCTCTTAGCCCAAGGTCACATAGCTGGCGCAGGGTAGAATTTGGACTCAAATCCATGTACAGTGTTAAAGCCTGGGTGTGTCCCTTGTAGAATTGCTGGGGTTAGGGGGGGCGCCTGGCTGGCTCAGCAGGTGGAGCATGCCAATCTCAGTCTCGGGGTTGTGAGTTCGAGCCCCACACTGGATGTAGAGATTACTTTAAAATCTTTAGGGGCATCTGGATGGCTCATTCAGTTAAATGTCCAACTTCAGTTCGGGTCATGACCACACATTTTTTTTTTTAATGTTTATTTTTGAGAGAGAGAGAAAGAGTGCAATCAGGGGAGGGGCAGAGAAAGGGAGACACAGTAGGAGCCTAAAGTAGGCTCCAGGCTTTGAGCTTTCAGCACAGAGCCAGACAGGGGGCTAGAACCCATGAACCATGAGATCATGATCTGAGCCAGAGTTGGAGGCTTAATTGACTGAGCCACCCAGGTGCCCCATGATCTCATGGTTTTTGAGTTCTAGCCCCTGCTTTGGATCCTCTGCCTCCCTCTCTCTCTCTGTCCCTCCCCAGCTCATGTGGGCATGCTCTCTCTCTCTCTCTCTCTCTCTCAAAAATAAATAAACATTGAAAAAAAAGTCTTTAGAATTGCTGGAAGCAGACTGACAGAAAGTTAGCTATGGTCCTTGTCCTCCAGGAAGAGAAGCTGTGTGGTTGAGTGGTTTATGAATACAGACTTTGTTCCTCAGTTGCTTGTCCTATAAATGAAGATAATAATGATCCCTGTGTTGCAGGATTATTATAAGAATTAAACAGGATATTCCACTCACAATAGTTGGTATGCTATTTGGAATACAGTGAGCATTCAATGGATGTTAGACCTAATTATTAATATTAATTAACAATAACTAATCCATATTTGCTGATAACGTGAGTTTGAACCATTTGGTTTTACCTCTCTGGGTAAAAGAGATAGGAAAGCAAGCAGGAAAGAAAGTTCCGGGTGGAGAGCATAGGGGTAAAAGGAATGCCTTGGTCTTTACCCCCAGTCTACTGTTGCTGTATAACTTTTCATGAATAACAGAGATTTGAATAATATTGTTGGTTGAGGGTTAAGATCTTTCACTGTGGTTAGAGGTAGTGATAAGGAGACCCTCACTTCCTATTTTCTCCAGCTGTAAAACATGGAAATAGCTCCCATCTTGCTGTGTTTGTGGAAAACGCTGTGGACCTGTAATGCAGAGTGTGACACAGCATATGCTCAGGCAGCGAACAAATGCAGCCTTTGTATGTAACACCAAGTCAGCAGACCCCAGCCCCGGGTCCCCAGAGGGCATCAATGTTAATTTGTATTTTTTACTCAAAATCAGAGTTGTGGGTTTTTTTTTAAAGTTTATTTATTGATTTTGAGAGAGAGAGAGAGAGAGAGAGAGAGAGAATGGGAAAGCAGGGGATGGGCAGAAAGAGAGGGAGAGAGAGAGAATTCCAAGCAGGTTCTGTACTGTCCATGTAGAGCCCGATGTGGGGCTCAAATCCACAAACCATGAGATCATGACCTGAGCCAAAACCAAGAGTTGGATGCTTAACTGACTGAGCCACTCAGGTGCCCCCCAAAGCTGAGGTTTCAAAATGAAGTGCAAACCATGGAGTCTTTCTCTGCCCTCTTCTCCATGCCCCTTCTTACAGTCACTCTCCTGCCACCCTAATCTCTCACGTTTTCTAGTTTTGCCTGCATGCATCCTGCTTTCCTCTGTGCTCAGCTCCTCTGCGTGGGAACCTTGATTGTTCTTTTGTCTTTTATCATTTCTGGGGCAGCAGCAGTTCTCAAACGGCATTAAGTCACTTGGAAGGAGCGTAAAAAGTGGAGATTCCCCTGCCCCAAGCTCAGAACCCAGCAGGTCTGGGTGGAACCTGGGAGTCTGCGAGGGTGATTCTGGCACAGGTGGTCCTTGGAGCCCACAGCTAGGGAAACCGTGTAGCAGACACCATGATAGGGTGGGCGTGAGATGTAACACAGACCCAGATGTGGGGACGCTCTGGTGGCAGCGCCTGTAACTGCGATGGCAGCTTTGGAAGCTGCAGGATGCTTTGCTTCCCCTCTGCCCTTATACCTTCTGCCCAGAGGCCACGTGGTGGAAAAGGATCATGGAAACAAGTTCTGAGAGGCCCCTGCAGCATGGGGCTCAGCGCTGGGCAGGAAGGAGAGTGTATATGCCTGGACTGAGTGACTGAAATCAGACCTGAGTGTTAGATCTGGGGTGGGGAGCTGGTGGGCAGTGGAGTTACCCTCCACCAGGCAGTGCACAGAGACTTCCTCCTTCTCTGAACCCACACCCTGACCTGGTCTGGACTGCCAGCCTGTGTGCTCACACGACTTTTACCACTATTCTTTGATTCACATGTCTGCTGATGTGGCACACATGTTGCTTACTGCTGGATCTGGCAAATTTTTTGTCTTAAAAAAATTGAAGTTTCTTTGTGGTCAAAGAACTAACACATTGACTGAAACTTGAATGCTTTTTAACTCTTTATAATTCGAGCATTATGAAACCTTACGTTCTGGGTCCTTGGGTGGTTTGCTGGGTGCTTAGATCTGTTCTCCCTTCGTTGTCATCTCCCTGTCTCACACAGGACTCCAAGGCCAGATGCACTTCCAAGGCTTAGTTAGCTTCCTCTGTTCCTCCTACTGTGTTTCCTGCCTGTGTTCCCTCTGAATTCTGTTTCTTTCTTTCTTTTTTTTTTTTTGCTTTTTAATTTATTGAAGTGTAATTTATGTAAGTTAAATCTGCAGATCAAGGAGTTTCAAAAACTACACACACCTGTACAACCCACACCTCTATAGAAAGATCTTGATAAGAATGTGGGTCACATGGGTGTATGCATTTCCATCATTCCAGGAAGTTCTCCGAGGGGCCCTTCCTACTCCACCCTCAGTTTCTCCCCTGGCTCAGGTAATCACTGTTATTTCTTTTCCTGTAGAGGTAAGTCCTAAAACTGCCTGGCTGCCCTAGAATGTCATGTAAATGAGATCACACATTAAATGCTTTTTTTGTGTCTGGCATCTTTCACTTGCATGAGGTTTTGTTGTTGTTGTTGTTGTTGTTGTTTTGAATGTTTATCGAGAGAGAGAGAGAGAGAGAGAGAGAGAGAGAGAGTGAGAGAGAGACAATCCCGAGCAGGCCTGACTCAGGGCGTGATCTCACAAACTGTGAGACCATAACCTGAGCCGAAACCAAGAGTCAGACGCTTAACTGATTGGGCCACTCAGGTGCCCTCACTGGCATAATGTTTTTGAGATTCATCCATGTGGTTTCCTGTGTCAGTAGTTCTGTCATTTTATTGCTGAGTAGTATCCCACTGTATGAATATATCACAAATTGTTTGCCATTCATCAGTTGTTAGGCATTTGGGTTGTTTCCAGTTTGGGGCTATTGTGAACAACACTCCTATGAACATTCTTGTGCAAGTCTTTTTGTGGACATATGTTTTCATTTCACTTGGGCAAATGTTTAGGGTGCAGCTCTGGGCCATAGAGTATGTGTATATTTTTCTTTTTGAGAAATTGCCATTTTTCAAAATGTACCATTTTTACACTCCCATCAGAATGCATGAGAGTTCTGGTGGTTCAACATTCCTGCCTACATTCAATGCTGACTTTTTAATTTTAGCTTTTCTAGTGAGCATGAAGTAGATATGACCGTGACTTTAATTTGAATTTCCCTGTGATAGTAAGCAACTTTACATAAACTTTTTGGCCAAATGGAATATCTTTTATGAAGTGTCTTTTTATGAAGTATTTATGAAGTTTAAGTATTATGCCTGGTTTTTATTGGGTTGCTTATGTTTTTATTATGAATTTGTTAGAGTTGTTTATATATTCTGGACATAGTCCTGTGACAGACATATATGTTCAAATACTCTACCCCTGACTCTGACAGACATATGTAAGGTGAATAGTTTCTCCCAGACTGTGGCCTGCCATTTAATTTTCTTCATAATATCTTTTTTTTAATGTTTATTTATTTTTGAGAGACAGAGTGAGAGCAGGGGAGGGACAGAGGGAGAGGGAGACACAGAATCTGAAGCAGGCTCCAGGCTCTGAGCTCTCTGCACAGAGCCCGGCGTGGGGCTTGCACTCACAAACTGTGAGATCGTGACCTGAGCTGAAGTCAGACCCTTAACTAACCGAGCCACCCAGGCTCCTCTCTTCTCTTTTCTGATGACTCAAGCCTATTCTTTCTTATGTACCTCTTTCATTATATATTTTCTCTTTATAGTCTTGTGTATCGTCTTAGTCTCTAATTTTCCTTGTGCATACACATTTGTTTTATGTATTTGTCTTTTATTGACTCTCTAAATGAACAATAGGCCCCTTGACTGCAAGAACTGCAGCTAATGAGGACTTGGTAACCTTGTTAGTATCTTGTCCGTAGTTGGCATATAATTAACAGATATTTCTCAAGCTCCACTAACATGGAAGCTACTGTGGGTGATAAAAGTTGGGTGTAATCCAGATACTCTTTAAGAAGTTAACTAATTTTTAAAAATATGTTAACTAATGATATAAAATAATGTATAATAAGAGCCAAATAGAGGAATGGGCATTAAACACTGCAGGTGTTTAGAAGAGGAAGTGAAGTCGTTAGCGGGAATTATTTGAGGAAGACTCCAGAGAGGAAATGGGATTTGAACTGGCCCCAAACCAGAGAAGGAGATGCCATTCCTGCTGTGGGAAAAGCATGTACAAAGGTCCTGAGGTATAAATGTAAACTGTCCATATAGAAGACAGGGAAGAGACCAGTGTGGGGAAAGCTGAGGAAGGGAAGTCAGGGATATTGTGTAGAGAACTCCAATTAACAAGCTGAGGATATTGAGGTTATGGGGTTATCACTTCTGATGGCAGATCTGAGATGCCATCTTGGTACTCATGCAGTCTTCTATCCTACTTGACCCTCCTATTCTTACTTATGCTAGTCAGAGCTTACCAGCCATGCTTTCCGAGCAGCATATGAAGAGTTCCCAGGCCAAATCTTCCACTACTTTGAACTTGGTCATGGGCACTGTTTGTTTTCTCTTGGGGATTTCATTTCTTGGTTGGCTCTGTAGCCCAGTCACTGCTCTGAAGCAGGAATTCTGGTTTCTTAAGCTGACAACCACGAGGCCTAGTGATTTGGTTTGTTTCCATGAAACACTGGTCTAGCTCCACCCTTCTTGCTCAGCTCAAAGAGTATGTATCTGCACCCTTCATTAAGAAAAAAGAAACCACTTTTTTCAAAAGAATAGCATAAAACAGAGAACCCAAGTGTTTTTCTCTGAGAAGGGCAAAGCACTTCTGTCTGTAAGCCAGCATTGGTTGTGGTCCTTTGTGCCCATTCACTCATTCACTCAGGAGTCTTTGCCTTCATCACTTCCTTCTGATGCATCTGGCTGGAACACAAGAGGCGTTTTCATCCTCCTTACTGTAGATCTTTGGTGTGCATAACCCGAAGCTAGATTTTTTGGGGTGTGTGTGTGTGTGTGTGTGTGTGCAGAAGCGCCCCAAGACTTGGAAGAAGCTGCAGGAACTTGCTGTAGAGTTGGGACAGCAGGATTCCTCACGTGGTGGATACCAAGCAGCAAATTCAGAAGCTGGGCGCTCTGAAAGCCCAGAGGAGGGGACCTTGGGGTCCTTCAGAGAAGGCTTCCAGAAAACCTGGCAGTTGCGGGACTGGATCTAGATTTATCTAGGAGGGGATAATGTAAACATTGTGTTAGAGTTGCCGCTGAGTGCTGTATTGCTGGTGACAGGAAGAAGCCTCCCTGGCCGAGACAGAAGAGTGTGTATGGAGGGGGTGGGTAGAGGAACGAAGCTTTGGTGGAGGCTGTTTCTTTAGGCTTCCCAGGGCTTAAATTTATGCTGAAACAACAGCCAGAACTCCTAGAACTAAATGCATTTCTAACTTAGATTTATTTATATGCCCACATGTAAAATTGACTCTGCTCATTAAAAATGCAGTGTGAGTTATGGCTGGTTAGGTTTATGAAGGCCATGTTGAAATCAGCCTCAAGCCTCGTCCTGCTAGATCTCCCTGGGACCCTGTCTGCTAGTCCAGGCCATGCCAGTGGCAGCAAATGGAAGAGGGAGATTCTGCTTCTCCAGTGCTCAGAGCTGGGTAGAGAGGTATCTTCAGGGGTCCCCCACTCACCACTAATGGTAGAATAGTACCTCCCTCAGCCCACTGGGGGCTGGGAAGGGGTGGTCTGCCTGGCTGGGCTGGGGGTGGGTGAGTTCAGAGCTCCTCAGGGCACACTTGGGACAGCCTAACCAATCTCCCTAAGGGACTAGAGTCTGAATCAGGCAACCTAATGTATGCCTTTGGAAGTAGAAGCCAGGGAACCAGCCAGATTAGGGGACCTCATAGGGGGTATTTTTTAGCCCCTGACTTGTTGGTTTGAAGCGTTGTGGGACTTTGATTTTAAAGTTTTTTTTTTTTTAAATCTTTATGTATTTTTGAAAATGACAGGGAGGGGGAGGGGCAGAGAGAGAGGGGGGGACAGAGAATCCAAAGCTGACCCCATGCTGACAGCAGACAGCCTGACTTGGGGCTCGAACTCACAAACCGTGAGATCACGACCTAAGCCGAAGTTAGATGCTCAACCGACTGAGCCACCCAGGTGCCCCATGGGGGACTTTGATTTTAAAAATGTACTGCCTCTGGGGCTACTCCTTTGGGGACTTAAGTAGCTTCCTCCAACCTCAGAACACATAATAAAATAAAATGGGCATAAATTGCTAATTTAAAATGAGAAAACATCCCTCCTCCCCACCACCCCTCCCCGATTGGGGCCAGCCGGTGACCATGTGATGGATCATGCTGACTCCCCTTCATGTTTCCCAGTGGGAGGCCGGGTCCCCCTCTCTACTCCAGGGACCTGGCTCCTGGCTCAGAGCTGCTTGCCCTTTGCAGGGATACCCTTGACCCTTGACCCTCGACCCTCAGACCAGGCTTATTGGCTGTGGGAAGAGGTGTCAGTGTCAAGCTCTGTGACAAGTTTGAGAACGAAGGGAAAATTGTGTAGCCCTGGTTAAAGCAGCCCTGCGGTTGCAGTGGGTTTCCACCCCACAGGAGCTCTTGCCCTGTCCTGATGTGACTTGGCCTTGGGGGTTGGTGCAGAGAGGGACAGAGCCCAGCCAGCTCCCTCATCCATGTGCTCTCCATTTCCTGTCATGTCCTTCCTGTTTTGTGGCCCTTCAGTTTCATAACTTTGAAAATTCTCCCACAGCCACATGCACTCTTACTTCTTCTATTTTGTTTGCTTTGGTCATATATGTCTTGGGGGTGAAGTTCTTTAGAAACTTCCCACTGCCGGCTTCCCCTGTGGTCTGCCCTGTCTACTCGCCAGGCTCGGGGCTGCTATCGTCACTCCCTGCCCTGACAAATGTCCTGTCTCATCAGAGCTCAGACATCCTCAGCACCGCCGGCTACGACAGCATCATCCAGCACCTGAACAATGGCCGCAGGAACTGCAAAGAATTTGAAGACTTTTTAAAAGAAAGGTACATGCTGTTCTTCCTTGAAGATGGAGGGGAAGACAAAACACCCCCACACAAAGGAACAATTTCCTACTTTCTGTGTGTTTCTAAGCCTTCCCAAGACCTCTGCTGTAGGCTATGGAATGATACCCAGGAAGTAAATGATATCTCTGTCCCAAAGCTCTCAGAAACCAGCTTTGACAGATGACATTCATGAATGAAACAGCAAACAAAATGTAATAAAATGCTAAGTGAGGTGATACGCGCAGCACTGAAGAGCTCACGGGAGAGGGAGATTGTGAAAGACTAGTAAATAAAGAGGGGCAGCTTCATAGCCGATGGGACCGGTGTGCGGCCCTGGCGGGGAGGGGCGGGGTGGATTTGATAGGCAGAGGTGTCTGTGGAAGAGCAGCAAGCTTGCAGGTGGAGGAGAGGAGCACGACTTAAGGAGCCTGATTCAGAGACCATGGGTGGGGAGGGGCAGAGCAGTGAGAAAGATGGGGGCGGACGGGTCCTAGCACTCCAGAGGGCAGGGAGCTTGGTAGGGAAGGAGGGGACTGGCATGGTGTAGAGGATTTTTCCTTTCCTTTCCTTTTTACATTTTATTTTATTTTATTTATTTTATTTTTTTATTAAAAAAAATTTTTTTTAATGTTTATTATTTTTGGGACAGAGAGAGACAGAGCATGAACGGGGGAGGGGCAGAGAGAGAGGGAGACACAGAATCGGAAGCAGGCTCCAGGCTCTGAGCTGTCAGCCCAGAGCCCGACGTGGGGCTCGAACCCACGGACCGCGAGATCGTGACCTGAGCCGAAGTCGGACGCTTAACCGACTGAGCCACCCAGGCGCCCCTATTTTATTTTATTTTTAAAGTTTATTTATTTATTTTGAGAGGTTGGGGTAAGGCCAGAGAGATTGGGAGAGAGAGTATCCCAAGCAGGCTCCCTACTGTCAGCACAGAACCCAATGTGGGGGTCAAACTCACAAACCATGAGACTGTGACCTGAGCTGAAACCAAGAGTCAGACGCTTAACCGAGCCACCAGGCGCCCCTCCTTTTCTTTTTGTAATAGATAAGGTTTTTTTAATTATTATTTTTTTAATTCCATACTTAATGGGGTAAGTTAGTTTTGTGGAAAATCGTAGTCCTCCAGAATACTCAATTGCCCAGTGATTCTGGATGAAGGGGTACTCTAGGGGGATTTTTGGCCAAAGAGCTGGGTCATTACCAGGGCCCAAACTAATGAACAGATTCTCTTTGTAACACAGTGAGTGAGAGGTTTATAGCTTGGAGATACAGACATTAAAGTCTTTTTCCATCAAGTCTTTGTATTTTCTTCTCAAGAGAACATTGGGTAACATCACACCTACATGGTCGTGCGCCCTGATGAGGAGGCCTCTGTCCCTGAACTGTCTGAAAGGCCCCCGGGAACCGGAGAACTGCCACACTGTGGTTCTCAGGAGCCGTAGGCGAAGTGAGGTCGGTCCACTGTCAGCCTCCAGGGAGCTAGCTGGTCATGCACCTCTTCCTTCCAGACACCAGCCTCCCTCCTCTACCCAAGCTGGTTGACAGAGGTGACACCAGGTTACCACTTTTCTTTCTCTTGATGGCTACTGGAGGTGGGCTTCCTCTGTTCTTCAACAGAGCTCTGGAGGGAGCACGCAAACAGGAATTTCATGACTGCAGGGTGTGCACATTGTAGAGCCTCCCTTGCTTTTTGTGCCCCTCCTCCAGTTAGTGCTTTTATCGATTTTCTCCTGGGAGTGAACTAGCCCTGCCCTGCATCCATGAGAAGGCATTGCCAAACATCCATGACCGAAGCTTCCGCTGCCGAGGCGGGACCATCCAAGAGTCCCCTGACACGATGTGGATGGTGTCGTAGCTCAGTGGTGCCCACATTTTTTTTAAATGTGACCCTCAGCAAGAAATACATTTTACACTGCCGTCCGGTACACACATGCATAAAACAAGAGTTTAACAAACGTCACTACCCTATTATTTTACTCAATTCTATGTATTTAAACACGGCTGGTCATGACCCATTGAATAGATTTGTTATGCGCAAGTGAGTTATGACCCACAGTTTGAAAAACACAAGTCCAAACAGATCCCAGAAACTAAGTTCTCACTTTTTAAATGTCTCATAAAAACATATGGAAAAGAGGAGGAAATATATGGAAATTAAAAATTAATAAATATTTTTATTGTATTTTTTAAAAAGTTATTTATTTATTTATTTATTCATTTATTTATTTGTAGACAGAGACAGCACGAGTGGGAGAGGGGCAGAGAGAGGAAGAGAGAGTGGGTAAGGTGCAGGGAGGGAGAGAATCCCAAGCAGGCTCTGCACTGTCAGCACAGAGTCTGACCCGGGGATTGAACTCACAAACCGTGAGATCATGACCTGAGCCGAAATCGAGAGTCAGACGTTTAACCGACTAAGCCACCCAGGCGCCCCTGTGCTGTATTTCTAGTATGTGGTCATTTTTCTGCAGGAGTTTCAGAGCAAAAGAAACCAGTCCCATGCTCTCTGGTTTTGGGAAAGAATCGGCATCAGGTCAGAGTGTCAGATATGTATGCCCTGGGTACGGGGGTTTGAGGCTCTTGGTCATGTGGCCTGCCTGGACCCTGGGCTTCCTTTCTGGTGGTGAGCTTGCCATGAGGAGGCTGCTGTCAGTGAGGGAGTGTGCATTCCTTCCCTGTGTCCTGTTCAGAGATAATTCATGTGAAGAAGTGCAACCCTCTTCAGGGTTTAGTTGCCTGGCCTTTCCTCTTGCTCTGGTAGGTGTGGGGTGCCTGTGGTTCAGAGAGGTTATGTAACTTGCCTAAGGTCACACAGCCAATAAAGGATAGATCTGCTTTCAAACCTAGGAAAATCGGGCCCTGGAACTCTCTTCATCATACTTGGTACAGTGCCTGAGACATCTTAAGTGGTGGGGAAAGGGGATATTTGGCATTTTAGATCATGCTACACCAAGTAACAATCAGTTGTTTTTGTGAGACCTGCCAACTGCAGAGTTTATATTCTGAAATTCCCCTCTCTTTGCTACAGTTTAGCTGTGTATATGAATTGGCTCAGTCGATTAAACGTCCAACTTCCGCTCAGGTCATGATCTCACGGTTTGTGAGTTCGAGACCTGCATCGGGCTCACTGCTGTCAGCGCAGAGCCTGCTTCAGATCCTCTGTACCCCCTTCAGATCCTCCCTCAAAAAACCCAAAGAACAAAAAACATAAAACACTGAATTGACTATGAATGAGGAACTGTTTAGGATGGTAAAAAGGATACTCTTCGAGAACATGGGAAGAGGGGTAGGCCTCAGGAGTGCAGCATTTAGTAGAATTATCTCTTACTCCACTTAAAAAATATATATGAATAAAAATAAATTTTTGGTAAATAAATCCTTGGGTCACAGTTTTGAATAGTCTGTAACGCGCTGGCCTGTGCCAGTCAGGGGGCCATGTTTGGTTTTGCCAAGATGTGATGTCTACCTGGCAACTGAGACATGAAGGCCACCAATCTTCTCACAATTCCCCCTGTCCTGTAGGAGAGTTTTGCATTTTAGAGAATGGTGTTATATCTGAGCTTCTCCCTTCAGAAGTGCAGTTTTGCCCTCAAGGGGAGTGCCATGTGTTTTAACTAAGAGTCAGCCCGAGAAAGACTCAGAGCTCTCTCTTCTGTTCCCTTTAGGGCATCAATTGAAGAGAAATATGGCAAAGACCTGCTAAACCTCTCCAGGAAGAAGCCGTGTGGACAGTTGGAGATCAAGTAGGTACCATGCTTTTTTCCTGTTTCCAGGTTGACTAACACTGCCAGGAGCCCCATCACTTCAGCAGACAGAGCTGGCCAGTGGGGTGAAGTGTGTCAGGTGAAAATAGTTTTTAGGTTTTTTTTTTCTTATTTTGAGTCGTGAAAAATCTAAAAAAATAGAAAGGAGACTAAAATGAACTGCAAAGCCACAATCCATTAGCAAAATGTTCTAGATTTTCTTTGAAGTCTTTTTCTATGTATACTTTTTCATAGGTAGGATTATACTATATATGATTTTGTACTAGACGTTTAATACAGGGCCTTCCATGCACGCACACACACACACACCCCACAGTTTGTGATAACTCTGAGAGACTGTCTGCATGATTTTATAGTTCTCACAACTGATGTGAAGTTTCTATACATATTCTTCTGTTACTCACTGATTACAGGAATGGCCAGGACATGGTGCCTGCTTTAGGAACACGCTCCCTCTCATCTATAGGGTTGGCTTCATGGGCCGTCATACAGGAGCCTACGCTTTGAAGGGCTTCATAACGGGTTTGATGCTCTTTGCTGTCCCCATTTTGAAATTCTTAATAATTTTTATTTATTTATTTATTTTTTAATGTTTGTTTATTTTTGAGAGAAAGAGAGCATGAGCAGGGGAGGGGCAGAGAGAGAAGGAGACACAGAATCTGAAGTATGTTCCAGGCTCTGAGCTGTCAGCACAAAGCCCAATGCAGGGCTTGAACTCATGGATGGTGAGATCATGACCTGAGCCAAAGTCAGTTGCTTAACCAACTGAGCCACCCAGGTGCCCCATAAATTCTTAATAATTTATAAACAACGGGTCCCACATTTTCATTTTGCAGTGGACCTCACAAATTCTATAGCCCATCCTACTCATATGGAAATTTCTACATTCCTTCTTCAAAATAGGCATGTTGAGGGAGGCTTGGGAGAAATAGTTTCAAGTAGACTTTGCAGGCCTCTGCAGACCTAATCACATCACATACTGTGCTATAGAGAGCTGCATAGATGCCCTGAGGTCTGTGTCCTATCAGAGACCCTAATGGGGGAAGATAAGACATAGACCTTCCTCTTCTCTTCTCTTGCTTCTAACACACACACATACACACACACACACACACACACACACACCCCACCCCACCCCACCCCAGAAATGTGCTAGATTATAGAAAAGAAACATTGAAAACTACTTAAAATATTAATAGTTACATAAGCCTAAAAAATTTGTTACCCCCTGATATCAGGCATTGGTATAAGAATTTGTTGATTAGACTATATTTTACTTTTGATGTTTTACTAAAAGGTAAAAAGACAAACATAAAGACTGGCTGTATACCCAAATCACCTAGATTTAATAATTATTCATGTTTGCCATACTTTCTTAATATAGGTTTTTTGTGAAAATGTTTAAATTGGAACATTTTAAATTTAAGCCTAGAATTAGATATTCCTCCACATGTTCTTGGTTCCTTTTAGTGATTTATTGTATTTAGAGATGAAACCCTGATTTCTAGCATTGGTCATTGTCACAGAGATGTCACCGTTTCTAGGCACTTTCCCAGTACAGATATTATATATTATGTTATGTTATGTTATGTTATGTTATGTTATGTTATTTATATTTTATTATTTTTAAGTTGTTTTTAATAATTTTTTTACATTTTATTCTATTTTTGAGAGACAGAGAGAGACAGAGCACAAGCAGGGGAGGGGCAGAGAGAGACAAAGACAAAATTTGAAGCAGGCTCCAGTCTCTGAGCTGTCAGCACAGAGCCTGACGTGGGGCTCGAACCCACAAACCATGAGATCATGATCTGAGCTGAAGTCGGCGGCTTAACTGACTGAGCCACTCAGGCATCCTATTTATTTATTTTTAAATGTTTATTTTTGAGAAAGAGAGAAAGCAGTCACGTGCGTGCGTGAGTGGGGGAGGGGCAGAGAGACAGTGGGACAGAGGATCCCAAGCAGGCTCTGTGCTGAAAGCAGAGAGCCAAATGCAGAGCTCGAACTCATGAACTGTGAAATCATGACCTGAGCCCAAGTCGGATGCTTAACCGACTCAGCCACCCAGGTACCCCTCAGGGGACAGATTTTAAAAGCATGAGTAGTTCATATTGATATTTCCAATTCTAAAATAACTTCACAGGGTTTTACTTAATTTCCTTAATTTTATATTCATTTCACCTTGCACTGAAAATCTTGATTCCTGACAATATTAGCACAATTACTTGCTTTATATGACCATTTATATTAAAATATTTCAAAATAATATCAATGTTACTACTCATAATAATACTTCTGAATGAAGTTTAACATTTCCTTGAAGTTCCTTTTGATCTTAGAATGTATTTCACTGAGAATACTGTGTTCTGGGGTGCCTGGGTGGCTCAGTTGGTTAAGCATCTGACTCTTGATATCGGCTCAGGTCATGATCTCATGTGTGAAATGTAACCAATTTTGTTTCAATTTTTAAAATTTTAAGGATTGTTTTCTTTTCCCTATTTGGTTTAGTTTTATTTTTTGAACGTGTAAAACATTTACGTGTTGACAGATCAAAACTGCATAGATTTAGGTATGTTTCTTTGTCATTCAAGCAGGGTTTAGATAATTTCAAGGAAGATTAGTGGGTCACTTGACCAAAAAACTTATTTGCAGAGAAAGCGTAAGCTGTTTGGGAAGATACCCAAAAACTTGAGGTGATGTCATGAGAAAGAGCCATATTCTCGCACATTAACACTTCTTAGGAAAGGTATTTAGCAGAATGAGTCTGATCCAAAATGGTATTTATTATATTCTTACCCATTTGACTTATAACTTAGTAAATTCATAGAGAACACTATTCTCTCTGTTCTGTGATAAAGGCCAGTCAGTGTTCCCTCTAAGAGTATACCTCAGACAGGAAGATGCAACAAAAAATGAGGCCTGGGGACAGAGTGTCCAAAGTTGAAGGCCATTTAGGTGACTTCTGTTTCTGTCACCTCCAGAATGATCTTTAGGAAGGGGCCCTCGATAAGAGTGCAAGACTCTGCTTCTCTGTGGACTAGTTAGGATTTTTCATCTTGTGGACCACATTGAGAGACTCAGGTGCCTAATGGGCTTGCTAGGATTTAAGGCCAAAGTGTTTATCGAAAGGGTGGTAGAGGGGCACCTGGGTGGCTCAGTTGGTTCAGCGTCTGACTTCGGCTCAGGTCATGATCTTGTGGTTTGTGGGTTCGAGCCCCACATCGGGCTCTGCGCTGACAGCTCAGAACCTGGAGCCTGCTTCAGATTCTGTGTCTCCCTCTCTCTCTGCCCCTCCCCCGCTAATGCTCTGTCTCTCTCAAAAATAAATAATAAACATTAAAAAGAATTTTAAAGGGTGGTAGAATATTTTCTTTTCCCACAGTGAAGGAGAACACTAGGGAGAAGAGGAGTCGGATGTTGCTAGGCCACCACCCCCAAAGTTCAGATTCTCTCCGGTTGTCATGTCCTGAACAAGGGAAACAGCAATTAAGTGATGATGTGAGACAACAAAGCTAATGACAAACTAAAGATAGATTGAGGCTGCCCTTCTTGTGGCCCTGCAGCCAGTTGCTTAGGGTGGGGGAAAAACTTTAGACCCTGAACAGATTATTTATGTGTAAGGCTGGGTTTCAGCTCCACGACTCCCAATTGAGAAAGCCTTCTGGTGATGTCTGATGCCATATCTCTGCATTTCCCAGGAATTCCAGTAGTGTGCCTGCACTTCAGTGACGTTCATTTGTCCTTCGGGACCACTGGCACATTTGTTAGACATGGACACTTTCTAGTGTCTATCCACACCATATCACGATAATTGTATCATAAGATGGGTAAAGAGAATGGAGAATGTGCAGTTATGTTTTCCTGCTTGATGTCTTTGTAATAATTGGAAGTGTTTGTGTGAGAAAAGGCATGGAGAAATAAGAATTCTTTCTTTGCGATAAACAGAGCAGGGGAAAGGAAATAGCTGAAAGAAACAGCCAGCTGGAAAAGACAAGGGGTTTTTCTTTGCAAAGTAGCAAAGCTTGCCACCTACATATATACATACAAGAAGTGATCCGTGATGTTATGCTGTTGTGGTGCGGGGACCATGAATTCACAAAGTTCCATTCCTACTTAGGAGGCTGGAGTGAGCCCAGTGAGATCTGCTTCCAGTGAAAGCAGCATGAGCAAGAACATCCCCAGGGCCATGTTCCCTCACAAGGATGTTTACTTTAGGAAGTGTAGGATGACAGACAACTAAAACCATGGGCCAGGGCGTCTCCAAGGGAGGAGGAGCCATGGGCTGTAAGAGGATGGGGGAGATTGAGAGAAGGTATGAAAAATGAGTCATGGGCTTTCCCCACTGAAACTGTGAGGTAGTAAATGTGTGTAGTTTTAAACTGCTAAATTTGGGGTAGTTTGTTTTTTAGCAGTAGAACATTGAAACGATGTGTTTCATGTCTGTCCTTTCCTTTAGAGTCCAAGGTCTGGGACCAGTCTGTCTTGTACCATGGAATCATTAACATCTGACACAACACCTGGCTCATGGTTTATGTTCAATGAACACATGATTGACAAATGAGTGAAAATGAAGGCGATCAGGAGCCAGGGTTTGAACCCTTCCTTGTATCCTTATTTCTAATTATCACACTTTAAAGAAGTGGACTGGTATTCTTATGAGAAAGGGATCATAATTCCTATATAATCATTGGGAGAAATGAAACATAAGGAATTTGGGCATCTTGCTCTACCCAGGTGGACAGTGAAGAATTTATAATGCTTTACCTGGGATTGAGAGAGCAAGAAAGAGGAAAACTGAACTGAAGAAATCTTGATCCTTCGCTGTCTTCCCGAGTTTACATGCAAAGATGAGTCTGCAGGCCATGACACGTGGGCGGAGAGAAGCATGCAGTGGGTTTATAATAAGATCGTACAGGGGCACGTGAGTGGCTCAGGTGGTCAAGTGTCTGACTCTTGTTTTCAGCTCAGGTCATGATCCCACAGTTTTGTGGGTTCGAGCCCCGCTTTGGGCTCCTTGCTGGCAGCATGGAGCCTGTTTGGGATTCTCTGTCTCCCTCTCTCTCTGCACCTCCCCACTCACACTGTCTCTGTCTCTCTCAAAATAAATAAATAAACTTAAAAGAAAAAAAGATTGTACAACAATTTCCAGAACTGAAGTTATATATGTGCTTGTTTTTCAGCACCCTGAAGCAGGCCCTTGAAGTCTTCAAGAAGCGTAAGTGATTCTTTAAACTATATTTGCTGCCCTTGGCTGGTTCTGGGGGTTTTACTTTGAACAGCCATCTCGTATTGGGTAAAAAAAAAAAGTTAGAGCAGCTCCCAAGGTGAGAAGTAGCTCTGCAGAGCTGAAATGAGCTGGAGAGCCCACCTTCCATGTGGAAGTCATGACGTGCATTTGACTTACTTCGAGCAGGGGTTCTCACACTTGAAATCCAGGGCAAGGCCCTCGCAATTTGGTCTTCAAGGGGTCCTGTCCGGGTCTTTTTGAAAAAAATTTTTTTATTAAAAATTTTTTTTATTAGTTTATTTTATTTTTTGACGGAGAGAGGGAAGAGAGAGAGAGAGAGAGAGAGAGAGAGAGGGAGAGAGAAGGGAAGGGGCAGAGAGAGAGGGAGAGAGAGAATCCCAAGCAGGTTCCACGCTGTCAGCACAGAGCCCAATGTGGGGCTTGAACTCGTGAACTGTGAGGTCGTGACCTGAGCCGAAATCAAGAATCGGACACTTAACTGATTGAGCCACTCAGGCGCCCCTTTTTAAAGTAATTCGTACACCCACCATGGAGTTCAGACTCACGGCTCTGAGATCAAGGGTTGTATGCTCTACCGACTGAGCCAGCCAGGCGCCCTCCTGTTCAGTTCTAAGAGTCCCCAGTCCTGTTACTCAGAAACGGCCTTTAAGGCTTTCTGTTCTTCACAATACTTGCTGCTTTCGAGCTAAGGATTTTAACATGGCATCGTATGTATGTGCTTAAGTGTTTCTGTAGCTAGTTGACTGGTTCTAGAAGTTTGTAAATGTTAGCTAAACAGATATTCATCTTAACTTTTCCATGGAAGGTGTTCTCTTCCCTCTTTAACTCACCAATGAATACATTTCTCAAGGTAGAAATGTTTATGTTTCATGTTTTTTATATGCCCTGCAAGGCTAACCATGGGGCCTAAGGGAGCTTCAGTCTAGGCTGGGTCTCCTAAGCCTATGTACTTGCTGTTACTTGACTTACTTTCTACCCTCCTCGAATAGTTTTATTTCCTTCTTATTAAAAAATATATTTATCTTAAACATTCAAATGAGGCAACTATCAAGAAGATAGTAAATACCTAGACTTTCAGTTCCTAGTGATAAGCAGTTATTGGTGAATGTGACTCCAGATATTTTTATGCAATTAAACACATGTAAATGTATCAATTCATATAAAAAAATAGGATGATACCATGGCAGTGGTTCAGAATCTGTGGGGTGAGTGAGGGCAGATCATTTGTTTTTAAGTCATTTTTATTTTTTAATTTTTATTTATTTATTTATTTTAAAAACATTTTTTTAAGTCATTTTTAAAATGAAAATATCAATGGTTTCATCATGCCAGCAGTTTGGGATATATCTCTCCAGACCTTTTCCTACGCATTTACAGTTCTCTTTCTCTCTCTTAAATTGCACACAGACACACACACATGAGTTTTTGTATAAATGAGATCATACTATACCTATATCCTACAATTTGTTTTTCCCAACAATATTATCTAAGCATCTTTCTATTTCTTTTTTTTAACTTGTTTTATTTTTAATTTTTTTTTAATTTACATCCAAATTAGTTAGCATATAGTGCACCAATGATTTCAGGAGTAGATTCCTTAGTGCCCCTTACCCATTTGGCCCATCCCCTCTCCTGCCACCCCTCCAGTAACCCTCAGTTTGTTCTCCATATTTATGAGTCTCTTCTGTTTTGTCCTCCTCCCTGTTTTTATATTATTTCTGTTTCCTTTCCCTTATGTTCATCTGTTTTGTCTCTTAAAGTCCTCATATGAGTGAAGTCATATGATTTTTGTCTTTCTCTGACTAATTTCACTTAGCATAATACCCTCCAGTTCCATCCACGTCGTTGCAAATGGCAAGATTTCCTTCTTTTTGATTGCCAAGTAGTACTCCATTATACACACACACACACACACACACACACCACATTTTCTTTATCCATTCATCCACTGATGGACATTTGGGCTCTTTCCATACTTTGGCTATTGTCGATAGTGCTGCTATAAACACGGGGGTGCATGTGTTCCTTTGAAACAGCACACCTGTCTCCCTTGGATAAATGCCTAGTGGTGCAATTGCTGGGTCGTAGGGTAGTTCTATTTTTGTTTTTTTGAGGCACCTCCATACTGTTTTCCAGAGTGGCTGCACCAGCTTGCATTCCCAAGCATCTTTCCATTTCAGTTCATATAGATCTGCCTCATTCTTTCACATTTGAAAGTTTCGGTCTTATAAAATGCCAGACCTCCTCCAGAAAGGTTGTACTGACTTCTCCCCCACCAAAAGTGCTATTTTTTACCCATGCTTGCCAATATGAAGAATTTTCACATTTAAAAATTTTTTCCTAACTGAAAAGTAAAAAATTATACATCTCTGGGGGTTGAGGTTTTGCATTTTTTCCAATAGCTTTATGGTTGAATACATTTTCAAATGTTTATTAGCCATTTAGCCAATCTTTTAAAAAATGCCATGTTCTTTAACCAATTTTTTTATACTGGAATGTATATATTTTTCTTTTGACTTGTGAAAACTCTTTTAATATAGCGGTTTATTCTGTTACATAAATTGCTAATATTTTTCTAATTTGTCATGTCTCTTGGAACCTTTCAAAGTTATTTTGACACACACAAGTTTAAATTTTTTTCTTAGGTCAGATCTGTCCGTCTTTCTAGCCTTAAAGTCATGCTTCAATTTGTTTTCTTAGAACAAGTAAAGTAAGAATTTTTTTTTTTTGCTGCTACAAAGGTAAACTGTACTCATTGCAAAGATCTTAGAAAATAAGAAGAAAAAATCACCAATAACCTTTCTGTCTAGAAATAATTACTGATAGCCATAATTTGTGTGTGTGACCTTTCTTACAGATGCTCAGGTTCAGAAAATGTTAGAGATGGAAAGACCGTTAGAGTCATCTAATGAGAAATAAATACTGAATTTGAAATTGTAGTGGGTTCAGTGACATCTTTCAGCATGTAAGCTCCATGAGCTGGGGCCTCGGCTGTTCTTCTCCCCAGTTCTGGGAACACACTAGGTTAGTAACAGTTAGTGTTTGGAGGTTAAGCTAAAGATTTGCTAGCCTTGGTCTTGGTGGTCAGGGCAAGGCAGGGCACATGGAGGGGGTTGATAAATGTTGGTGACCAAGTGAGGTAGGTTAATTTTACCACTTGTTCCAGTATTTTATTTTGTAGATAAGTTTTGTGTGGTTTTGTATATTTCAATTCAGACATATGTAGATCTTGTTTATTATGTTTTTTTTTTTAATTTTTTTTGCAGAGGTAGACAGTGTGGCACAATGTCACATTCAGCTTGCCCAGACTCTAAGAGAAGAGGCCAGGAAGATGGAAGAATTCAGGGAAAAGCAAAAGCTACAACGGAAAAAGGTTGGATTTGCATATATGTTAAGACGTTGCTTTTCCCGTGGCGGAAAACTCCAGGCTTGGTTTTTCATCAAACTCCTTGGCTCACACCCGCCTTCATGCAGCCGTGCTCCTCTTTTAACCTATGAGATTATTTATTGGGAAACCATGTGGAGACCCAACTAGATGGTTCTGTCTCTATACCCATTTGCACCCAGGCCAGTTCTCTTTGAATTCTCGCAGGATTTATGGGTCTGGCCTGTCTTCTTCTTTTCATATCTGCTGCCACTATTCAGACTATGACTGGCAAGGGGAAACCCTGTCTTTGGTAGAGTCTAGGGCATTTAACCTGACGAACTCCCAGACCACACTCCTCCTCCTTGAGAAGGCAGTAAGGGAAGGGTAAGATGTAGAGAAGACTCACATTCTCCCAGAGACCATGTAGTCTAACCACCCTATTTTACAAATTGGGAAACTGAGGCCCTGGGAAATCCAAGTCCTTTTTGTCTTCAAAGCAGATGTGCATAGGCTGTTTTTCATTGATGGAATTTACTCTGTCCAATTACATGGAAGGAGATGGGAGTAACAAGAGTTAATAAAACTGGTGAATGTTTGAAAAGTTACAAGGATCAAGAAAAGAAGTTCAGATATACAGTAGTAAAGTGTTCCTTAGAAGAGACCAGCGACTATTCTGACTCCCTTCTATCTTGTTCCTAAATGACTTATACATTCAGGTTGGCCTGACAGCCAACTAGAGCTCTTCTAGAATTTCTTCTTTTTCACATCTGGTCTATAAGGTTGGAACGTCAGCCTCACATGGGGGACCAGCTCTTCTTTATTTGGCACACAAAGATTTCCACCCCGGTCTCCCCAGACATCTTTGCATGAACTTTTTGGAAATCTGTTCTCATCCTGGTCCTTGACCATCTGAAGGTCATTGTCTATAGTGTGTGTATCCAAAAAAGGTCCAGCTGTTAAGGCTGAGTCTACCCATATGCCATTTTCAGAAACTTTGCCTATGGTTCTAAGCCAGAGTCTAATTCCAGCCTTTGGTGACCAGCTGGCATTTGGAGTGGATGGCAGACTTAAGAGCCCGACTGCCTTACATCTATGGTCATCTCATGAGCTGCTCTTAAAGCTATGCCTCTTCTTAGGAATAAAAGGTGGAAACCAACATTTAAGGAATACCAGATCAGTGGTTTCACACACATTCACACTTCGTATATCAGGTTTGAGAGGTGCATCTGGCCTCAAATATTTTTCAGAGCAGAAATAATATGTACATATACCCACCCATTAGACAGTCAAATTGTTTTGACCTGACATTGCCAGCCTTGCCCACCTACCTAGAGAAATAACAATTTTTCAGGGGCAAAATTAACAGAGTCTATACGCATATGATTTCCAGTAAGAGGAGCAGAAAGTCATTTCCTTATGTTTCCAAGTGCCTTTGGTAGCCTTAGTCGTTTCAGGGAGAGTTTTGTTAATTTTGCAAGGCTTCTGAAACTTCCCCTCCTAACAAGTTACAAAGATCAAATTCTCATAACTGGAAGAATGTGTTCTGAATTCTGTTAAGTAATAAAGGAGCCTGTGCTCAGCTCATTGCTGTCATCCAAGTTCTCTATATTCTGTGTGCTCTCTACAGGAGGAAAATGCCTTCTGAGCTTTCTTGAAGAAGTCTGAAATTTATTAATAAATTTCTAGTTACTCATGTCACAGTGAACTCTGGGTTGTACCACTTCTGTTTTTAGATGCCCCCCCCCTTTTTTTTAAATCAAACTTTGGGAGAAAATGTGTCAATGCTAACTTCTCATTTTCACTGTATGTTTTGGGCTTCCACTTTCTGGAAATTGAGCCATTTCCACTTATCAAGGAAAACCATTGGTTCCTTTTAGCAAACGGGGGAAGGGGGACGGCAGGTAGAATAGCTCAGAAGTTAGTGGTGTACTACTCACTTAACTAGATTTCTGAGGGTGGTGAACAATACAGACATGGTCATCCTTCCCTCATGGAGTGTAGAGCATGGCCAGAGAATGATGTGACGTAGTCATCATGATAAAGCGTGATGAGCATTAAATATTAGGGGAGATGAAGGTGCCACCTCACCTGCAGTGGGGACTCCTAACCTTATCAGTGAGGGGGGGGAGGCGTCTTGGGGGCAGACCCTGAGGCTACAAGCACCAGAGTGAGTGACAGTACAGGTGAGGATGATGAGGGACAGGCTGTCATCCCTGAGGGTTGGCCAGGTTGGGGGGGCTCTTAGGAGCCACTTTCAGGAGTCTTGGCGTTTTAGGGTCCTGAGGTTGCTTCTCCGGCCCAGAATGTGCTAGGCTGACAGGGACAGCACACGGTCAGTCACTCTCCTCTGGTGCCTACATTCTGTTCTGCCCTCTCCGCTGACATTGGGATGAGCATGGCAGAATGGTGCTCTGCCTGTGTAGAGAGAAATCTCCAAAGAAAGGAACGTCCTTGGTTACACGGAGTGTGCTTACAGCTTTAATGGCGTGAATGCAGACAGACAGACCACCAAAGCAGCTATTTCAATCATGTACTGCAGGGCCATTTGAATCATTTACATATCTCTTCTTCCTTTGCCCCTCCCTTCTGCTTCTCCCCACCCTAGAGCAGAGGTGATAGTTCTTGTACTACTTTGTGTTATCAATAATAAGACAATTAGATTTCCATTGGGTTTGGCCTTTGAAGACCTGCCAAGAATAGGCCATTCTATAAGTGAATACAGACATGAGGAGACTTAAATCAAAGTGGGGTAACAGACAGATCTGGACTTGGTGTCACTGAATGGCTTTGAGCAATTATCACCTCTTGGGCCCCCAGGGCTCACAACTGTCAGGTTAGAGCCAGACTACCCCTCTCTCTCTCTCTCTCTCTCTCTCTCTCTCTCTCTCTAGGGTCCTGTTCTCATACAGGTGCCAGGGATCCTCCAAGGTAGAGAGGAAGATGAAGGGAAAAGGTCTGACTAATAGAACTTTGTAGCCACCTGAGAGGAGCTGGAAGCAGGTGTTATGTGTGAGTTGGACATAAGGAGGCCTGGCTGAGGCCATAAACTATGAAATAGTGGCAGCTCCCAAACTGGAAGAAAGGCAATATATATTTTTGGACTGGCAAAGACCACAGGACAGATCAACAGTGCTGAGTGATCTGCTCCATGGAGTTTGGGGAAATCAGGAACCATTAATAAATAAACCCAGCTCCTCTTCCTGGTAGAGGTACCTAGGTGCTCAAGTGAACCACACAGCTTCCTGTCTGTGATGACAAGGGCCTTCCCATGAGACTCTGCCTGTGGGGCTCATGTCTGTTCTCTGTGTCTACAGGATCTTCACTGTTAGCAGATGCATGGCCCACCTCTTAGTCCTCGATTTCAGCTGGGCTGGAAGATGGCTGTTCAGTTCTCTGAAGGCCCCTTGGGGATCCCCAACAGAATTTCATGTATTCCACAAAGCTTATATTTGAAGTCAGACCATCCCAAACATTCCATCCAGATATCTTGAAAATCCATCCAGCCATGTTTGTGTTGGTAACAGACAAAAATGTAATTCTCCAGAAGAAAGAGAAACCACATTTGAACATCATTTTCAGAGTTATTATTTTGCATTGTGTCGTTTTGCACGAGAGCAATGCCATAGCTCATTTTGAATTACTGCACCTCTTGGTTTTTTATGTGCCCGTTTGAGTTTATAGAGCTATTATAAGGATAATGGTAGGTGAGGGTAATGATTAGGAACAAGGGCACAGGAGTCAGGCTGTGCCCAAATCCCAACTCTACTACTTGCTTGGGTAAATTAATCCCCCCCAAAATGGGGATAAGAGTACTTACAGTTGTTGGGATGCATGAAAACTGATTAGCACATAATAATGCTTGATAAATGGCAACTACTATTATGTCTGAGACATACATTTTTACCATTAGCACCATTATTTTGAGTAATGAAAGGGTTAATATCAGAGCCACAACAAAGAAATTGCTCTCAAGTGAACTCAGCAGAGTAGTTTACCTTTCCTGGATTAGCTGGGATTAGCTGGGAGAATACCTTCTTTTAGTTGTCCTACAAACATTTCTTTTCTTCATACTGCCCCGGCTCCTTGCTGGTTTAGGGTGTGTTATTGGTGGATACAAGAGGAGTGAATATTTATGAGTCCCTAATTTTATTGTGCTGACACAGGCTTACAGAATAAACACCCCTTTTAAAATATGAATGGTGCCTTAACAAAGGTTTTTAAATCTTTTTTGAAACCTAAGTTCCTTGATTCCAGGTTTAAGGAAGAGACAGCTCCAAGGATGATCAGTGATTCTCAACAGTCCTGCCCAAGTTCAAGGGCGGGCCTTACCACTGAGCAGCCGTAAGACCTTGGGCGGGTTGTTCAGCCTCTCTGCTACAGTTTCCTTGTTTGCAAAAAGGGAGTAATAAATAGCACATCTACCTTCTGGGTGTGTGAGGACTAAGTGAGGTAATCCACGTTGAACACTTACTCCTCAAGATAAGCTGGCATTAACAGTAATTTGTTTTTTATTAATAGTGCTTGTCCTCTCTTCACAGACAGAGCTTATAATGGATGCTGCCCATAAACAAAGGAGCTTACAGTTCAAGAAAACTATGGATGTGAGTCTCAGTTTATTGCATTTTTTTTTTTTTTTTTTTTGCCATGGTGACATTTTCTGAAATCCTGTGCTGTGTAGGAGCATATTCCTGAAAATAGTACTTTAATAATATTATGGACTAGTGCAGTGGTTTGGGAAAACAACCTTTAGAAGTTTGACTTTCCTGCTTTTTAAGGCCTTGGAAAGACGGAGGATGAAACAAGATAGAGGAAAGAAAATGATGGTGACTTTCTGGTAACCTGGGAAAGTCTACAAGTCAATTGAAATATTTCAGGCCAAGACACAAAAGTGTCTGTATCACATGCCATTTATCTTGTTGGATGTTAGCTTTTTCCCCTGTGACTATTTTGAATCTTGGTTTCTTACCTATTTTACTGAGTGAGCCCTTCATGTTTTAGGATCTACAAACTGTAAGAGCCTTCTGTAAGTAATCTATTTAAACACACACACACACACACACACACACACACACACACACACACACACTTAACAAGACAGAGCTAAGACAAATTGCGAGGGCCCTCCCTCTAGCTTTCCTAAATCTGTTCACTCTGGACACAGTGAACTCTGTTACTGAAACATCCATGATTCCATATTTGTACAGAAGTATCATCATGATGTTCTATGTGACATGATGTGTGGTAACCCAGTTAAAAAAGAAAATGTCACCAATGTCAATGACATATGCAGTCTGCTCCACGTCATTTTTTTTCTGTGATGCATGGCACCTCCAAAGCAACTGAGAAATAGGGAATGATGTCATTGTAACTGCAGAAATAGCATTGGTCCATACATGGTTGTTCCCAGACTTTCTGTGTTTTGAGCAATCTGGGACAAGGTTTCTCACAATTCAAGAGAAAACCCTAGTGAAATGCAAGTTTCTTAACTATCTCTTCTACCTGCCTGCAGAGCCATGCTAGTATTATAATTTTTGCTTCGACTATCAAAAGTGATTTAGAAAACTCAAGAAAAAGGAAGACTATTGTATTAACTCATTTTGCGCTTGCTGTGTCCTTTTTTCCTCTTGATATTCCAGCGTTTCTTCTTTTATAGTTTCCTTTGCTTAGAGAGTTTAGCCATCTTCAGGATGGTCTACTATTGACAAATACTTTTAGTTTTTCCTCATCTGAGAATATCTTGATTTCCCCTTCAGTGTCAAAGGCTGTTTTCACTGGTTATAGGTTTTTCCTTGTAGGTAAAGTGTCATTTCTGTTTTAAGATATTTTCTTTCTTTCTTTCTTTTTTTCTTTCTTTCTTTCTTTCTTTCTTTCTTTCTTTCTTTCTTTCTTTCTTTTTTTTTAGTTTTCAGAAGTTCACCTATATATGTAGTGTCATGGATTTCTTTGGGTTTATTTTGTTTGGGGTATGATCAACTTCTTGAATCTGTAGTTTTATATCTTTTGCCAAATTTGGGAAGTTTTCAGCTGTTATTTCTTCAAGTAGTTTTTTAGCTCACCTTGCTTTCCTTGGATTGCAAGGACATGAATGTGTTAGATCTTTTGTTATGGTCCCAAGGGTTCATGAGGCTCTATATGTTTATTTTGAGGTTTATTTATTTTTCTTGAGAGAGGGAGTGAGAGCATGAGCAGGGTGGGACAGAGAGAGAGGACAAGAGAGAATATCAAGCAGGCTCCATGTTGTCAGCATGGAGCCCATGCAGGGCTCGATCTCAGGAATTGTGAGATTATGACCTGAGCTGAAATCAAGAGTTGGACACTTAACCCACTGATCCATCCAGGTGCCCCATCTATGCATTTTTTTCAGCCTGTTTTTCTCTCTGTTGTTCAGATTAGGTAATTTCTATTGCTCTGTTTTCCACTTCACTGATTCTTTCTTCTATCTCTTCCATTCTGAAGTCCATCCATTGAGTTTTTAATTTTCATTAGTGTGTTTATTTAGTTCCAAAATTTCCATTTGGTTCTTCTTTATAGCTTTTATGTGTTTACTGAACTTTTCTAGTTCTTTGCCCAAACCATCTGTTTTCTCATTTAAGTGTTTTTGTAATTGCTTATTGAATTTTTATGATGGCTCCTTTAAAATCTTTGTCAGATAATTCTAACAATCTCTGTCATCTTAATGTTGGCATCTATTGAAGGCCTTCTGATTCAGTTTCAGCTCTTCCTCGTTCTTGGTATGATTAGTGACAGTCATTTGGTTTTGGACATTTTAGGTATTATGTTACAAGACTCTGGATCTTATTTAAACATTCTGTTTCAGCTGGATTACTCTGACACCTCTAGCAGGGGACAGTGAGGTCCCCTGCCTCATTACTCCTTTATGGGGTAAAAATCCAGGTTTCTCCCATTGACCTCCACTGAAACCACAGGGTTTGTGTGGCTGTGTTACTACAGAGAGGTGGTTAAAGTTCTGACCCTCCACTAGACCTTCTCTGACACCACCCCAGCAGGCACCTTGTGACTGCCAGGCAGGGGTCGTAGAAGTCCAGGTTGCCCACATGGTTTCCACTGGCACTATGTGTAGGGCTGGTACCTCCCAGTAAGAATGAAGCCTCCAGTTCCCTATTTGTCTTTCTCTGAAACCATCTTGGCAGGGAAGTTGGGCATCCTGTTATAGCTTGGTGAGAGTGGAAGTCTAGACTCCCTGCTTGTCCTTTGCTGGATGTATGGGGGGCAGGCCACGGTTTTTTTAGGTGGTGCTTGGCTGCAGTAGAATGGTTATTTTCTCAAGGTTTCTCTCCTGGTAGACTGTCCCTTTTCTGGTCTTTTGGCTAGAGAGGGCAGGTTTTTGTTGGGACTTCTTGTTTTTGCTCATTGCCACTTCTTGGTTGCCTGCTTCTTTGGCACTCAGTCTGTGATATATGAGGCAAAGAAAAAACCAAGAGAACTTACTTGTGGGTCACCCTTCTCAGACCAGGGTTGCTAGCCAGTCTGCCTTCTCTCCACCTTTCAGAGTCTTATGTTTGTTTTATACAGAGTGTCCAGGGTTTTTAATTGTACTTATGTGGAGGAATAGGGAAAATTACATCTTTCCATCTTTTCAAAAGCTTGTATGTATAACCTTTAAAAAATTATTTAGGACCATAAATGTGAACATATCCGCTCAGTCTTATACTAAGAATCTAAGACTCTATTTTTAGGAAATCATCCCAAAAAAGAAAAGCAAAGGCATGAACTTATTCACTCTTAAAATAATGAAAATTGTAAATTATTTAGTGACTAAAAAATGGAGAAATATCAGTTATATGACCTTTATGAATATGTAGCAACAGAGAAAAAATATTTAATATGCCATATTAAAAAATAAAGTAGGGTAGAGAAAGACTGATAACTGACAGCATTAAAATTTAAGACTACTTTAGAGCAAAAGAAAAAATATCTTATACATGGCTTAAAGAGAGATAACAAATGGGGGAAAATATTTGTAACTTACATAACTGATAGCCAGTTAGTGTTCCTAATATAGACTGAGCTCTTAAAAACCAATGGAAAAAGGGGTGCCTGGGTGGCTTAGTCAGTTGAGCATCCAACTTCAGCACAGGTCATGATCTCCTGGTTCATGGGTTCGAGCCCTGCATCCGGCTCTGTGTTGACAGCTCAGAGCCTGGAGTCTGCTTCAGATTCTGTGTCTCCCTCTCTCTCTGCCCCTCCCCCACTCACCCTCTGTCTCTCTCTCAAAAATAAAATAAACATTAAAAAAAAACAATGGAAAAAAACTCAATGAAAATATGGAATGCTCCAATAGGAAAGCAGGTAAAAGACATGAAGTAGAAAGGACATACCACCTTAGTGGTCATGAAATAAATACAAATAACACAACTTTATGCTGACATTTTCTCCTCTAATATTAGAAAAGGTCAGGCATAT
Organism: Panthera uncia; assembly: GCF_023721935.1. Taxonomy (NCBI): domain Eukaryota; kingdom Metazoa; phylum Chordata; class Mammalia; order Carnivora; family Felidae; genus Panthera; species Panthera uncia. Next base: position 27,676,286 of record NW_026057586.1, read on the forward strand.
TGTCCAAGCTTGGTGTTGGTGAAAGTGAGGAAATTTACTCCATATACTGCTGGTGGGAGTACCAGTTGGTGTGGTCATTTTGGAAGGAAGTTGCACGTATACATATTCTTTTACCAAACAATTACACTTCTAGGAATTTGACCCGTATAAATAAATTCATACTACCCAAAACAAAATCAGAATATTTTTATGTTATAAAAAATAGGAAACAAGTTAAGTGTCCACTGATAGAGAGATAGTTAAAATTATGGCATGTGTGTGTGTGTGTGTGTGTGTGTGTGTGTGTGTATGTGTTTACAACCTTTAAAATGTTCAGCTACAGGGGCGCCTAGGTGGCTCAATCGGTTAAGCGTCCAACTTCGACTCAGGTCACGATCTCACAGTTCATGGGTTCGAGCCTCACGTCGGGCTCTGTGCTGACAGCTCAGAGCCTGGAGCCTGCTTCGGATTCTGTGTCTCCCTCTCTTCTCTGTCCCTCCCCTGCTCACTCTCTGTCTCTCTCTCAAAAATAAACATTAAAAAAAAAATGTTCAGCTACAGGGATCATGCTTGACATAGAAAAATGTCTATCACATACTGTTACAAAAGGAATTTGCTGCATGAATATCTTATGTGCTTACAATTATGAAAAATTATGAAACTTCTATGTGTGTGTAGCATATATAGAGAATTGTATGGTTGTTTACTGAAAGGTTAACCTCAACTGAATTGCAGAGGATGCCGAGAATTGCACAAACCATCTCTGCAAAGGAGTCTTCATTCTTGGTCAAGCAGTTTTGGGGGGGGGAACAACATTCTTATTTATTAGCTGACTCACAGCTTTGCTTTGTTTAAGTTAAGTCTTTGCTTCAATAGGTGAAACAGAAAATTATTTGATTTGCTAACTATATAGTTGAGAACTGTTTTCATACTAATGGTAGTGATGACAGCACAGGATAGACCAGGGTCTACTTTTAAACTAGTTAAAACAGGGGCACCGAGGTGGCTTGGTTAAGTGTCTGACCTTTGGTTTTGGCTCAGGTCATGATCTCACAGTTCATGAGTTTGAGCCCCACATTGGCTCTGTGCTGCTGGTGTGGAGCCTGCTTCGGATTCTCTCCCTCTCTCTCTCTCTGCTCCTCTCCGACTCCCATGCATGTTCCCTCTCTCAAAATAAACTTTAAAAATAAAAATAAAAAAAATAAACTAGCTCAAACAGATTTTTTTAAATCAAAAAGGAACATGGCTATGCTTGAGTGATAGAATTAATGGGATCCATGCCCTTGTCACCTGGTAGGGTGGGTGCATTAGAATATTGAGGCATAATTACAATTACTATGGTCAAGTGGTGGCATCTAAGTTCTGAGGGTTATGTTACATAAATGTTAGATTACACATCTTTTTTTAAATTGTTTTTTAATGTTTATTCATTTTTGAGAGACAGAGAGAGAAAACCAGAACGTGAGCGGGGGAGGGGCAGCAAGAGAGGGAGACACAGGACCTGAAGCAGGCTCGAGGCTCTGGAGCCGTCAGCACGGGGCTCGAACTCATGGACCATGAGACGATGACCTGAGCTGAAGTCAGCCGCTTAACCAACAGAGCCACTCAGGTGCCCCTAGATTATACACCTTACAGTTATATACATATTTTGATTTTGCCTATTTCAAATCCCATCTTTTGTTCCAGTTTTTAAAGCCCACATACTTTGTGTTTGCCGAACTGGAGTTATTACTTCCTTGATCAGGCTGCCACCACACACGTAGTTTGGAAAAGGGCTAAAGAGCCCTTCCACAAATAGATAAGAAGGAGCCTTTGCTGCCAGGGTGCCCACCATCTGGCGGTGATCACGGCACTGACCAGAGCGCCCTGTCCTTTGCTGGGCTCGGTGGGCTCGGGCTGCTGCTTTGCAGGCTCACGTTCCGCTTACCTGTTTTGGTCCTCTTTTGGCACATAACAACAAAGGCAAAGAAGACCTATGTGCAGAAATGCCGGGACAAAGACGAAGCAGAGCAGGCTGTCCACCGGAGTGCCAACGTGGTGAACCCGAAGCAGCAAGAAAAGGTACCTGGGAGAGCCGACAGCCTGAAAAATCTGAGCTTTATGTATTTGAAACTAAAGCCAATTACTAATCTTAATGAAAAATGGATGTGCGTCCTAAGTCCCTGGCAATATCTTGCTTTTGGGCTGTCAGGATCCTCTGGCCCAGAAAGTCCCTTGTCACAGTTTTGGGGTTCGGGAGGAGCTGGAGAAGCGTGGCCGTGGGGAAGGGAACAGGGTGATAAGAAGTAGGGGAGAGGGTTTTGGTTTTTTCATCTTTCTTCAAGACTGAAGTATTCTTTGTAGCCAGGCCACCTCAGGCTTGGGCACATTATCAATTTTATGTAATCTGGTAGAAGACTGTCAGCAACCAGAGGGCAGGGGTTATGTCTTTAGGATACCATGGGGCAAGGTGCTTGATGGCCGTTTCCCTGTGGTGCTAAGATTAGAGGGCAAGTTGAACGGTTGGCTGAGAGAAACACAGGTAAGATGTGGAACACGGGTCTCTTCACAGCCATTGCTTTCAAACCTGTTTTGCCTGTGGGAGCTCTACCCAGCATTCCCCATCTCTTGTTCTTTGTGTGTCCTCACAGCTTTTCGTGAAACTGGCAACTTCGAAGACTGCAGTCGAAGACTCAGGTGAGGGGGCTGCTCCCAGGGATGGGGGAGGCTTGTGGGGAGGGGGCTGACATTATGCTGAATCTGTCGGGAAAGGTATTTTTATATATCATACAAGAACGTATGGACAGACAGTGGGATTAACAACAAAACAGGAGGGAAGAAGGGAGAAAGGGAGGACACGGAGGGAGACAAGGTATATCAGAACCTGGGAAAGTGAGACAGCTGTTTCTGGCCACTGCCTGCTTGAGCCGTACTTGTAATTAAATGGTGGTGGCGCGGGGCGGGGGGGGGGGGGAGGTCATGTGACAGCTGCTTTGTAAGCAGGTACTCATTCTGATTTATTAGGAACATCTGTCTTAAAAGCCCCTTTCAGCCCTGATAACTCTTATCTGCTATGAAGGAAACAGCCAAGTTGCAAGGCCTTGTCATGGCTGAAACCTGAGATCCAAGCCAGGTGTTTGCAAAGCCTTCTGATCCCAGAGAATTCTGCAGGAGCCAAGCCTCTTGTGACAGTGGTCATTTAAGAAGTCTCTAAACCCAAAACCAAAGTCACTTGGTAGTTCTCTGCACCTCTCACTGTCTAATCTTCCTGAAAATGGAAATGGGTGGAAGCTATTGAGGTTGAATTAGCTCAAGAGAACTCTGGCTGAAGTTCCTGTCAGCCTTTGTTCTCCTTCCTTGAAGCATTTCTTTTTTTTTTTCTTCCCCTTGAAACATTTCTTACTTGGCTTGGTTTAATGTCTAAAAAGAAAGTGCTTATTTCACAAATATATTGTGAGAGAGAGAGATGGATATGGCCTCCCACTGTTCAGAGCTCCATGGGGTCTTGTGAGCTCAGTGTGACTCTGGCGAGTGTCGTTTGCCATCCAGGTGAGCTGGGCAGTGGGTCTGCGCACCCTGCTCCTGCCTGGTTTCTGAACCCAGGCCCTTCCCCTCCACTGCAGACAAGGCGTACATGATGCACATCAACACTCTGGACAAAGTCCGCGAAGACTGGCAGATCGAGCACATCAAGGCCTGCGAGGTACCAGAACCGGTGGCTGCTCAGGAGGGGATGGGTCTTCCTCCGAGAATTTGGGGAGTCTACTTTGCCAGAAATGCACCACCCCCTTATTACAGGGCCCCAATTCTCATAGAATTGCTTGAGGCCAAGTTAGAAATCAGAAATGTAAGTATATAGGATGGATGGCACTGGGATGTTTTCCTCCAAGCCTCACCTTTCTGCCCCGTCCCAGTCCTGAGCGTTGTGTCTGACTCTGTTCAAGGACTTCCTCCAACGTTTGGTTAGTGCAAATACGAAATAGCTGAATCAGTTAATGGGTGATTAAATAATTATCTTTCAAGAGCCTTGCCTGAACTTGCTATCCAATAAGGAGAATGCAGATAGAAGGTGAGCTAGAAGTTTTCACTCAGGCACCTGGGTGGCTCAGTCGGTTGAGCGTCTGACTGCAGCTCAGGTCATGAGCTCGAGGTTTGAGAGCCAGGCATTGGGTTCTCTGTTGTCAGTACAGATCCCATTTTGAATCCTCCACCCCCTCTCCCTACCCCTCCCCTGCTGGCACACCCTCAAAAATAAATAAACATAAAAAAAAAAAAAAGAAGTTCTTACTCCCTTTACACCTTTGATTTCACCATTACCTCCTGCTTCATTTTGAGCATGTGACCTCACTTACAATTTCCTGGAGAAAATAAAGACATAACTTGGAAACTTCCTCAAGTTTCTTTTAGCCTGTCTATAGTTTTTCTTACCAGTGGTTCTCAAAGTGAAATCCCAGGACGTGTAGCATCAGCATCATCTGGGAATTTGATAGAGATGCAAATTCTCAGACCAACTCTGGACCTAGGTGCAGTACTGTTTATAACTCCCCTGGTGCTTCTTACGCAAATTCAAGCCTGAGAATCACTGATCTACACCCCCCTCCCCTCCTTTTCTCCTGTTAGTTGAAAAGGGGCTGCCCCTGCCTTATCAAGATCCTATCCTGCCATCTGGGCTCAAGATCCCATCATCCAGCTGTCTTTCCCTTATTCCTGTGCAAAGCTCCCTTCAGTGTGAACTTTTTATACCATTGTTTGGACAACTCAGCTCATTCTTGGTGTTACAACCTACTGGCACTGGCTGTTGCTTCCTGTCTGCTGCCCTCTCCTCTCTTCACAGCCAGGCTTCCTGAAGGAGTTGTCTTCACAGGCTCATTGCCCCTGCCTGTCCCAGCCTGCTGCATCTGGGGTTTGTCACCCCTGCTGCTGCTCGCTGAGGAACCAGACATCTCTGGGGTGTGAGGTCCAGCAGGCCTTTGCAGTTCCTGATCTTATTTGGCTTGTGTCTACTATCTAACACTGTGGGTCACTATCCCCTTCCTAAAACACTCTTTTCTGCTTTACTTCTGTGACTCCACACTCTCATGGAAAAACCTAGAATAAGTCCCCCTTTTTAAGGTTTAAAAACATGCAGAGCGGTATCATATGCATTTTATAGACACACAAATATTAGAAAAGCCTGCATAGGAATGATAAAGTTTAGGACAATGGTTATCTGTGGGGAAGGAAGAAGGGGATCGAGTTTGGAGAAAGCACACAAGGAGCTTAAACAGAATCTGAGGCAAATATGGCCAAACTTGTTGACCAAGCGAGGTGGTCAATATGTATGTATTCATTATATTGCTCTCTATGGTTCTGTCCATGCGAAGTATTCTATAATAAAAATCACATAAAATCTGTTTATATGCTACATAAATACAAAATATAATAAACACTACATATATACCAAGTATGCTAAATACTAAATACTAAAAGGTTTCCAATTAAAATAATGTATTTGCTTCAAAATATCCTAGGGAGTAGATGAGTTGGTAGGGATATAATAAAACAGAATTGGTTGTGAATTGATACATGTTCAAGCTGGTGAAGGGTACATGTGCATTCATTATACTATTTTCTCTGTTCTTATCTATGTTTGAAGTTCTACATGATAAAAAGTTTTAAAATGTAATAGTGTTATATTCAACCTTTAAAAAGTACATTAATATATAACATCCACTGTTGAATAGCATCCCCTTTATAGAATAATAGCTTGATTTTCCGAAAGTTGATACTTGCTTATGTCCAAGAAGCTATTGTTCAGGAAGTGACTTCTTAAAAAACTTTTTTTAGTTAAAGAAACCTTCAAACATAAACAGAGTTGGAGGACAAGTGCGGGTTCCCCCACGTTCTCGTGAACTTCAGTGATTATAATCATCTTGCCAATATTCAGTCATAGGGGAATTTGAATGTGAGGCTCTGGCAAGCTGCCCACGTGGAGATGCCTACCAGGCAGTCGGAAATGTTAGCTGGAATTCAGGTTAGACCCTTGGCATCTGGGCTCATCATTACCTCTTACCTTCAGAACTATATCCAATCCTGTTTGTGTCAATACCATATTAGAATACTATTTGCATTCTTTGCCTGCGGTAAGAGTTTATGAATTTCCTTGGTAGCAGGGAATATCCTAAATGGGACAATAAGCTTACAGATAATGAGGGTTGACACTGTTTCTTAAGTCATAGCCAGTCTAGACAAATGTCTCCCTTCTCTGTATATGTACGGACATGTAGTTATGTTTCCGCAGATGTTCGAAGCTCAAGAATGTGAACGAATAAACTTCTTTCGGAATGCGTTGTGGTTACACATGAATCAGCTGTCACAACAATGTGTCACAAGTGATGAGGTAAGTCAGAAGCATCCATGGAGGATTCATGAGAGTGGGAGGAACCATAGGCATTTATTAGTGCACCCTCCTCATTTGAGGCCCAGAGAGGTACGGTGACTTGCCCAAGGCCACACAGTGAGCTGATAGAAAGACCCAAATAAACACCTAACTGCCTGACTCCAAATCTGCTTTGCCACCATGACTTTCTCTTTAAGGAATTCACAGGGCAGGAGAGCGGAAAAGGGAGACCCAAATGTAGTTTAGTTTATGGAAGACAGAGATGTCATAGCAAAGGGTCACTCCAGGACACCACCAAGCACTAGGAGACTGACCCATGCCTGGGCTAATGATCATGCCAGGGCTCAAGATTTACTTCAGCAGCATTCCCACAGCCAACATCTGGGTTTAAGTTGTGCACAGCAACCCTCATGGGGTTTCCAGACCTCAAGAGGGATTAGAATCAAATTATCACAACCTTCTTTGCTAAGAAATAGCCACCCTCACTTGGATGGGACATTCACTTTAGGAGAAAAATCAAACACCTTGAAAACCTGTAGAATTGACTAGAAGAGCTTTTTTCCAAGTTAATTCATCTTTGCATTTTGTGTGTGGCTTTGGTCTTAGTATCTATTTTCTTTGTCCCGTCAGTGTTAAAGACAAATCTTTCTGTGAAGGTTTTTATGCAGTCACAGAGATAACATTTCTTGTCATCTTTAAAACAATTTTAATAGCAGATATGCACCAGAGAAATCCCTTTATATGAATCTGGGACTTAGGAATGTCTCTTTTTCTTTTCAAAACAAAATTTGGAAGAGCCAGCCATTCATCAAACCTGTTTTAATAAGCTGTGTCACAATTATTCACAGACATACCTCTATGCTTGATTTGTCTTCTTTTTGTCAGATGTATGAAGAAGTCCGTAAGAGCTTAGAGGCATGCAGCATTGAGAAGGACATTGAGTACTTTGTGAACCAACAAAAAACTGGACAGACTCCACCAGGTGAATGGAGTGGTGGGGCGGGGCATTTATTTAAGCAATTCTGCTAGTCTTTTGTGCACATGTCATTGAGAATGGGAGACACCAGCATCTTAATATTTTGTTTCTTAATTTCCCTAGCACCCATTGTGTATGAGAATTTCTACTGCCCCCAGAAGAATACAGCCCCACAGGGAAAGGCTCCAGGGCCCAACTTACCAAGGTAATAACCACCTACCTTTCACATGAAGAAAAATACTTAAAAAAATTTTTTTTAATGTTTATTTATTTTTGAGAGAGAGAGAGAGAGAGAGAGAGACACACACACACACACACACACACACACACACACACACACACAGAATGTGAGCAGGGGAAGGGCAGAGAGTGAAGGAGCCACAGAATTCAAAGCAGGCTCCAGGCTCTGAGTTGTCAGCACAGAATCCGATGTGGGGCTCAAACTCACAAACTGTGACATCATGACCTGAGCCGAAGCTGGACAGTTAACTGACTGAGCCACCCAGGCCCCCCGAAGAAAAATACTTTTAATAAGTGTTGTTATCATTAGTGTTCTAAGAGATATTGGAATACATCTACCCCTGCATTTGCTTAAGTGAGGTTGCTAGATTTGGAGAATTAGCATTTTTTTTTAAATTTTATTTTTTATTTTTTTAAAATTTACATCCAAATTAGTTAGCATATAGTGAAACAATGATTTCAGGAGTAGAAGTAGCATTTTTAGGACAAATGTTAAGTGGATTTTACCAGTCATAGTTTAAGGAGGACCTTATGCTTGAGTGTGATTATTATGATTCACGCATGAATCCTATACTTTTCGTAGAGCTTGTAGAAAGCAGAACTCTGTCCCCCTGTGAGTCAACTGACCTACCTGTTTTGGTAGGACCCAAGAGTAAAGAATGGTTTTTATAACTGGCTGAAAAAAGAAGAAAAGGATACTATTTTGTGACACATGGAAATGATATGAAGTTCATGTGTCAGTGTTCATATAAAGTTTTATTGGGACCTGATCATGCTCATCCATTTACATTTTTTCTGCGGCTACTTTTGCATTAGAGTTGGCAGAGTTGTGACAGAGCTGCCTTAGTGGCCAGCAGAGCCTACGTCATTTACTGTCCCTTTGCAGACAGAGTTTGCCACCCCTGCTTTACCTGAGAGAAAAGAAACTTCTGTTTCCTGCACAGTCAACTTGAAATCTAAGCTGTTGAATTTCCATTCCAGTTTTTAAAGAGAAGGGAGTATTTGAGGGAGGATTGCATGGTCATCATCAGTATTTAAGAACACCAGGTGCCATTCAGAACAGGTCATGTGAATGAGCTCATTTAATCCTCGCAGTGAGGTGGAAATTGCTTGGATTCTCCATTTTACGTGTGGAGATGTTGAGGGACCAGGAGGTCAGGAAACCACATGCTCCACAGTAGAGACTTTCCTCCTGCCTGTTTGGGGTGCTGGGACGGGGCTCTGGGCTTCCTGAGTCCTGTGCATCCTGCTGTCCTGCTCACCAGCACAATAGAATGCCGGCAGCCTAGATTCCGGTACGTCAGTGTTGCCCGGCTTTTGCTTCATCTGAACTTTTCTTGACTCTTCAGAACAGAAACCAGATCTGATTAGCTTGCAGTATGATTGGGGCGTGAAGACAAAAATTACAAACTAACGAGAACTTATCTGAAAGACTTTGGTTTTCATCTCTTACAGGAGAGGACCTCTCCCAGTTCCTAAAAGTTTACCAGGTACGATGTCAAGAAAGACCTTTCAAAATACTCATGTCAGGTTCTCTTTAAGGTTGAGTAGCTAGAATGTTGAAATAAAGGGAAAGAAGGGAATAAATAGAAATAAATTCTCAAGAGAACGAGCCTGTATCAGGATCTTGATGTAATACTGTTTGTCAAAGAGTAGACTTTGGTAATTAGGGGTCTACTTTATTGCCTGTCAAAGAGAATTCAGTTCCTGGAGTACCAAAAGAAACTTATTATAAGGCAGTCTTACCTAAGAGATTATTTCAACTTGGACCATAAGAGAAGCAAAGTATAGTTTCCTTTGGATTACACAGAAACGTAACTGATAGAAGTTATGTCTAGAAACACATAACCTAATAGTATATATCTGCATACTGGCCATAACTGGGTCTGTCACTCATGACTTGGTCTCTTTTTAAATCCTATCAGAACTCCTATGACACCTCTAGGACAACCACACATTTTAGCTTTTTTGTTGTCATTGTTGTTAGTTTTATTCCTTGGATAATTATAAGATCCTTGAAGGTGGATAATTGGTTTTCTCCTGTATCACTCATAGCACTTAACACAGTCCTGAGCACATAGGAGGTGCTCAACAAATATCTATTTTTTTGAGGAAAAGAAAGGTATACTTACCTATGTTCAAGGGAAGAGGGAACTTATGCTGCATATCATGGTTTACTGAAACTTCAGTGACTGAAAAGAAGTTTAGGACCTGAAATTATAATAATATCTTTGAAAAATATAAGGATTTAAGTTATTTTACTTTAAATGTTTATTTATTTTTGAGAATGAGAGAGTGTGAGTGGGGGAGATGCAGAGAGAGAGAGGGAGACAGAGGATCTGAAGCAGGCTCTGCGCTTAAAGCAGAGAGCCCGATGTAGGTTTCAAACTCATGAACTGGGAGATCATGACCTGAGCCAAAGTTGTGTGCTTGACTGAGCCACCTAGGTGTTCCTGTTATTTTATTTTTATAAAACAATTACCACCTGATAATGTGGGACTGATTTTTGTCTATGTCTTAGCTTGAAATCTAAGCTAAGCCTTGAAGACGGCTTTACTCTAGGTGCCGCTATCTGCACATGGATGAAAAAGGGCAATGAAATCGTGGTAGTGATTTCCAGAATGTATGCGTGAATCTTCTGTGTGTAGTCTTGATTTTCATGGGTAGGTTTCGTTGCCGGATATGTTTTCTTTTTACAGAAGGGCAGTCAGTAGAATCTTTAAGTGGAATGTCTTGATTTGAAAAGGGGTAAGAATCTTACCACGAAGCAGTATTAGCTTAATGTTGCTCTGTTCTGCCCTTTGCAGATAACCCTGATTATTCTTTGGTTGATGACTACAGTCTGATCTATCAGTAACATCAGTGGTAAGAACCTTTAATTTTCACATAATTTTCAAGTTGCATTTAGACTATTGATTGTGTTTTTGAAGTCTCTGAAGCTTCTTTACGACACCACTGCAGGCAGCAAGGCCTTGCCTCAGGCTGACCCATGCCGTGGATGCACGTGATCCTGCGGAATGGCCTCTCTGGGTCCCACAATTGCAAGGGGACTGGAGCCCATGCCATACCTACTTGAATGAGGAGATTTTTCCTTCGTTAATTATTCTGCAACTCATTTTCTGCTCTAGTTAAGCTCTTTGTGGCTACAACGCATCCGCACTTATAATACACCGCACACACAACGCTCACACAATGCCCATGATCCTCACTGTTTAATTTAGCCTTTCGTGTGCTCCCCCATCCCCCAAAGGGGAAAAGTCAAGTAAAAAGAAGTCAGTGACAATGAGGCAAACACTGTCACACTCCCCTGTCACACAAAGGGTGTTGGGGGGGTCATCTGGTATCAGATCATTACTACTCCAAGCTAGCAAACCCCAGGGATTCCTAGAGCAAAACTATGAGACGGTGCTTGTCTCTGACTCTCAGGTGCTTGCAACGTGTCCCAGGTCCATCTTTGCCTTCACAAATGTGAGTGAAGTTCACTTCACTCCGAGTCCAAAACAGCAATACTAAATGGAACTCTATAAAGTATAAATGTTTTAACCCAAACGGGTGTGTCTTGGGGCATGACAATATCCGTATAGATGAGCAAAGAAAAAGCTTGAAAGGATACATTCCCAAGCAAGTAGTAGTTTTTCTTTTTGTTTACTTATGTTTTCCAGTTTGCCTACAGTGAAACTTTGTTACTTCTTTAATAAAAGACAGTTTTGAAGAGTTGATCCTTTTGCACACTCCTGATGTTCCCAGGGGCGACAGGGGTGGGGGCGGATTCAGGAACTGTGCCAGCCTCTCTCCCACCCTTCCTGGTTTGCTGTTACTGCCACTTAGGAAACAAAACAAGTTTTATTTCTTAATGTTTATTTATTTTTGAGAGAGAGAATGATGGGGGAGAGGCAGAGAGCGAGAGGGAGAGAATCCCAAGCAGGCTCTGTGCTGACAGCGCAGAGCCCGATGTGAGGCTCAAACTCACAAACCATGAGATCACAACCTGAGCCAAAGTCGTTGCTTGACTGATTGAGCCATCTAGGTGCCCCCCAAATGGGTTTTGATGGTGCTCCATGGTGCCTTTCCTTCAGTGCTCTATAACACTGAAAAGTTCTTCAAGTGAGCACATCAAACACTGCTTGTCTTCAGTCCTCCAGAAACACCCACTTTGTGACTTGTAGCCCATTAGCTAGACGGGACGGAAGCCATGTTGTTTTGATTGGGTAGAAATGATCAGCCAGTGTGTGTTTATATTTAAACATAAGTCCTTAAATTGCTTAATAAATGTGTTTAATATCTAAGCAACTTTGCTGTGAAAGATAATGGAAATGGAAGAGCTAAAATACCTCAGCCGCTAACTGTACATAACTTTCTGACCTGCAAACAAATTGGAGTCTCTACAACTGGTCATCATTTCTTCATTTCATAAAGCTCCCTTTTTCTCATGAAAAGAGGCACGGCCCATATTAGAGGTAGAAAGGGACATGGGGAGTCAGTGACTTGGGACTCCAAGGCGAAATCCGCCCTCTGGAACAACACCATGGAGGTGATGGCTGCAGGTAGGCCTCTGGCAGCTCCGAGAGTTTGAGTTTTATTTTAACCTCCTCCTTTCCCACCCTCCCTTATTTGCATAAAGCACACATTCTAGTTGCTTAATAGTAACCTTTGACCCAGCAACTCTAGTTCCTCTGAGTTCAAGAACCTGTTGCTTCAGTGCAAGATGCTAATGCCAACACACGTGAGCTCTGTCATTTCATGGGGTTCATTAGTATGTGGAAGCTCGGGGAACAGGACTCAACATACACATGCATCATTGACGGAGTTGAAGAGAATTTTACAGAAGGAAGTCTATCTTAGTTAATAACTTAGCTGAGCAATGTATCATGACATTTAAAGTAGTTTGAGCCTTTGGAAATGAAATAGGAATGTGTAGGAATTTAAATAGGAAGGCGTAGGAATTTGTGGTTTGTTTGGCATTGTTGATGTAGCTGCTATGCTTGTTTTTATTTCTGACATGTTTAGGGACAGATTATAACTTCTGAGCATCAAAAATATAAATATGTGTATTATTTGCATAAAGCAATGCTGTTGTCATCACAGTCCATTTTTTCATCACTTTAAAACACTTATTCCTCACTGTGTGTTCTCTTTGGCCAAGCATACTTATTCTTTTTTATTTTTTTCTAAGCATACTTATTCTCATTGAATAATATGGCAAGGGGAGGAGTGAGGAGCTGATGTGAATGGTTCATTCAGATGAAATTTCTTTGTTATTTTCTTTCAGAAAACAAACCTTTTTCGGGCCGGTGCTTCTACAGCGTGGGAGGAGGCACTCAGAACAGCAGAATCCTTAGCCAAACTGTGTCAGTCATGAAACTTCCAAGTGAAACCTTGCTGTAATTTTTTTTGTATTTTAAATTTATTGTAGACATTTAGATCAACTTAGGCTAGTTAAGTTCTGAAATTCTTAGAAGAAGTTTACAAATTGCCCCAGACTGAAGAATCATTCTTTCCTAGGCGGTTACTAACGTTGTGAGTGAATTGTGTTATCTCCTAGGTCTCTGGATTTGGAGCCCTGACTCTTGTTGTGGGGGGGCAGAGGTGGCTGCAGAGGGGTATGAGCCATGAACCTGGAGGGGCTTCTTTGGCTCCGGGGGCAGCTTGGCTATAGAATGTTCATAGCAGCATGTGCCCTCAGTGGTGCACCATTTCAAATCACCTTCCTTTTTGGCTGGAAGACTTGGAGGCCATCTAATTATACTTTCTCGTTTTACGGATGAGGAAATGGGGCCCAGAAGTGTGAAATCAATTTCCTTACTGATTAGGGACAGAATCCAAACTGGAGTGTAAGCTCACCTCACGTTACCATTCTGACTGATCCTTCCTCAGGCCATTGGTGCTTGTGTTGAAATTTCAGACACCGAATGTTTTTTGCCGGCGTCTTTCCAGTTGGGAAAATAACCAGGGTTTAAATGTCAGATTTATTTTTATGGGAGTCCCTGTGTGTCCTGAACTTCTAGAGCACCATATTTAATTTAATCTAAGAAGCCGCTGATTATAAAGCATGGCCATTATTTTACACACCACTGAGCAAGTTAGGTGAGGGAGTTGACATTCTCAGTGGGGGCAGAATTACTCATAAAGGGGTGAAAATTGGGACAGTTAATGGTTAAACCCATTTAAATTTGATTTGCTAAACTGAGGCGGGGGGGAAGTACATCCTAGAGTCAGTGCAATAGGGTATTTGGACTTCAATTCCTAAGGAGAATTCGAGAGCTCCAAAGCCAGTCCTCAGTCCTGGGTCTTCACAGAGAATCTTTCCCTTGCTAGCTCCTAGAACTTTTTAAAGTGTCAGTCTTACCCTTTCGCAGGTATTTGAGTCTTTCTTCTTGTTATCCACAGACAGCAGGGAGACAATGTCCCTTTTGTGTAATATCCACACGCCATGAGAAAATGGTACATTTTAGTTAATGACAAATTAAACTAGCATTGGTACCTATTCAGTATGTTGTTGGCCTTGTAACACATATTTTCTTCTCCTGCTCTATGCAGTAGCTTTCTCAGAACTGTGCACAAATTGATTGAAACAAGATTGATTATTTCCCACCCTTTAAGGTGTTACTGAAAGTGGCAGCTTCTCCTCATGACAGGAAGCTTGCATCAATTGGATATCCTTTTGAGAAACTGAAGTTTGCAAAGGGCCATTGACTTCCCCAAATTGAGCAGGCTCAGGACATTTCCTTCAAGCTCGGAACATTCTAATTTTTAGGTATTTTATTTATTGTTCACAATTCCTCAGGGATTTCACTTTTCTCTCTTTTGGTCAGTGCAATCGCTGTAAACGTGTTTTATGAATTGAAAATACTTTTATTTTATTGCTCTGTCAGTTTGATATGAAGTAAAATAAAGGTTCCTTGGAGATTTAGGATTTATTTTGCCTTTTTGTGTCCACCACGTCCTCTCTTCCAAGCTGTTTGATCCTCGTCACATTTGCTATTGTCCGATGGCAGTGGAGCAAACTGTTAGGGGGGGAACTGCCACATCACTTCCTACTGGTCCTTCATGACAAAGTCACTTGCCTGGGGAAGCATCACTCCCGCCTCCAGACTAGCTTGGATCCCACTGCTGGGTCCTTCTCCTCTCCCTTTTTTTCCTTGATAGTACGTGGTTCACTCTTGAAATTAATTGTTCAGAGTCTGTCTTCTCTCCTAGACGGTGACCTCAGTGACTGCTATATCCCCAGCACCTGACACGTTGTAGTGAGTATGAAAGAATTAGCGGCTAGAAAGAGAGCATACCTCGAGAAACAACCAGTTGGGAGTGTAAAGGGAGCGAAGCCAGTCAAATAAGTATACGTGTTGAATTTAGTAAATAGGATCTACCCCTAAGACTGGAGGCTTCTTCATTTGAATTCCACCAGAAGCAGCCCCTGAGATAAGGCTTTGAGTGCAGGTACTTTTTCGGGGGGGGGGGGATCCCAGAAAGCACCAGTATGGGAGTGGGGAGGTAAAGGGGGTGGAAGGAGGGAAGGGAGGAAGGGAGGAAGGCAAAATAAACATGTATTATCAAGACAGCACTGCAGGCACTGGAGCTGTAGTCTGGCGGGGACTAGTAGGAAACTGTGGCACACGCACCTCACAGATGGCTCACCAGTTAGGATGTTGCTGTGGTATTCATTCCCCGGCTCCCTTCAGTCACTGGTTGAGGGCCACCCCCAGGAGGCATTAAACCCCTGGCATTTCTGGCCTGCTGGAAATGCGGAAATGCCAGCAGAGTGGGATCCCGAATGCTGAGAGAGTCCTTGGGAGAGGCAGTTCCTGGCAGTTGCAAGTGGGCTGACGTTTAAGGAAATGGAAGTACTGAAGGGAGGTGGATGGTGCCCTGACGGGGTCTGACCCCTGCATGGCTCAGATCCAGCTGTGCCCCACATGGATTTTACTCCAGCTCGCCATCACTTCTTCAAGTTCCAGTTTCCAACACACACACACACACGCACGCACGCACGCACGCACACCCTAGGCCGTTTAGTAGGACAAGCTACGGTCCCTTGCTACAGATGGTCCTGAGTCTCTAACTGATATTCATCATCTCCTTCCTCTAGCAGCGTGTTAGGGAGTGAATTGTATTCTGCCCACAGCCCCCTCCAAATTTATATGTTGAAGTCTCAACCCTTAGTACCTCAGAATGTGACTGTGTTTGGAGATAGGGCCTTTAACGAGGGGATTAAGTTGAAATGAGATCCCTGCGGTGGGGCACTAATCCAGTCTGGTGCCTTTCTAAGAAGAGAAAGAGACACCACGGGTGAGTGGGCCCAAAGGATGACCTTGTGAAAAACAAGAGGACAGCCACCTGCAAGCTGAGGAGAGAGACCTCAGAGGAAACCAACCCTGCCAGCACCTTCATCTTGGACTGCCAGCTTCCAGAACTGCCAGAAAATTAATTTCTATTGTTTAAGCCACCCAGTCTCTGGTATTTTGATATGGCAGCCCTAGCAAATTAATACCACACATTCTAGATTCCCTTCACACTTGGCAAGTCTACTGCTTGTCTAGGTTGCTCAACTGCGTTGGGTAATCCAGATCGTCATCCCTAAGGGTCTTAGCCCCTGGTTGTCAGGCTCTTATCAGACCCTGTTTGCTGAAATTGCTGTGTTTATCACAGGCAGGGCAATACCCAGAGGCACCCCAGTGAACCTCCTGAGTTCCAGATACATTCCCCCCCACCCTACTTTCCTCATGATGACCACCAATTCCTACTGGGACAGTTACTCCCTTCTTGTCTTGCTGGTTTACTGGCATGACTAGGCATCAGCCACCATTTAGTGGAACCCTTTCTATGTCCCCCGGTTAATGCATCTCCTGGCAACCACATAGAGCTAGGTGCTCTAGTCCAGCAGAGCCTAAAGTTAAACACATGGGAAGCACCAATTTCCCAAGTGGGTCAGTGCGACCTACCCACTCTTACCTCTTCACTACCAGGCCTGTTTTCCACCCAGTGGAGTCAACATATATTACCATATTGCAGCCGTATAAGCACCATATATGACCTCATCTTTAAGACCAGCACCCCAACCCTGCAAGGTATTCTCAAGCTGCCACACTTTATAAGGCCATTCCAACATTCTATCAGGACAGTAGTTTCGAGGTGATGTGGTATATAGTAGACAAAGTGGAGCCCATGGCCATTTGCCCATTGTTGTACCAACTATACTGTAAAGTGAAGCTCTTGTTATAAGATATGCATTCTCAGTTGGGGCAGAATTTCTCATAAAGGGGCAAAAATCAGTTCTTGTTGGGCAAAACAACTCTTACTCTTCTTATGTTTAAAGCACAGACACACATATGGCACATATACAGAGATGCAGTATATCTATGGTATTAGAATTTCATGAGCATGGCAATTAAGGAAAAAATGTCTTAAAAGGCTCCATAGGGTAATGAAAAACACCAGTCTAAGGTAATGTTACGTGGAATTTCATAATGATACATGAGACACTCTTTCAGCCTTTGGATAGTGGTGTTGGCCAAGGCACTCCCAGTAGAAAAGAATAATGTATTCTTGGAATCAATCCCAGTAGAGGTGAATCTCTGCTTCTTCTATAGTAGAAGAAGCTTAATGAATCACTTCTCGCCAAGTGGCTGGTTGGTCTCCTTGGGGGATGATAACATATTAAGGGCTCACCTTCAGCTTCAGGGGCTAATTGATCAGACATTTAGCAATAGCCACTAGGGCAGGCCTGGTGAGTGGGGGGGGGGGTGCTGTAGAGTCTTCATCCCTGCTTCCATGGCTACTCTGTTGAGGAGTCCACTGAGGAAGCACTGGGGTGGTCAAGGACAGAGACCGCTGGATGCCACTGGATGAGTCATCCTTGCCACTTGGTTGCTCTGTACCTCCTTTGATGAGTTGTTTCTTGTGGGCACTGGTGTAAGACACAAAGATTTCACACTTCGTTGCCCATTCTTTTGTTTTCGGTCTTCTGATCCTATTCCTTGGTCAATCGGTCAAGTCATGTGCCATTGCCCAGCCGTTACCTTGGCCTTCTCTTCTTCACATCAGGCTGATGACCAGCTGTGTTACTTGATGCACTTCCCACTGGGAGCACTTCTCTTCATCCTAGGTGGTGCTGTAGCATAGCAGCCCACATATAGATGAACAACAATTAACATAGAGAGATGATTTATTCTTGAACCAGGCATGAGTTTTTTTGCTCTTCTTCACCCACTGGGTTGAAGGAAGCCTCCTCTGAGGCCATGGGTATGAGCTGCAAGGAGAGGCATAGGTGAAGCAGAGGAAGTTGGGGGAGGTGTCTGCATTGCCTGTTTGAGTAGTGGCCTTCTGGATTTGCCCCCACCTATTCCAGAACGTACCACATGTTCCACAATGTACCCCACATGTTCCAGAATGCCCCCTGTACCTGACTCAGGGGATCTAACTCAGGATAAAATGGTAATAACATTCATGTTTATGTTTCCTTTATAACTTTGACAAAATGCATCTCTGTCAATGTTACCATGGAGGCTTTCTGGCTTTCTTAGTCCCTAGTGATCTGAGCTTGTAGTCTTCTTTGGTACACCAACAGCAGTTGACGACCAACCCACTCTATGGTCCTTATAACTAAATTTGGCCCATATCTCTCAAATGTCAGGAATGTTCTATAAGACTGTCCTACTGAGTCCTGCCCTAAGTCACCACAGATGAGGCCTCCAATCATTGTGATGCTTCAGCTTGGAGGTTACCGATTGTTCTATTTCTGTAAGCAGTGAGATCCTTGTTACCATATGGCTGGGAAGCAGTCTAATTCCAGAGTCCCATCCTGACATCTGAGTACCATTTCTGATACTGTCTTAGTCTAGGCTCCTCAAGGGGGCTTGGAGACCAGGACTTGAGATCAAGCAGTTCATTTAAGAGGTGTGTCCAGAGAACACTAGTAGTGAAATGGGAACTGAAAAAGGGAAGAGAAAGAAATGAATAAATACAAGGTTATCAAGGAAGTTGATAAGAAAGTTACTTATCACTGTGGGCAACTGGAGCCGAATCTTATGGGGAACTCTGGGCAGAGGCGCAGAACACAGATCAGATCGCAGTATTAATCCACCCCAGATGTGAGAGAGCTGAGCATTCGTATTTGCTAAAGCTGCTGTAATAGGGCACCGCACACTGGCTGGCTTAAACAACAGAACTGTGTTGTCTCACAGTTGTGGAGGGGAGAAGTCCAAAATCAAGGTGTTGGCAGAGTTGACTCCTTCTAAAGGCTGTGTAGGAAGGAGCTGTTCTAGGCCTCTCTCCTTGCTCAGTAGATGGTCGTCTTACCTCTATGCATGTTTGTGTGTCCATTTTCCACCTTTGTATAAGGACACTTGTCTTATTGGATTAGGACCCGCCCTCATGACCTCATTTTAACTTGATTACTGAAAGATCCTATCTCCAAATAAAGGCACGTTCCAAATAAGGTCACATTCAAGTAGGGGGTAGGGGGGTGGGGGGGGGGAGGGGGGGGGTGGGGGAAGGGAGGGGGGCTTAAGGCTCCAAAATATAAATTTTGAGGGATACAATTCACCCCATAATTGTATTTATATGCCAACTCTCACCTGTCACTGGTTGAGGGCTGCTTTCAGTTTAGGGGGATGCAGTATTTCCATGGCACCTTCAGCCTGTCATACATGTGGCCAAAGGGAGCTCTGAGACAAAGATGTGATAATTAGAGCTTGGGTTTTTGTGTACTCAGAAATGAGAAATGCCAGGGAGATATGAGGGGGACACCAGTAATATCCGGCACTTTGTGGGTGCAAATAACTAATCACTTCCATGATTCATTTAACATTTTTTTAAGTGGGGAAGATTATGAGAGGGGAAATAGTAGAAAAAAGATAATTTTTATATGTTTTGCTTCCTGTGGGAGAAAAAGTCTGTCAATAGAGGAGACTCCACCTATATAAGCCTTCAAAAAAAAAAAATGTAGGCTGGCTATTTTTGGTACTCGCACTGCCAGCTAATTGTCTCAAGAAGCTGAAAAAATTTAGAAGTAACGTGAGTTCTGTGTGATTTTTAAAAAGTATGTTTAGTAATCACGAATGATGAAATCATTAATGCTTCCTACAGAGTGAGGAAGTAATTAACTGTAGAAGACGGCCTTCTCGGAAATCATGTCACGGGAGGTTTTGTCAGTGGGGTATTGCCGGCAGATGGCAACAGAGACTCTGGAATCTACTTTTGTAGGGGAGTTTAAGAAAGGCTTACCCAGGGCTCATTCCTGAGTTCAGCAGCATTCATCGAACCCCTGTTACGGCAAATACTGTTCCAGACGCTGGCTGAATTAGGAATCATGCTCCTATTAAGTTTTGGAATACTATGTGAGTTATACTCCTTTTATGAATGCCTGGTAACTGTTTCAAATTGGGATTTTTCTCACGAGATAGAAGACTATTTTAAATTCTTAAAGCTGCAATGAAAATTAATATAACCCATTGGAAGGAAATTTGGTAAATACTTATTAAAATTAAAAATGAGAATGTCTCAGGGCACCTGGGTGGCTCAGTCAGTTAAGCATCTGACTCTTGGTTTCAGCTCAGCTCATGATCTCACGGTTTGTGAGTTCAAGCCCCACATCAGGCTCTATGCTATCAGTGTGGAGCCTGCTTGGGATTCTCTCTCTCTTTCTCTCTCTCTCTCTCCCTCTTGATCTGCCCCTTCCCTAGTCATGTGCTCTTTCTCTCTCTCAAAATAAATAAACTTAAAAAATAATAAACTTAAAAAATTAAAAAAAATGAGAATGTGTTTTTCATCAGCAATTTTGCAGCTAGGCATCTATCTTATAGAAGTATTCATGCACAAAAATATACAAGTATGGTCATTTGTAATTATTTTTTAAAGATTTTATTTTTTTTTAAGTAATCGCTTCACTCAGTGGGGAACTTGAACTTACAACCCCCAGGATCAAGAGTCCAACTGAGCCAGATGGGCACCCCTAAGCATTGTTTTTAATAGTGAAGAATTGTAAACAATTAATGGCTCCCAGAAGTCTGTTTAAATAAAGTTATTTATTTAATATAAAGGGAATGTTAAATTAATTAAGAGAAAAATGAAATAGAGCTATTGGGGTGTCTGGGTGGCTCAGTCAGTTGAGTGTCCGACTCTTGATTTCGGCTCAGGTCATGATCCCAGGGTTGTGGGATCAAGCCCCATGTTGGGTTCCGTGCTGAGCGTGGAGCCTGCTTAAGATACTCACTCTCTCTCTCTCTCTCTCTCTCTCTCTCTTTCTTTCTCTCTCTCTCTCTCCCTCCCTCTGCCCCTCTCCCCCACTCGTGTGCTCTCTCTCACTCGAAAAAATAAAAAAGAGAAATAGAGCTATCTTCTTTATAAACACATATCTCCAAGATTTATGAATTAAAAGGTCACAGGCAATATACACATAGACACTGAGTATTTAAGAATGGGGTATTTGTGCATCGGTAGAAAGTCTGAAAGAATGCATAGTGAACTGTTAGTAATTATTGACTCTAGGGAGACAGGTTAACTTTCTATTACATGTTCTTCTATGTTGTACTTCTATGTTTGTGAAAAATTTTAAGAATAGCATAATTTAAAGCTATTATATAGAAACTTTGAAGGAAGAAAAAAAAATAAAATCAATGCCCATGTCAATGCTGTGACTATTCTGAATAACTCAGTATCTTTAAATAAAATATTTCTGATATTCATCTTGGCCCCAGTGTATAAGTATGGAGTATTGCAAATACAGAGAGAGTAAACCTGGCTACCTATCTTAAAAGTCTGTTTATGCTGCACAGTTGCATGGGTTCAAATCCCAGCTCTCCCGTATCCTAGCTGTGGGACTCTAGACAAATCATTTAACTTCTCTGGGCCTTAGTCTCTGTCTATAAAATGAGAACAATAAAATTTTGTAGGGTTGCACGAGAATCAAATGGGTTACATGAAGAGTCCTCAGAACAGTTCCTGGCTTATAGTAAGTGCTCAGGAAATGGAGATTATTACTGCTGAAGGATCGGTAATAGCAAACCCTTCACTGCTCAGTTAGGCCAGTGATTGTGCTCGCTGTAAATATTTTAGAGTTTCTGCAGATAGAATTTATATATAGAAAATACATTTGTCATTGTTTTGTAGGTTTTTTTGTTTTTGTTTTTGAAGTTTGTTTTTGAGAGAGAGAGAGAGAGAGAGAGAGAGCGAGCACATGAGTGCACAGGTAGAGAGGGAGAGAGAGAGAATCCCAGGTAGGCTCTGTGCAAGCCTGACGCCAGGTTCCATCTCATGAACCAGAGATCATGACCCGAGCCCAAATCAAGAGTTGACACTTAACCTATTGAGCCACCCAGGTGCCCCCATTATTTTCTTGTTTGAAATGAATCTTTTAAACTAATTATTTTAAAATTAATGTTCAATTTATTTGTCATATACATTTTAAAATTTAATTTTTTAAAAAGTTTTTTATTTATTTTTGAGAGAGAGAGAGTGACAGAGCATGAGTGGGGGGAGGGCAGAGAGAGAGGGAGACACAGAATCCGAAGCAGGCTCCAGGCTCTGAGCTGTCTGCACAGAGCCCGGTGCAGAGCTCCAACTCACAGACTTGGAGATCGTGACCTAAGCCGAAGTTGGACACTTACCTGATCCACCCAGTCGCCCCTCTTTCTCTCTCTCTCTTTTTAATTTAGTTTTCTTAAGTCTTTATGAATCTCAACATTCTGTTTATAAATCTAATAAATTTTAATAATCACTTTCAAGGGGGAACTTTAACATTTGGTCAACTCAAATTCAATAGACCAAATTTTGTCAAAGAATCAGTCTCATTTGTGATTTAAATTCCTTCAGACATTGTAAACTACAGTATTAAATTTAATATAGATTAATTTCTTCTATTGCCTGAACTGACCAACAAACCAACTACTTATGGTACTAAGGTATAGCAAATTCAGTTTATAAATGTAACATATGCCCCCTTTTCCCCATAGGCTGTGATACATTTATTGCAGTTTATCCATACGTCATGTGTGCTTCCCAAATAAGTTGTAAATCACTGGAAGTGAAGGTAGGGTCAGTTCCATTTTGCTAAGTAGTGACTAACACACAGAGAACTTTGAAGTCCAAAAAGGATTTGAATTGGTGGAAACCAGAAAGGGTATTCCAGACCTGGAGAAATACCAGCAAAAGTAATTGGTAGTAATGGTGGTATAAAGATTTTGCTCATATTTTCCAAGTCTCACCCATTATAAATAAATACACACACACACACACACACACACACACACACACACACACCAGGGTATACAAAATGCATGGGCATTCCGAGTAGCTTGATAACTTTTTTTGTTATTGTTGAGGATTTGAGATCAAAAGATATGAAACTGTACTTTATATGATCAAATAGCTCACAAACAAGTCACTGTGCAGTGGCCATCTTTGGAGTGCTTTTCATTTCTCACATCATATTTCAGGATTTTTCATTCTAGGATATGCTACCAGTGGGTGAATAGACTTATTTTCCTCCCGTACAAGCCATCTCAACTGTCTTACCCCCCACCAGACAAAACAACTCACATTCATTTGTTCCATTCATCAAATATTTATTGAGTGTCTACTATATGCTGACCAGTGTGGTAGAGGCCCTTGGGATACTACAGGGAACAAAACAAAGAACTCTGCCCTTTAGGATCTTACATTCTAGAGGAGCTGACAGGCATAAACATGAAAGCAAATTTTATAGTAGTTTAAGAGGCACTAAATGCTTTGGAAAAAAGAAATGGAACAGCTGGGGAAGGGAGATGGGGCCAAGCTATTAACATCTGGAATTTAAAAATGAAGCAAGGTACACACAAGGTACATACATTCTATACTAAGAATACTTTTATGCGTCTTATTTCTTCTTTGCCCTTTTTGGATCAGGTGTCCATTTCCTGCCTGGCAATTTGTTTAGTAATACCATTTACTAACATGTCTGTCGCTCTACCAGGTACCTTTCACGATTAGCCCATTTAACCTTCATCAAACATCATCATTCTCCTTTATAAAAGAGGAAACTGAGGTGCATATCTTAAGGGACATCAAGAGCGCCAAGCAGAGACAGAGGCTAACTGACTTAAATACAGGTCAAAACAAGATTGACAAACATCCCTCCCTGAACTCCTTAAAGCCATTGGGCCTGAGGTGTGCGCGGCCAAAATGAGTGTGGGCCAGGGAGACAGACGCGACTTGTCAACCGGCCAGGGCCCAGGAGCTACACAACCCTCTGGAAGCCGCGGGCGGGTTGGACCTGGAGGCCCCGCACGCCGGGCCAGGGGTGGAGCCTGGACGGAAGGGGGCGGATCTACCATCTTTCAGTGAAAAAAGCCTCCTGGGGTGGTTTGTCCTATGTTGCGGCCCGTAGCGTCCCTGAGGTGCCGCCCCTTCTCCGGGAGTGGTGGATGTCTGATCACGTGATAAGTCCAGAGGCCGGAACTGGGCAGGTTGTGGGACGCTCAGGGTTTTGATAAAAACAAACGGCGACGGCGCCGCCGCAGGGTCTATGGCCGAGGCGGTAAGGCCCCAGCGCCGGGCCAAGGCCAAGGCCAGCCGGACAAAAATCAAGGTGAGGATCGCCCCCGCTAGCCTTCCAACACCCTGGCGGATGCTCCCTGCCTGTCCCCTTTTTCCTCTCTTGGGCCTCTCTATCCAGGACTACCCATCCCCTGAGCCCTCCGCAGCCACTGCCCGCACCTCCCAATATTTGATCCCCTTACCCACTGACACTGGCCCTGTTCAGTTTTCCATTTCCACGTTCCCCTGCCGGATTTTGTCAGGAGCCCGTATTTTCCTTTTCCTCCTCTGACCTCTGTGGGCTCTTTTCTGCTTCCTTCTTGACTTTTTCTCACCTAGGTCTGGATTCCTGCCATGTAGTAGCTTTTCAGTTTCCAGCCTCATCTTTTGACTCTGTCTCTTTTCTCCTTTAAACCTAGGAACATTTTCAATCCTCTCATGCACAAAGAGGGAAGGGACCGTTCCTCCACGCGTAGCATGTACTCTCTGGTAGAGCTTTATGGATAGCGACAGATAGAAAGTAGATTATAGTGATGGACCTCTTCACTTTTGAAATTCAAGGTGATCGTGGTGCTGCTGCTGTTTATTTCTCATTATCCTGGTCATTTATGATGGGGAATGAATGTCCAGAAATGAAACCAGGGCAGGGCTCACACAGTAGAGATAGATTTGAATTTTCTGGGTTTCTTCTGTTGGTGTGTTTTATATTCGATGCAGCTTGGGTTTTAATTTTACTCCTGTATATTTTCTGAAATGACATTTATTTTACAGTGAACAGATTAAATGCTGGCCCTGGATGGCTGGACCTAGATTATTCTGGCTTACCTAGAACTGAATTTACATTAAGGAAATAATGATGATGGTATTACAATTACTGGGAATTTCCTTTTCTACAAGGGGGTGATGTGCAGAGCAGGCATAACTTAAAAAAGGTATCAAAATCTGATTTTCTCATGGGAACAAAATTTTGACAAGAGACAGGTGTTCACCGGTACGGTATCTAATAATCCATAAATGCTTTATGTGGCTGTCTTTCATTATGATACATTAAAAAAAGGCTGTAATGGAGTTGTGCACATCAGTATACCCAGGTCTGTGAGGAGTTGCTCTTTGGGGCGAAAGCCATCTTGCTATCTAATTTAAGAAGCATATTTAAGAGAAATAATTTTGCATTGTATTGGGCTGGTAAAGAACTAGCTAGACAGAGGAGGAAGAAAAAAGCCCTTGGTCAACCATGCATAAGGTCCCTCAACCTAGAATGTGGTTGTGCATAACATGTAAACATCAGTCATGTAGAGAACAGAATCTTAAATCTTAATCTGTAGGGTTTTTTTTTTTTTTTCAAATGAATGATGAAGTGACAAGTGATAAGTTCAAAGTCATGCAGTTTGACAACTCAAGTTAAAGCCAAATATCGCAATCCAGTAGCTTAATAAATTCATATATCTATATGTCTCTGTCTATAGATAGAATGTTATAAGTACTTAAAAACTTAAGAGGATGCTCTGTGAAGTTATTTTGTTTGCAAGAGAGTTTCTAAAATAAACTAAAAACCTTAAGCTTTTAATCCATCGTGAAAAACCAACTGCTTATTTTTTTGACATATATTAGGCAATTTTCCTATACAAACCCATGTTAATTTATTTGAAGAGACCTTCATTCTAGAGGTATTTGGTCAAACTAGAAATCTGGGCCACATACCTTTTCTCACTCTCCAAGTCTCATCAGTCACTATGTCTTGCCAGTTGTTGTTCCTAAATATTCTCTTAATTCTGCTCATTTCTCTCCATCCCACCACTACTATCCTCCAAGGAAGAATTCTTGGATTTCTGCTAAAGGGGCCTTTCCAAGTTCATTCTTGCTGCCCATTCTCTAAACTAAAGCCAATTGATAGTTTTAAAAACAAAACCAAAACTGATACCTCTCCTCCTTAAAACCTTTCAAATGTTCCCCATTGCCCAGAGGCTAGAGTCTGGAGTCCTTCCATGGTCTCAGGGCCCTAAATGATCTGGCTTCTATCTTTCTCTGCAGCCTCAGGTTTACCACTGTTATCTCTTTTGGTTCTCAACTCTGTCTGCTTCAGGACCTTTGCACATGCTGTTTCCTCTGCCCTGACACCTCTTCCTGCCCCCCTTACCCTAGCTAGCTACTGCTCAGTCATGAGATCTCTAGTGAAACAGTGCTTCCTTAGAGCTTTCCCTTATCACCCTCACATTACTCCTTCCTGCAGTGGCACACTGCATCCCTTTTGTCACTCGCCTCACTCGTAGTTATTTTGTCAACAACCCTTCTCCCTTCTCAATGAGGGAAGGCCTTGTCTTGTTCCTAGTATCCTTCACAGCTCTCTGTGCATTTGGTCATGTTTGTTGAATAAAGGAATAGATGCTGGTATTGAAGAATATTTCCAAGCTTTGTCACTTAGAAGAATTTAGTAAATTTCCTCTGAGTAGCATGAAAAAAAAAAAATGGAAAAAGTCCATAACACCAGTAAGGCCCTCATATTTGTCATTGAAAAAAATTATTCTCTTAGAGTAAATAGATTCATTTTTAGTGCTGGCTGTACTTGGGCCATAATTATAAAGTTCTACATTAATGAAATCTTTATTATCTGTAATACAATTTGTAAATATAACTATTTACAGAGCCATAAAGCAGTTCCAAGGCTCAGTTCAGGAAGTGAGTAGTGTCATGTGTTGTTGCCTTTAGACAGTTTGGGTGGCTTGTGGATTTTTTACTCGGCAGCTGACCTGCATTCCTCAATGTTAATCATCTGGTAGATGACCTCATGTTGTTAGGTTGTGGGTATCACCTCATTCCCAAGAGAGCATCTTAATAACTTTTTCATCTTTTAGTACCATTTTCTACTAGAATATCCCCACCTCAGAGGACCCTGACTTTGGTGATCTTGGTAGATTAGAGGTTAAGTACAGTAGGTTTTTAGATTTGGACTTATTCTACAGATGCAGTGTATTATAGTCCTGGAATGTATATGAACATTAGTTAAATTCTGAATGCCAACAACTCATTAACAGTAACAATGTATGGTGATTGCTAAAGATAGACTGAGATGTGGCCCAGAAAGCTGATCACAGAAACAGAAAGACCTTTAAACTGCCATCCCCTATTGCTCTTGCCTGGATGATTTCTACCTCTTAGTCCCTCCTTCCCATGAGTAGTTACAGGAGTGAAGGTAGGGGATCCACTATATATTATTTAGTTCCTTTTGTGCCTCCTAAGATCTATTCATTTGTTGAGCAAACACTCACTGGTCACCTAGAAACTGTTCAGGGTACTTGGGAAATAACAGGAAAATCAAAGAACCTGGCCTTAAGGCAGTTTACATTCTCAAGGGAGAAGACAAACAAACCAATAATCCCCCTAAAAAATAATTAAAATATGTGATATGTTAGGAGGTGATAAGTGTTAGGAAAACAGAAAAAGAACAGGGTACAGAGTTGAGGAGTACTGGTGAGAGATAAAGATGGGTTGCAATTTTCCAAGGTGACATTTAAGTAAAGACAGAAAGAGACGAGGGAGTTAGCCACATGGATTTTGGGGGAGAAGTGTTCCAGGCTAATGCCCTAAAGGAGACCTGTCTGGTTTGCCCCAAGAACTGCAGGGAGGCAGTCTGGATAGGATAGAGTGAGGGAGGGGAGGGTAGTGGAATGAAGTCAGAAAGGTAACACAGGGCCAGGTCATGCAGGGCTGTGTCAGCCATTGTAGCAACTTCTACTCCGAGTGAAATATGTAAGTGCCAGAGGGTTTTGAGCAGAGGAGTGATACCATCTGAGTTATGCTTTAAAGGAGCACTGTGCTTGCAGTGTTGATAATGGATTGTAAAGGAGCAACAGTAGAAGCAGAGAGACCCTCTAATTGACTGTTGCAGTAATCTAGGCGACAGGTGACAGTGGCTTGGACCAGACTTGTATAGCAAAGGTGGTAAGAAGTGTTTGAAGTCTGGGAGTTTCTGCAAATAGAGCCAAGAGGATTTGGTGATGGTTTAGATGTGGTATGTGGGAGAAAACAGTCAAGGATGACTGAGATGGAGGAGGTGGTGGGTGGAATAGGTTTGGGGGCTGATCAAGGGTTCAGTTTTGAATATGCTAATTTAGAAGCGAGTGTCTGCTAGACATCCAAATGGAGATGTAGAGTAGGGTTGGGTATGGGAATCTAGAGCTTGGGAAAGAGCTCCAGGCTCGAGATTAAGATCTGGGAGTCTTTAGCCTAGAGATATTTAAAGCCAGAGACTGAATTAGGTCACTTTGGGAATGAGTGTAGTGTGAAAAGGTGATAAGAAAAGAACCCAGGGCACCCCAACTTTAAGAGTTTGGGGAGAAGAGGAGGACCCACAAAGGAGTGTGAGAAGCTACCAGTGAGGTATTATGTGTCCCCAGTGCTCTTAACCGAGAATGTAGGGCCCAGAAGCTGGGTGAAGGAAGTGTATAAAGGAGGAGGAAGAGGTCAAGCCTGCAAAATTCTGACACGTGAAGTAAGATTGTTAAGAGCAACAGGAAAGAGGTGGCAGCCAAGAGGAGATGTACTCAAAGCAAAATATAGAGAGACCCCATCATTCCCCCCAAGTCTTTGTACTTGTGCAGCATCCCTGTATACGCGCCCCCCCCCCCCCCGCAAGGAGAGCTGGTAAAATTGCCCCAAGAGCTCTTGATCTGATACAAACCCACGTGTCCAAGCCCTTTTTATCTGTTCTGTGCCAGACATTGTGCTAAGTGCTGTGGATACAGACATTATTGATAAACAGACCCTGCCTTTAGAATAATCTCATGAAAGTATTCTGTGAAATGTGTAAAATTGAACCTTCATTATTCATGAAGAAGCAGCTCGTTGTTATTTTTATGGAAGGAAAGGAGTCGTAATTATTTTCACTTACTCCAGTTCAGAGAGAAGGAATTGCAAATGAGGAAACTTCCATTTGTTTCCCAGAACTTGAACTCTCATTTTTCTTCTGATTTTACAAAAGTGCTCATTGCTTAAAGAAGTATGTGTGCCTGAGAGTACACACATACACACACACACGCACACACACACAGAAATGTGCAGCAGAAATGAAATACCCTGAATTCCATCTCCTGGAGATAACTGGTAGTGGCAGTTTGTGTGCATTCTTTAGTTTTTTCCCACATGAACACAACATTCCAGAGCATATTTTCTTTACTGTGATGTATGGTTAAGTGTGGTTTTCCATATTAACGACTCTTCCATTTCTGTATAAGTGCTTGATTATTTTTCCTTCTGTGGAATTATTTTAAAATTTGTTCTCTATCCATATGTAATTTATGTGGAGATCAAAAATAAGGAAATACGGATTCCTAATCTCCTGGCCAATTTTAGTTGTAAGAAACTTGTCTTTTGTTTAAAATAAAATGGTATGAATTTTTGCACACATAACTTGATACACATGGAGCCCTATTTAGATTTTATTTTGTGATCTGTAATGATTATTATATGTACAGTATGTTCTCCTTTATCTTTATCTCTAGTTAACTCAAGTAGGCAAAGTAATTGGAAGCTGCCTTTTTTATTTTTAAGTGAGATTTTGTATTTTTAGTGTAAGAATAGATTCATATTTTGGTCTAAAAGTTGCGTTTCCTCTGAATTCATTGGATAATCCCTCTGCTTTCTGAGAGGCATATAAAAATAAACTGAGTGTGCCAGAATACATGGTAAATATTCTAGATAATTGAATAATGTCTTTATCTAAAGTTCTTTATTCTAGTACCTAAGACAGAGCTCAGCGCACAGTTGGTACTCAGTAAACCCTTACAGTCCTCCAATCCATCACGAGTGTCTCAAGAAACATTTATTGAACACTGCTGAAAATCAGGGGCAGATCAGATCCAAAAACATAAGATATAGTCCCTGGCCTTGAGATACTTGTGGTTTATGTGGAGGGAGACAGAACATAAAGATAAATAAAGATAAGTAACCGTATGTCTAAACCTGTAACCAGGGCCGGATGACAAGTGTATATATATATATATATAGCAGGAGTTCAGAGTAAAGCACGTGCGGAAGGGTCATTGTAAGAAGATTTTGTCTCGAGGCACGATCATAACTGAGTCATCAGAAGCACTGAGTGCCAGAGTTAAGAGTCAGTCTTTCATTAAGTGGAGAGCTGTGGCTGCGTCTGTGGTGTTTAGAGTGGTGTCTTAGGAAGGCCAGTGGTAATGGCATCTGGGATGAATTGGTGGTGGGGCAAAGGCTGGAGGCTTGGAGACCATTCAGAACCTGTTCCCCTTTTCCGTGCTTTGGAAAAGTGACATAAGCCACAGGGAGCCACCACTGCTCCTGAGGCCTTGGCTTCGGTGATGATTTCAGCAAATTCCCTCTCACTCCACATTCATACCCTAGAGGTCCTGCCCCGGTCTTGGGATTTGTGAGGGAACGGTATCAGGCCTTTGCCATCAGCCCAAACAGTTGTCCGTCCTTCCCTCCAGGTAGCTTCCTTGGTCTGGATGGTCCATTTGAATCAAAGCACCAGCTTCTCTGTCCTGCCTCCGCTCCCTCCTTAGGCCAACTCCAGGCTAATTCCTCTTTGGACCTAACTTCCCTAACCTGTACAGGTGGAATTTTTTGATTCCACTTTTGAACGCCAGAGAAGCACTGACTTCCACCCCAGGGGAAATAAAAGCCTAAACAAAGTCTTATGTGTTCTTCCCAGAGAGGCTAGGAAGTTTTTAAAAAATTCAGTTGATTCTCTAGCCATATTATCTGTTGCTAGAGCTGCTGGGAGTGGGCAGGCGAATTTGGGAGTAGCAGTTGGAGACTTCATTTTGTTAGTGAAGGGGAAGAATTTGAAATTACAAGGGCAATTCTGGAGTGAGGAGAGAGAGCAGTGAGGTGAGGTTGGAGTGGAGTGAGATGGGACATGGGGAGGTTCAAAATTGCCTGAGGGACAGGCTGGGGAGGAAGCCTCTGGATGCCTGTGTGTTGGAGGAGGTGTGGTTGCTTGCCTTGCCCTTGATCATATGGCTCATCTTGTGGCTGCTTCCAACTCCCTGTCTTCCAGTTGGCATTTAACACCCCTTGAGGTCTCTTCCGGCTTAAGGAAAGAGAAATAAAAATCTTCTGTGTTTTACATTCCAGTCTCTGCTTCCTTACTTCTCATTCATTTGTCGGCTCACTAAATTTTAAAAATCGCTCATCTTTGTTTTTAATAGCTTTATTGAGATGTAATTCACATACTATACAGTTCATCTATTTACAGTGTACGTCAGTGGTTTTCAGTATGATTATAAGGTTGTGCAGCCATCACCACTGTTAGGAACTGTTCTCCATAGTGGCTGCATCACGGTACAGTCCTGCCAGCAGTGTATGAGGGTTCTAATTTCTCTACATCCTTGCTGTCACTTATTATCTTACTTTAAATAGTTATCCCAGGGGATGTGACGTGGTGTCGAGGGATTTTGATTTGCTTTTCTCTAATGGCTCATGATGTTAGCATCTTTCTGTGTGCCATTTGTATATCTTCTTTGGAGAAGTGTCTGTTCAAATCCTTTGCCCATTTTTAAATTGGATTATTCATCTTACTATTAAGTTACAAGGGTTTTTTTTTTTTTTTTTTAAATTCTGGATATAAGTCCCTTATAAGATAATTGATTTGCAACTATTATCTCCCATTCTGTGGGTTATATTTTCATTTTCTTCAGTGTCATTTTCAGCACAAATATTTTTGATTTTTATGAAGTCCAGTTTATCTATTTTTCTGTTATTTGTACTTTTGGTGTCATGTGTACCCCAAGGTCATTGAGATTTACTCCTGTGTTTTCTTTTAAGGGTTTTAAAGTTTTAGCTCTTACATTAGGTCTATGATAGTTTTTGAATTAATTTTTGTATATGATGGAAGTTAAGGGCCCAATTTCAGTGTTTGGATATCTTGTTGTTAAGCACCATTCATTGAAGACTACTCATTCCCTGTTATATTGTCTTGGCACCCTTGTTGAAAATCATCTGAGGGGCGCCTGGGTGGCTCAGTCGGTTAGGCGGCCGACTTCGGCTCAGGTCATGATCTCACGGTCCGTGAGTTCGAGCCCCGCGTCGGGCTCTGTGCTGACAGCTCAGAGCCTGGAGCCTGCTTCAGATTCTGTGTCTCCCTCTCTCTGACCCTCCCCCGTTCATGCTCTGTCTCTCTCTGTCTCAAAAATAAATAAACGTTAAAAGAAAAATTAAAAAAAAAATCATTTGAGCGTAAATATAAGGCTTTATTTCTGGATTCTCAGTTCTCTTCCATTGATCTATGCTAGAACCACACTGTCTTTATTACTCTAGTTTTGTAGTAGGTGTTGAAGTGGCAAACTGTGAGATCTCCTTTGTTCTTCTTTTTCAGAATTGTTTTGTCTATTCTGGGTCTCTTGCATTTCCTTATGAGCTTAAGATCCAGTTTGTCATTTTATGCAAAAAAGGCAGCTGAAATTTTTATCGAGATTATGTTGAATTTGTGTATCAATTTGAGGAGTATTGCTGTCCTCCATGAACATGGAATGTATTTTCACATATTAAGTCTTTAATTTCTTTCAGTAATGTTTTGCAATTTTCAGAGTACAACTTTTACAATTCTTTGGTTAAATTTATCTCCCTGTATTTTATTCTTTGTTCATTATAAATGAAATTATTTTCTTGATTTTACGTTTTGATTGTTCAGCTCACAAAAATTTGGCCTTTCCCCTGACCAGTATACCAGCGTTTCACTCACTGTAGTAACCAAAGGCCTCCCTCTCTTGATTTTCTCTTTCTGAACTCCCAGTCTGACAAACCTATTTATTATAGAAGCATACTGAACATCACTGCAGTGTAATTGGACCCACTTTTTCATTTTCTTATAAATACTCGTGCAGCGCTTGCTTGTTATTCGTGATTTTAGGCAGTTGGACAGACTGGTTTGTATGCGTTGTGTGGCTCATATCTGAATCTGATATCCACGGTTCATAGTGTAGGTGAATGTAGTTTTGGAGGGGACACATTGCTTCTTTAATCACCACTTGTAAATGTTTGGTAGCCATATTCATTACCAGCAAGATGACCTCAAATTCCATTTCAAAAACATTTATCTTTTCTTCCTAATATTAGGTACATGTAAACATCTTACATTTTTGGTTATTTACTCACCAACTTTTTTTTTTTTTTTTTTTGCTGAACATTTGCTGGATGGCACAATCCAGAATCACTGATAACTTGTGTAACTGTCAGGTTTGTCTTCCTTACAGTTTCACGGTGAAAGGGGAGTATTTGATTCAGTCATTTTTCCAGTTTGTTTGAGTGTAACAATTTTATTTAAGTAATTTTCCTGTAATTTTTTCTTCTTTATCATCATGTTTTCCAATGTGTCTAGTTTGTTAGTGCCTGAAAATTTTTTAAAACCATAATTCATTTTATTGCATTTTTTAATGGTTCATTTTCTGTTTTTTTTTTGTTGTTGTTGTTTGTTTCGTTTTGTTTTTTGGAGTTAATTTTGGACTTCACAGAAAGTTGTAAATATAATACAGAGAGTTCCATATACCCTTCATGCAGCTTTATGTTATCATCTCACATAATCATAAATTCTATGGTCCAGAATGTTTATCAGAACCAAGGAATTAATTTTGGTACAATACTATTAACTAAAATATAGAATTTATTTGGATTTCAGCAGTTTTCCTACTAATGTTCTTTTTCTGTTCCAGGGTCCAATCCAGGATCCTACATGGCATTTAGTTGTCCTGTCTCTGTTGTTTCCTCCCATCTCTTGATAGTTCCTCAGTCTTTTCTTTGATGACCGTAACAATTCTGTTGTTTTGTAGACTGTTCCTTAATTTGAGTTTTTATCTGGTGTTTTTTATGATCATATTGAGGTTATACGTTATTGGAAAGGCTACTGAAGAAGTGATAGGCCTTCTCAGAACATCACATGGGGATGTGCTACTGGTGATGTTATCCTTGATCACGGGTTAAGGTATTAACCTGCCAGAATTCTCCGCTGAACCTTACTATTTCCCCCTATGTAATTACTAAATATTTAGGACATATTGTGATGCTCTGCAGCTGTCTTGTTTCTGCTTACATTTTCACTCACTCTAGCATCCATTAGTAGATCTTGCCTGCGACAGTTATTATCATAGTGTTGTAATGTGAATTTTCTGTTTTTCTCATTTCACCTACATTTATTGATTGAAATTCTTTAAGAAGGAAGTCATTTTTTGTCCATTTACGTTTATTTTATCCCATGGGTTATAATCTAATCCTGTAGTTACTTATTTTATTGCTCAAGGTATTTGACTTTTTCCGTGCTCAAGGTATGGGTTTTCTGTGACTATGTGAAGATGAAGGTAAATCTATTGAGGCCTCAGCTACTTGGAAACTGTTCTGTTTCACTTGACCTCTAGCAGAATGGAGAACAACCTAATTAAAACTTTCTCCCTCTGTCCTCTAATCATAATTTGCTGCTTATTTTGATGTCTTTCTCTTTTGGGATTATACTAGTGAGTCTCCCAAGTTTACTGTAGGCAAAATTGATTAATAGGAAACATGAAACACATCGCTCATGAAGTTTATTTAGGTTCCATTTTCTAAATTATAAAATTTAGATTTTATATACAATTTAAGAATTTCTTATGTTTAAATCATCAATTGTTGCTATATTACAAATTAATTCACATTATAAATCTTGTTTTTAGGAAAAGAAAAAATCTGAACCCCTTCAGAGGGAAGAATCTGATGAAGTCTCCCTTCCGAAAACCTCCAGAGAGCTGGAAATTTCTGCTCCAGCTTGTGAATTCAAAGGAGACTGTCTGAAGGTGTTAACTGATTCTCAGCTCCAGAATGCTGCCAGTGGACACAACGAGAGTGAAATGTTTGATGTACCACTCACCTCCTTAACTATAAGCAATGAAGGGTCCCTGACATGGAACACAGAGACCTCAAAGGAAGGGGAGGAGGTCAGAGCCTGTGCTGGGGACGATGCCGTGAAGCCCAAGGTCGACCCTGGAGACAGTGCCGGAATCAAAGTAGAAACCCCCAAGAACTTTACAGAAGCAGAGGGAAATACATTGATACAATGTGGACCTTCTGAAAGCCCCTTGCAACCTGATTTTTTTCATACTCAGCAAGAAATGGAAAATTTACAGGTCAGAGAAACTCTGAAAAAGAAAGAAGACAAACAAGCCTTGGGTCTTTCTCCAGAGGTGCTACAAAATGTTGGCTTGCAGAGTTCTTGTGAAGCCAAAGACATTTTTCAGCCACCTAGAGTGAAAAGACTGTATCCCCAGCTGCCAGCTGAAATTGCTGGAGAAGTACCAGCTTTGGTGGCAGTGAAACCCTCGTTCCGCAGCGAGCGACTGTACCCCGAGCTCCCATCCCAACCAGAACTGGTACCGTTTACTAAAGAACAGCTAAAAATCTTTGAGCCTGGTTCGTGGCTGGAAAATGTTGAGTCGTATTTAGAAGAGTTTGACAGCATGGCTCATCAGGACAGGCATGAATTTTATGAGTTGCTATTGAACTACTCCCGATGTAGGAAGCAGCTGCTGCTGGCTGAAGCTGAGCTCCTTGCTCTGACGTCTGATTGCCAAAATGCGAAAAGTCGACTATGGCACTTTAAGGAGGAACAGTTGTCTGTGCAGGTATTTTGACTATTTCAGGAGCCTGGGGGATTTGCAGTGGAGGTGCTCTTCTCGTGAGGCCATCCAGGTCTGGAGTATGCTTATACTAACGCTTGACCCTGACCTAGCCCAGAGTAGTACAGTGGAGGAGTCACAAAGTCAGATGCCTGCAGGGGCCAGGCAGGTGACCTAGAGAAGTGAAGTGGGCTGAGTGGGATGGTGGTCACTGGGCTCATGCCCAGTGGTCTGGGCTCATGCCTGGCCCAGCAGGGGCAGCTGCTCTTAATTCCTTGCTGATTGTTGCTTTGAGGCTGTGTGGTCCCGCATTGCCACGTCTTTTCAATTCCTAAGAAGAGCTGGAAATCCGGATTTTTATGGGCGGGATCCTGAAATGTAAATGTTGGCAACAAAATACAGAGTAGAGGACAAGCAAGTCATGTCTCCAGGTCAGATCCAGCCTGTGGACCATTTACTTTGTAGCCTTGGGCATAATGCCAGGAACATCCAATAGGTGGAGAGTGTCAAGGAGAGCATGATCCATGGAATAAGCTTGAGACGTGATGAGGAAACAGGGAAGGCAATCAGATATGGCTGTATGCAGGCCAAGGTGACCATTAGGAAAGCCATTCCATAGTGGCCTGGGAAGGATGGCAAGGAAGAGAAAGCCACTCTTGGCAAGTTTGGCAGTGAAGGGAAGCCAGAGATGCCAAGGAGAAATAATGTGCTTTTCCCCCGTCCTTAATCCTTATTTATTGGGAGACTCGTGTATCTCTCTTTGTAGATAGAAAGGAGTCTGTGGAGAGGAGAACATTTGAAAATACTAAAAAGGAGGATAGAATCAAGAACACAGCTGAAGGTGTTAGTATTGGAAAGGAGAGGAATTTCTTTTGAGCAGAGGGTAGATACAGAGATATTTTGAAGTCCCTTAAAGTTGTGGAGATCTCACATTATCTTCAGTGTTTGCAAAGTAGAAGGTAAGATTATCAATCATGAGAGTCTTAGGGGCAAGTTTTATTATTTTTTTCTGAGGGTTTGTTTTTCCTTCTTGGACCTTGTGATGCTTTACAATTGGCATTATACTTCTCGGCACCTGATTATATATTTGATTTATTCTCCTCTATGTGGCGGTACTGTCCCCTCACCATGATTTATAAGCTCTTTGAAGGTGGTACTGAGCCAATGCATCATATGCCTGCAGCCTGATTATTTCAAGTGCAAAGAGTTAACTGGTTTCCTATTTTCCCCTTTTGTCCACCGCTAGGGTATCTGTGCAGATCAAGTGAAAGTTTCTGGCTATCATCGCTACCAAAGAGTAGAGATGAATGAAAATGCACTGGGGGAGCTAAAGAAGCTATTTGATGCCAAATCTGAGCACCTCCACCAGACCCTCGCTCTGCATTCGTATACCTCTGTGCTCTCAAAGTTGCAAGTGGAGTCTTACATTTATGCCTTACTCAATAGTTCAGCTGTTCTGAGATCTTTAGCAGTTCAAGGCCGAGGTAGGTGAATAATCAAAGTCTCACTCTTTCTTGTGATCTGCAAGGAAAAAAAGAATTGAGGGGTTGGTTGAATTGTGCCCTAATTGGTATTAGAAGGGAACATTTGTGCTGTTTTACCTTGTCTTTCCCAAGGCAGGATGGAGGTCTGCCTTAGTAACGTTTCTTGGGAGCTATGCCAGGTCTCCCTTCCCTGGGGCTGTTAGTCTGTGCTTCTCTGGGAAGCCAGAGAGCTTGCTTTTTATCATTAATGCCCCTTACTGTCCTATTTATGTGCTTCTTAACCAAGTCAAATTCAAATGCAGTTTTTGATTGTAAAACTGATACTCAGCATACTTTTTCATCCTCTGTCTGTTGTACTTTATTTTTGCTTGTCTGGTTTGTTGGGCTGTTTTATATAACTTTCTTCAGAGGATGTATAATGTTCTGCATTTTTCATCATATTTGGGTTTTACAAGACTAGCTTTGATTGTGTCATGTATTAAGTATGAATTAGCTAATTGAATTATGCAATTTTTATTTCTAGGGGAGATATTAGGAATATTTAAAGTAAAAAAAATCCTTCCCCCTCATTGATTTCATAACTAATCTAAGAGCTGGGGTTAGACCAGAGGTCTGCTGCTTTTTAAATAAAAAATAGATTTTGATGAAGTTGGTTTTCCCTTTGTAATACTTCACAACATTAAATACAGTTTTGGATTACATATTTAGTAGAGAGAATTAAAAAAATTTTTTTTAACATTTATTTATTTTTGAGAGACAGAGAGAGACAGAGCATGAGCAGGGGAGGGGCAGAGAGAAAAGGAGACACAGAATCCGAAGCAGTCTCCAGGCTCTGAGCAAGCTGTCAGCACAGAGCCTGATGTGGGGCTAGAACCCATGAACCATGAGATTATGACCTGAGCTGAAGTTAGATACTCAACCAACTGAGCCACACAGGCACCCTGAAATTCAGATTTTCAAAGAAGTTTCATTTATTTAAGTGATCTTTGCACCTAGCGTGGGGCTCAAACTCACAAACCCAGAATCATGAGTCGCATACTCTTCTGACTGAGCTAGCCAAGTGCCCCAAAATTCAGATATATATATGTATATATATATTTTTTAATTTTTTTAAAGTTTATTTATTATTTATTTTGAAAGAGACAAAGCACAGGCAGGGGAGGGGCAGAGAAGGAGGGGGACAGATATCTGAAACGGGTTCTGTGCTGACAGCAGGGCCCGACGTGGGGCTTGAAGTCACAAACGTGAAATTGTGACCTGAGCCGAAGTCAGACACTTAACCACCTGAGCCACCCACGTGCCCCAAATTGAGATATTTCTGATGCAGTTTTTTCTCCTTTGGATTTTTATCTGAACTAAATATTTTGAGAAGTTATTTATTTATTTATTTATTTATTTATTGAGACACTAAAAATTCTCCCCAAAACACTACTTATATGGGGCTCATTTAATCCTCTTTTTAATTTATAGCTGGCAAACAGACTGAAAGCTTTCCCTCTGATCTGTGTCAACTAAAGGAGTGCATTAGTGTGTTATTCATGTTCACCAGGAGGGTTAATGAAGATGCTCAGTTCCATGACGATATTCTTCTCTGGCTGCAGAGATTGGTAAGGAAACAGATAATTGAAGAATTATCTCTTATTGTAGTTCTTTTTTTCAACAGCTTCTTCAGCTAATTCATTTAATACGTTAATTAGTGACATTTTCTTTGTTCATGACACATGGAAATAAGTTATACTTACCTAGTGTGTTATTAAGCACGAAGTGTTTTTCTTTCTAATAAAGTTTAAGCTAAATAATCTTGGGGCTTCATCCTTGGGAAGAAATGGAAATGTGGGAAGCATGGTAAAGCAAAGATTAGATACGTATTTAATATAGACCGCTGCTCTGAAAACTTCCATGTCATTTAGTTTTATCATCTTATGTTTGATGTTGCGTTAAAAGATTAAGAGAAAAAAGACAGGTGTCAGGATTTGGGAAACTTAAGAAAGATGTTAAGTGTAGTAGCGAAGGAAGCTTCTTTGTCTAGTGGTTTTCAGTGGGGCCGCCTTGGGTGTTTTTTTAATTTTCATGCTAGAGTTCTTACATATGTGGTAAGATCCCAAGCATACTTACTTGGATTTGAGAATCTGTTACAAACTGAGACTACATTAAACTACTTGGCTTGTATCTATTCACATGTGGCCAGGAACATCGGGAATTTGTCTTTTGCCAGATAATTAAAATTGGGTTGCAGGAAAATACTTACGATATTTTGATCGTAGTACTCATGGGTTCATAGGCCTCTGTGTGTCTCTGTGGTAGAAAGTCACCTGTTCATAGTGTATCTTTGGGTATGTACTACATGTATGCTATATGGGTATATATGTGTGTAGTCTCTGGTTATTCTTCTGAAAGATTCACGTATTTCAACATTGGCTAAGTGACTTACTAGACCCTTAGGTACATTTTTCTTCTTAAATAGTGAAACTCTATGTTCTTTCCTGTTCAGGTATCAGTGTTACAAAGAGTTGGCTGTCCTGGAGATCACTTCTTCCTTTTAAACCATATTCTTCGATGCCCGGCAGGTGTTAGTAAATGGGCTGTTCCTTTCATCCAGGTATGATGAATGGTTGTCTAATTTTGAGTGGGATGAGAGAGATTTTGTTAAACATTTTTTCCTGAAGAAATTGCTTTTTTTCCCTTAAAAAAGCTATTTAAAAATATTAATATTTAAAATAAAAATTTTTAAATACATCTATATATATATTCGTATATTCATAGGAGTTTTTATGCTGAAACTTCTTGAGCCACCCTAATTGATGAAATTAAGACAGAATTATAAGAGTTCCCTTGTAGTCTGGCTTGGTAGGTTTAGTAGTATTTAATTTTGTAAAATTTCTGTGCAGGAAGGCTCACTAGGACTTTTTTGGTAATACTCAACACAGCTTTGTAAATTAATCCATCTCAGTTGGTACAGACGAGGCAGACACCTTGAGCATCTCAGTTCTTTAATACTAGCAGAGATCCGCATCTGTGTGATGATCAACTCTCAAATAATCACCTTCAGTGTTGATTACGTGGTTCATGGTTTCCCCTCTCTGTTGCTTGCCTTTGGGTTGTTCTGTTACTCACAGCAACCACTCAGATGGGTAGAAGCCAAGTGCATGCCAAATTCAACTTCTCCACATTACATTTCCTTCAGTATTTCTGGTGGTGAGAAGTTTGAATCGTTTTGGGTAGAAGGAAGATTTTTTGTTTTGTTCTCTCTTTGGATTAAAACAGCAGCATTGTCCTGCATCTTGTCTGGTTACAGTGGTCGAAGGACAGTGCTTAGCGAGCGCTGCTCTTGGAGGACAGCTGACTTCAGTACTGCCAGGTAGCCCGCCAGCTGCGCTCTGCTCTTGTGGATTCGGCGCGAGTCCATCTTTGTTTTCATAACCGCTCCCTTTGTCAGGATGCTGGTGAACTAAGAACGTGGAAACTCGGGTTGTTGGTTTTCTACAGTATGCTTTTTCCTTTTCTGATTTCAGATCAAAGTGTTGAATAACCCGTCAGGGGTCTTTCATTTTATGCAGTCCCTTGCTCTGCTAATGTCGCCTGTCAAGTAAGTGTGGAAGAGCTTTATGAAGTAGAAATTGAAATGCTTCTTTCTACCAAAGGATTGGCTTCCTAAACTGCTCAGATCCAAAGAACTGCTAAGGGAAGAGTCAGCATTCCAGAATTTAATGTTGTGGATTTTCTTTGGGTTGGATACCCTTTGTCCCCAGGTGACCTTTTTAACTGCTTATGTATAAACAATTAAGCTTTTCTGGGTGCCCCTTTTTAGTGGGTTTGCCTCTCCTATCATATATGTCATTGTGAAAGTTGCCGTGGGGAGATCGGAAAAATCATCCTTTCCTTAAAAGAAGACATTTAGAGTCAGAGAGGGAAAAGCACAAATTGCCAAGCTACGATTGGCACACTAGCACTGAAGAGGCTGAAGAGAGGAGGGTGGAGCCATGGAAGAAGGTTCTAGGTGCATGAGCTGGATTGCAAGAATGGGGCAGATCTCAGCAGGAGTGAAGGAGCAGGCAGTGCTCTGGCAGTGGGGAGAACAGGCAGTGGCCCCAAGCACAGGTACAGATGGCTGTGCAGAGGACAGGCAGGAGATCAGTGTGGCTGGAGTGAAGGACTGTGTGGGGGATGGTCAGACAGATGAATAACCACGGTGACTTGGATTATAGAAAGGTTTGACATTAAGACAGAGGAATCTAGAATTGATATGGTCTGGGCCTGGCAGCAGTTGAGGACTTTAGAACAAAGGTAAAAGTCGTATCAAGGAAGGTTAGGATTGACTGAAGGCAGAAGAAGATGTGCTTCTGCTTAACTGAATTACAGGTGCAGACTTTTGGCTCTCTTGGCTCTGGATCCTAACTCACCATCCGGAGGACACTTAACTGGGGAAAAAAGCACAGTCTGTCTCGGTGACCTTGAACAATGTTACTACCACTTGCTCTCGGTCCTAGAAAGCCTGTCTGCCTCAGAGCCTGAGGTGGGATCATGGTGGTGGGAAAAAGAAGGAGGGGTACCTAAGGTCATCTTCCCAGAAAGGGATTAAGTAGCTGGCTGAATAAGGAAATGGTGGGAAAGGGGTGGTTCTGACATAACCCTGTAGATGTCTGAGCCTGACTGACTGTGAGGGCACTGGTGCTGATAGACCCAAAAGACAAAGGAGAGCCGTTTCATAAGGAGAAATGTCTGAGGTCATTGGGGGCCTACAAGTGACAGATACCACTGGACATTTGGGGCTTCAGGACTGGAGCTCCTCAGGTTGGAAGGGCAGCAGTGGACCTATAGAGCTGGAAGTCATAGGAGAAAGTTTCTGTAACAGGAGGGAATGGATGAATTTTTCAGGGTCAGGTCAGAGGGGAAGGAACAGGGGGCTGAGAACCGTGTTGTGGTCCAAGAGGAAAAACTTCTCTAGTTATACCTGCTCCTCAGATCTAGCCAACACCTTGTGAAGTCTGGCTGGCAGGAATTCTCTCCAGTTCTGTCTGCCTGGGTACAGGGGGGCTTCTGCAACATGTGGTAGATATGATTTTGACTTAATGTTTTTGCATTAGATGTACTCTTTTGCCCTATACAAGCTTCTGAGTTACCTGCAGATTGTCCTTTTTTTATTCAGTAAAGCATGGTTCCTAAAATCGTGTACCTGGCAACACTTGGCAGGCCTGGCTCGAGTTAAGGTACCGCCACGGTCCGTACGTGTCAAGGTCCCAGGGAGTGTGGGGGCTGTGCCGGCATAACCGCACTCCTGCAGTGACTCGTCATGACTAATTCAGAGTGGTGGAGGTCTCCACCCCCAATTAGTAAGCTTTTAGCTTCCCTGAGTTTTAGCCAGTTCTTATTTCTTGTTTACTACTTTAAGCCATTTGAAGACTGGATGGATGGCTGACTCTTCTCTAGGGTGAGTAGATGATCCAGAGTGTGTGCATGTGGGCTTTCTGCGTTTATGTGATGGATGATTTCCCTTGTCCTTTAGAAATCGAGCAGAGTTCCTGTGCCACATGAAGCCCAGTGAGCCAAAGCCATCCTCCTCGGGGCCTGCATCTGGGACCTGGACACTAGTAGATGAGGGAGGAGAAGAGGTAATTTGTCATGTCTGCATTATTTTGGTTAATCATTTTTAAGCTTCTCTTATGTGCCATGCATTGTTTCAAGCACTTTTCACATAGCATCGCATTGACTTCTCCCAGTAGCCACAGGAGGCAGGTACTGATGGGATCCCCACTTTACAGATGAGAAAACTGAGGTGCAGGGGGTGAAGGATTTTTCCCAGATCATGAGGTCATTAAATGGTGGCGCCTCTAGAGCCTGTGTTCTGAACCAGTGTGCTATGTTGACGCCTGTGTGTAAAATATCTTCCTCTTCAGCTGGGAGAATTTGGAACCTGGGAATATTTTCCTACTCTATAAAATTTGCATTAGGATTTTCTTTTATGTAGTGACAAGTTTCTGGACTGGGAGCCGGGGCTTACCGAGGTTCTTCAACTGTTACAAATACTTCTCATCCAGATCTTCTCATTTGAAAAGTAGAAGATAGTTCTTTATTCGTGATGAGGATTGAGTGATCAAAATCTAGTTTCTCAAGATAATACTTGTTGATTTTTCTTTTTGCTGTATACAGGGTTAGTGTATTTGTAAGGGGTTCTCCCTCCAGCTAGTTATCAGCCCTGGTGCTTTTTTATGGTCCACATCCTGATTTGATGTGCTGTCCAGGATGGCCAGGGACCAGATGTACTGAGACTCCTTCTTTTTAAAAGGAGTTGACAGATCACAACAGACAGTTCTCAGAATGACAGCCATGGCAGGTGTGGGGATCATGTCTGTATTTACCCAAGTGCTCATTCAGGAATGGGAAGCCCCTTCACACTCTTCTTACTCTTTAGACATCTTTGCTAGAGACTGAACAGTCACCTTGAAGAGAGTCTCTCAGGAGCTGGTGCAAATCGGTCTTTTAAAGATTGTGGTGGAACCGTTTTTTTTCCCCCAAGAGTGTTCTCCCCTGAGAGAGAAGTCTTTTCTGTGGTAGGTTTCCTGCATTTACTCCCAGAAACAGATAATGATTGAGGACCCTGCAGTGGTGCCTGGCTGCTGGTTAGCACTCACTGATTGTTGAGTGAATTCCAGAACTGGGGGAGTAGATGAGAGGGTTGAGAGTGCTGTTGGCTCTATAAAGGCTGTGGGGAGGAAGGCACGCCAGATCCGCCACATCAGTGGTTGGTTGACGCTGGCTGCCTATTGCAGCTGCCTTGGCAACTTGAAACTCTTGCCCAGGCCCCTGGCCAGACATCCAAGTGCTTAAAGGCCTCCTTGGTGATTCTAAAATACAGCCAGAGCTGAGAGCTACTGCTAGTAGAGCTGAGGCTTGCTTGTTAGCCATTTAGGACCTAGAATGGAGGGGGAAATGAGTGGCTTGGGAAATTACGAATGAATTACATTAGTCCCTTGCTGAAGTTGAGTGAGAATCCTCAGGATCTCTGAATTTTTCACAGCGTTCCCTTTTGAGTGTAGCATATCTTAGGACACAGATCAGCTTGATTTCTAAGTGACTTTCGTGCCGTGTGTCAGACAAGAACCTCAAAGGCTTTGTCTGTGGAATTGCTACATATGACCTGTTACTCTCTCCTGCTCTGGCAGCACTGCCTGACAACGGAGCCTCAGTTATCTATGGTAGATACAGAAATTGCTTCGCTGTAAGGCAGTTAAGTACTACAGTAGGCCTTGATTTGGGGGCAGGAGACCTGTAGCTAAAATAACTGGGACTCAGTATGTGGCTCTTTAATTGATGTTGTCAAAGCAGTGAGCTTTATAGTAAGATTCTCTACTCTAGAAGAACTTTTTTTGTTTAAATCTTCTTTGGGACGGAGATTTTGTGAGAGCAGTTTCGGCCACTGAAGGACGGACGTGACCCAGATGCACATAAAATTGTGCTTGCAATTTCGGGGGGTTTACAGCCCATCTGTGGAACCGATGCTGGGAGGGGAAGTCCATGAAGACACATGGTCCATGATGCACCA
This sequence comes from Panthera uncia, assembly GCF_023721935.1. Classification (NCBI taxonomy): domain Eukaryota; kingdom Metazoa; phylum Chordata; class Mammalia; order Carnivora; family Felidae; genus Panthera; species Panthera uncia. The sequence continues at coordinate 27,720,978 of NW_026057586.1, forward strand.
CTCATGCCTGTGATAATTTAGCTCCTGTTGACTCTAGAGCACGGTGCGTTCTCATCAAATCAGCTGACGTGATTGTGCATCTTTTCCCTTAGGATGAAGACCCTGAGACCAGTTGGCTGCTTCTTAATGAAGATGACTTGGTTATCCTTTTATCACAGTTTCCATTTCATGAGCTCTTTCAACATCTTCTTGGGTTTAAAGCAAAAGGTAGACTGATTTCTTTTGTCCTGTGTAAAATGTCGTTCCTGATTCAGGTTCCCCTGTGCCTGGCCATACTGAACAGAGTTGGTTGCATCAGACCTCAGTGAGATTTCCTTCCTTTCTCTGGTGTTTGTGATTTCCCACTTAGTGCCGAAATGCAGAGAGGTCACCTAGCTTGCACATTGCCCAGCTTTCATAAATTGTTTTCATTTTGCACTTTGTCCCAGGTTTCCCATCTCCTGTTCACAGAGGAGCCAGAGCAACAGAGATTGTTATTTTTTCTGCCTTGGCTTAGTTTCCTCATTGAGGTATTTACGGTCGTATCCTTCAGTGTTTTTTCATAGCATTTATAATTTTTTCCTTTTTTCTGATTAACTTCTAGGTGATTATTTACCTGAAACAACAAGACCTCAAGAGATGATGAAAATGTTTGCGTTTGTTAACTCACTAGTGGAGCTTCTGGCTGTGGGGTTAGAAACGTTCAATAGAGCGCGCTATAGGCAGTTTGTGAAGCGGATTGGTTACATGATCAGGTAATACTGCCGTCAGTACATCTGTTTCTATTTGCTTTCGCCTTGGTCAGATGTAGATACTGCGAAATTGGGATGATGGACATTTTTGTGTACGCTTCACATCTGACTGATCGTAAAAGTAAGAATTTTTTTTCCACCACCTAGCAGGTGGGAATTCTGTAAATGCTTCCAGTCAGGATATTCGGTTAATTAACTCAGATTTAACTGGTTTGCTAGGTAATTGTCCTTAGAGTCAAGATCCTCAAAGCAGTTGCTGGGTTGAATGTGGCCAGAGAAACTGAACTTGGTCAAGGAAGATGAAGCCTCTTTCCTTTTCCTTCGCTCGCTCTTTTCCTTCTACCTCCCAGCCTTTGCCTGGGAATTGCCACCTAGTGGTGGAAGATTGGCAGCAGCTCTTTCGTGTCATTGTTTCCCTGTTTTCTCTTGTATTTATTCTTATTCTGATTTTGTGTTAAATACCATTTAAAGAAAGTTGCAAAGACTTCATCAGCAGCCACTATATTTGAACTAGGGAAAGCATTATTTATTTGATTGAAAAATGAGTTTATGCTTTTATTATCAAGTACCAATAAATTTTGACAATATGTACTGCTTTTCATTGAATTAATTTTGTATCCTCTTTTCTGCATCATTAGTTTTTCTGTATTTACTGGGTCATTCCCGATAGCATATAAATATGCTGTTATTTCTTCCAACCACCCTTCTCTCCAAAAAAACCCTCTAAAACTTCTCCCCCTCTTTGGTTTTGTTTCCAAAACAAAATAGATTGTAATTAATTTTAGATGTGTATCCATCTGCCTTGTAAAGCCAGGTAAATGATTATAGGATGTCCTGAAAGGCTGGAGGGTGCCTTTAAGGGCTTGAGAAAGATGATGGACATGAGATGGTGGGAAGAGGGATGGCTGGTGACTTGGAGAGTAATTTCTTAAAAGCTAAAAACCTATCTACTTATTATCAGAAGTCCAGACATTTATTTGCTGATTCTGCTTGGTGTAAATAAGGTAAAATCTGTCCTTGGACTCATATACATGATGTAGGATTGAGTGCTCGTTATGTGCTGGGAATATACTTCCTCATTTTATTTTCTCAATGACTCTATAGGAGAGGCATTGTTATTATTGCTTTAAAGTCAGTATTCCCTCTTTATATTGTTTCTATGTAAATACTTACAGCTGATTATTGTAGCATATTATGACTATTCTTTCTTTGTTTTCCATCTGCTTACTTTTCTTTGTATCTATCACGGATTCTTCCAGCTGTAGCATACTTTCTACAAGGTCCCTTTCTTCAGGTCATCTGTTGGTTCCAGGTTTTTCCCTCCATTCTTGCCTGAATGCTCCACAATCAGGCTTCCCCCCAGTACTACCCAAACAGCTCTTAGGAGTGACGGTTGCTATTGAACTTTGTTGTACTGATCCGGTGACCGATTCTGAGTCTTCTCCTCCTTTACATCTTTCCCATAGTTTACATGGCTTTCTCAGAGTTGCTCACTTTCTCCTTAAAACACTTTCTTTGCTTGGTTTCCAGGATCCCACACTCTCCTGGTTTCTCCTCCATTTTACCTGGCTGCTCATTTTCTGACTCTGGTCGTTTTCATCCTCACGTCCCAAACTTCTTGATGTTGGCGTGCCTCAGGGCTCATTTCTGGACCTCTTCTCTCCCATCTAAACTTGCTCCTGGGACCTCATCTGTTCTCATGTCTTTAAATACCACCTAAATACTGTTAGGATTGTCAGAGTTCTATTTCCAGCCCATGCCTCTCTCTTAACTCTTAAGCTTGTAAGTCCAGCTGCCACGTCAGCACCTCTACTTGGGTGACTCATGAACATTGTAGTTTAATACACCCAATGGGCCTCCCTCTTCCCGCCTCCCACGCTGCTTCTCCGTGGCCTTCCCAGTTTCAGTAAGCAGCAGCTTCATTCTTCTGGTCGCTCTGGCCAGAACATTTGGTGTTATCCCTGACCTTTCACACCCCACATCCAGTCTAATGGCCAGTTCTGTCTACCTTCAAAACACCATCTGCCATCAAATCTAAGATGCCACCAATTCTGAAGATGCATTTATGTGTCTTTAAGAAAGAAAAAATGTTACCAAAATATGGCATGTTAGCAATTTAGTATACATTCCAATCGCAGGGATTGTGTGAAAGTGTGAAATGTTCATCCTCTTGAACCAATGAAACATGCTATGTCCAGAATCCAGCTGGAATTCTCACCTTCACTGATACGACTCTAGTTCATTCTTAGGTATTTCTCCCTAATTATAATTGTAATAGCCTCCTGACTTACCTTCCTGCTTTGCCTTGCTCTCCCCCCCCAGCTTATTCTCACAACAACCAGTGTTCCTGGTAAATGGTGAGTCAGTTCATGTCACTCCTTTGCTCCCAGTCCTGTTCAGAGTAAAAGCCAGAGTCCTCACAGTGACCTCCAGCAGCCTTCATGGTCTGGTTTCCTGTCACTTTTCTCATTTCCTCTCCAGCCAGTCTCCCTCTCACTTACCTTGCTTTTGCACACTGGCTGCCTTACTGTTCCTGCAACATGCTGACCACACCTTGGAACCTTCATTGGTGTTTCTTCTTTTTTATTTAAAAAAAATTTTTTTTAAATGTTTATTTTTGAGCGAGAGATTGAGAATGAGTGGGGCGGGGGTGGGGATCAGGGGGCAGGCAGAGACAGAGGGAGACACAGAATCCAAAGCAGGCTCCAGGCTCTAATCTGTCAGCACAGAGCCTGACGCGGGGCTCGAACTCACCAGCTGTGAGATCATGACCTGAGCCGAAGTTGGACACTTAACCGAATGAGCCACCCAGGCACCTGTGGTGTTTCTTCTTCTACCTGGGGATGCTCTTCCCTTAGATATCCCTGTGACTTCTTCCAATGTTTACTCACATGTTCCTCTTCAGTAAGGTCTTTCCTGCTCCCAACCAACCCCCTTAATCTGGCCAACTCCAGAGAAACATTATTCCTCTCTCCTATGTATTTTTCTCACTGTCACTGATAACTATGTGACAGACTATATTTCTCACTTTATTTTGTTTGTTGTCTGTTTGTCCTCCCATTAAATGTAAGTCTCATGATGGTAGTGTTTGTCCCCCCATTGAATTCTTTTCAAAACTTAGAAGGTAGTAGGTGTTCAGTAAATATATATGAATAAATTTGTGTTTCAAATGTAATATAAAGGTGTCAGGATTGAGTGCATTAACGAGAAGTGCCATATTGCCTGTCTTCACACTTAGGATGACCCTTGGTTATGTGAGTGACCATTGGGCACAGTTTGTGAGCCACAACCAAGGCTTGGGTTTGGCCCAGCAGCCCTACTCTGTGGAGAAACTACAGGTTGAATTTGATGAGCTATTTTTGAGAGCTGTCCTCCATGTGCTGAAAGCCAAAAGGTAAGGAGTATGATGGTAATTGTGGAGAAATGGCTCTCTGACTAGTGAGAAAGATTGGTGTGAAAGTCATCGACTGTAGTAGATGTCTTATTTTTTAATGTTTGGTTTTTTTTTTTTACATTTATTTATTTTTGAGAAACAGAGTGAGAGAAAGCGTGAGCAGGGGAGGGGCAGAGAAAGAAGGAGATGCAGAATCCGAAGCAGGCTCCAGGCTCTGAGCAAGTGGTCAGCACAGAGCCTGATGTGGGGCTCGAACCCATGAACTGTGAGATCATGACCTGAGCTGAAGTCGGACGCTCAACCGACTGAGCCACCCAGGCGCCCTTGTAGTAGATGTCTTATATAATGTCGAGGTGTATTTCATCTGCTTCTTATCTTGGGCAAATTCATGGGCTTTAGTGTCCTTATTTATAGTGGTGACTGAAATGTTCTTTCTTTAATGTTTCTTTCAATCTTAAAATAACCCAATTGTGATATCTCAGTTTTGCCACCCCTGAACTTTTGGGGTAGCCTAGAGCAAGGTATGAATTCTGTTTCACACCCACCTCAGTGCCTGAGTGAGGCAGAGTAGTGCACAGTGCAGATGATTTGCCAGTTTTATTGTTTCAGTTGTCCTACTTACTCTGAGGGTTTCAAGGTCTAGGATTCTTATGGGTCCTGGTCCCCTGTCCTGTCTGTGTAAATGCCGGCTTCTGATCATGTTGTCTTTGTCGCTGCTTATAGCCCGGGTTACCCTTGAGGGTACCTCCTGCACTGTCTTCCCTGAGCTTCTGGCCGAGAGTAGGAGCAAGTTCTGCTAACAGCCCTGTGCCCTCTGCTGGGAGAGGTTTGCTGGCCTCCAGCTTCACTCAGTTAACTGCCAGCTCTTCCCCACCTTTGCCTTCTGAGCTATGCTCCCTCTTGCCATGGGTCTCTTAGCTTCAGCCCCGTATTTATTGCGTGTTGTGGAGGGGGTTTGAGTCTTGGCTATTTACTGTCACCTTGGGCAAGTCACCTAGTGTTCGTGTCCTCACTTTCTTCATTTGTAAAATGGAGAGGATGATGCTACCTGTTGTGTTGACCTCATGGACATGTTCCTAGGATGAAATGCAGTAATGTATGGAAATACTTTGTAAACCCTGAAGGACTTTTTAGATGTTAAGTGGTGGTGGTTCTTTTGTGGTTTTAGATGAAGAATAGGATACGTGCTCGCTTAGAGAAATATCAGAATTCCTTGACTAAGTCTTAAGCACTTGTAGGCACTCAGAAGGCATGGATCTAAGATGAATAGATTTTGGGCTTAGAAATTTATCTTTAGGTTATTCGTCATACATTCTGTGTTATCCATAAATTCGCTTGTCTCATGAGGTACACCAGATCCTGTGCAGAACCCGGCCGGGGGATCAGGAATAGCCTCCCATCTCTGCTCTCATCACTTATCCTTGCACCTGCTTAGCTGAGATGGAAAGTTCTCGCCATAGCTGCTAGCTCTTAGATTTTGAGCTGTGAACTGTCCTCTAGTATTATATCTGTAATTCACAAAGATGATAATCATTTTAAACTTTAAAATATCAAGAACTGTTACTCTTGAGTATAATTTCTTTTAGGAAAGAAATTATACGAGAATCAGATATTTAAAGCCATGATACTTAAATTTATTTGGCACTCCAATAGAAATTTCTGATGTGGTTATCCCCCAAAACAAACCCAAAAGATAGCCAAAGCCTAAGCCACTTACTGCATATCTGCCATGTGGGGAATTTTGTAGCCTGAAATACAGAGTTCTGTGATGACTTTTAAAAAAAAAATTTTTTTTTAATGTTTATTTAATTTTGAGAGAGAGGGGGAGACAGAGCATGAGTAGGAGAGGGGCAGAAAGAGAGAGGAAGACACAGAATCCGAAGTAGGCTCTGGGTCCCAAGCTGTCAGCACAGAGCCCGACATGGGGCTCGAACCCACGAACCGTGAGATCATGACCTGAGCTGAAGTCGGATGCTTTGCCAACTGAGCCACCCAGGCGCCCCCTGTGATGACTTTTAAGGCCTCTGCAGTTTTCTCTCATTGTTTTGGGATAAGTTATACAAGAGTGTCAGGTCCTGTGTGAGGTGTTAGGATATTATTTAATTTTTTTTAATGTTTATTATTTTTGAGAGAGAGAGAGAGAGACAGAGACAGAGACAGAGACAAAGAACAAGCAGGGGAGGGGCAGAGAGAGAGGGAGACACAGAATCGAAGCAGACTCCAGGCTCTGAGCTGCCAGCACAGAGCCTGATGCAGGGCTCGAACTCAGAGGCTGAGAGATCATGACCTGAGCTGAAGTCGGCCGCTTAACCGACTGAGCCACCCAGGCGCCCCTCGGATAATTATATAATAAGACAGAAGCTTGGCTCACCTGAAGTTACGGTTTCTTCAACCTTTGCTCAAGAGTCTAGCTGTTGCTTTTCAAATCTAGGTCAGTAGTGGTTTGGGTATAGATGTGGGTCAGGCATGCACAATTTAATACCTTTTTCTTGTTCTCTTAATAAGCCTTGTTTGTAATTGGACAATTTGTAGTTTTGCCCAAAATAAAGCAACCGTTTTGAGTGCCTCCCTGTTTTTTCCAAGATTTTTTTGATATAAAATTCACACCACAAAGTTTTAATAGCATTTAAAGATGCTATTGAGTGCTGATTGTTTTCAAGATACTGGCTTAGGTAGTGGATAATTAAAATACAAGACTCTAGGTTACATGGTGGTTTATTCAAAGATGATCAAAACCTGGTTTCTGCTTTCAAATTGTCATGGTTTGTATGTGTACGTAAATTACAGTAACTTGAGGCATTTCTCACTGTGTGGCTTGAGGAGCACCTGAGTCTGAGTCACCTGCGGTGACTATAGAATGTGCAAATTCTTGGGCCCCAACTGTGATCTACAAAATCAGGATCCTATAGGCAGGCCTTGAAATCTGCATTTTCCACTTTGTGGCTTTTTCTGCCCACTCCAGTGTGAGAACCACTGATAAAGGGTATGATGTTGCCAAAGTCAGGTGTGGACCAAATTCTGTGATAGTGCTGAGGAGGAAATCAGAGGAGGGCTTCACAAATGGATTGGTAGCTGCTTGCAGGTAATAGGTTCTTGCCAGGCTTGTCCAGGAATGGTCTGAACACAGCAAGGGCTCTGGTTAGAAACATGGGTCTGAGCTGTAAGTGCAGGCCTTTGAATGTGGGGCTTGAAGGGTTTGAATTTTATTCAGTGGTGAGTGGGGAGTCACCGGAGGGCTTTTGGTTCTCCTCCCACCCATGGCACACGTGTCTGTGTGTACACACATACCTGTACTTAAGCTCACACACGTACATCCACATCTAAGCAACCTGTCACCTAGGTCTTAATAAGATCTTTGGTTTAAAACACAGCTCTGCCTCTTACCACCCCTTCTGCACCTTGGTAGCCTTATGTGTAAATTGGGGATAGTGTCAGTGATAGTTCTTGCCCGGGTCTTGTGAGGATGGAATGAGATGATGTAGGGTGATTAGAACAGTACCTGGCACAGAGTAAGTGCTTTGTGAGCATTGCTGTTATTGCTATCCATCCTTGAGGTGTGGGTGACCGAAGCATGATAGCGAAATTGCTGTGCTGTGATTTAAGAATTTGTTTTTTCTACCAGAGCAGGTCTGCCTGCTTTCTCAGTGTGGTGAGGTTGACTGATGGACGAAATTATTCCTACTCTTTAAAATGCAGACTTGGCATTTGGCTGTTTATGTCAGAGATGCCCTTTGGGACGCTGTCCATCCAGATGCTCTGGAAGCTCTTCTACCTCATGCACCAGGTGGAGAGTGGGAATCTGGAGAAGCTCTGCGTCAGTCTCCCGCCTGCGGAGTGCAAGAGGCAGCTCCAAGGTACGGCCGGGCCACAGCAGGCAGCAGAGGTCTTTTCCTACCTGTGTGCCTTCCTCGTCGTGGCTTTATTCTTTTTATCTTGTAGAAGGACTAAGAGTATTTTACCCTGTGTACTCATAAGTAAAAATTTTGAAATTTGAAAGACGGCTGTATTGTTTTGACATACTAGAATGGTAATTCCAATTTTCATTACTCTTGAAATGCTCTGGGTGGTAACTTGATATGATCCCAGTTTGGGGAGGGGAAATGAAAATTGGGTTCTGAATGCCCCCAGGGAGTTATTTTGAAAATACAGGGCATTTGGTAGACTGCTTTTGATTTCTCAAAGGTGTAAACACGTGGAAAGAGTTGTAGGCTTATTGCCTTCTTCCCGTGAAACTTCCATCAGGGGAATACATTTTTTAAACGGTCTCTCTCTCTCTCTCTCTCTCTCTTTAAAATCTTTCCTCTATACCTTTTCTTTGTGGCATTCAGTCTTCTGTCATGGATCACAGAGCTGTTTGTCAATAGTGCTCCCTAGTGACAAAATGTAATATTGCTTCCACTGCATCCTCTGAGGAGTTGGTAAAACAGATCGTATACTGTTTATCACATTTACCAGTATTGCAGTCATGGTTATGACTCACTTCTTGCCCAAGATTTTCATTTATAAGGAAATCTCTTTTGTTTGGGATGCGTGCTGTGTTTGTGCAGGGCGCTTTGCTAGTCTTAGCCGTTTTCATTAGTCACATGGTTCATTGGCTGACAGTTACTGAGTAGTTTCACATGTGCCTTTGAAAATGTCACACCTAGTGACGGTAGTCGTGCTTTGCAGTTGACAGACCCCTTCACTAGTGACTGGTCACTAGTGTCATTTAATCTTTAACAGCTGTTTAAAGCAGATGAAGAGACTGAGAATTGGAGATGTTAATGTCACCTCTGAGGCTACATTATACATAGAGTTGGAATTTCATCTGGTCTCCGGCTTTTTCCTGATGCCTGTAGATATCTATGCTGGAACAGAGACTTTTAAATATTTCTATATATCTTTTAATTTTATATCTTCTTTCTCTCTGGAAGAGTAATTAAATGTGGTCTATGTTCATTCTTCACCCATTTTAATTTTCTTGCCATGAACTTGCAGACCCAGAACATTTTGTGAACTTTGAGAAGTGTCTTTCTTCCATGAATAGCTCAGAAGAGATTTGCCTTCTAACGACATTTGCTCAGATGGCTCAGGCCAGAAGAACCAATGTGGATGAAGACTTCATAAAAATTATTGTTCTGGAGATATATGAGGTTAGAATATTAAGTTTTAGAAATTAGCTAAAAAATGCTTTTTTTTGGATTGTCCATGCGTTGATTCTTTGGGGATTGCTTTAAAAAAAATTTTTTTTTAACATCTATTTATTATTGAGAGACAGAAACATGGCATGAACATGGGAGGGGCAGAGAGAGAGGGAGACACAGAATCTGAAGCAGGCTCCAGGCTCCGAGCTGTCTGCACAGAGCCTGACGTGGGGCTCGAACTCACCAACCAGGAGATCATGACCTGAGCCTAAGTTGGATGCCTAACCGACTGAGCCACCCAGGCACCCCCTCTTTGGGGATTGCTTTAAAAAAAGTGACTAACTTGTATTGTCTGTACGTATGGAAAGAGATAGAGAATTAAAGGATTATCATTTTGCTCTAAGGAATGTTGAAAATATGAATCATACTCATTCTATTTCCCCCTACTGTCTCTTGACATCTGATGCATGAGTTTCGGTGAGGAATAGGCATTCTGGCACAGCCTGACACTTGTGGTTTTAACAGTCTGTTGTCCCTCTGCCCTGTGTCACTGCCAATTACGCAGAAGCCTGGCTTCCAAGCCAATTTAAATGAGATGGTGGAAAGGATACTGATGCTACAGCCAGAAGACCTGGGTTTGTTTGAACTCTGTTAATAATTGCTCATCTCACAGCAGGAAAGACACCTCATCACTCTGGGTTCAGCTGCTTCATCTATAAGATGACAGGCTGGGATGACATCCTTTACTGAGTCATCCCTAATGGAGGAAGAGAGTGGACTTTGGACCCCTGAGTATCTAGAGACAGAACCCAAAGTGGTTATCAAGATTTTTATTAGAGTTTTGTGTATTTTAAAAGATGTATATTTTCATTTTAGGTTGTCATGTATCTGTTTATCTTCATTAAAAAATATCTCTTCTAAACTATTCAAGTACACTTAAGTAAAATCATGTTTGAAGAAGATTCTCTGAATTTAACACCTTCTCCCCAGTACCCTGGTTTAAGAATGAATGAACTGGATGATCCAAAGTTCTTTTCCAGGGTCCAGCACTAGGCTATTCCTATACTTACTTGTGAGGTTAAGGCCTAAATGGGTCTGGAATTCCAGACTATTTTCATGGTATGAGAATATCGTGGGTGTGGAGGGAAGGTCTGTTCTCACATACAGTAAGTGACATTCTTAGGGTCTGTTGTGAAAGTAACACTTATGCTCTTGAATGTTTCAAGGGTTTGGCCAGTACTCACAGTAAAAATTACACTGTGTATTACATTTTGCTTTTGTGTTTCTGTGTGTGTGTGTGTGTGTGTGTGTGTGTGTATGTGTGAAACTGAAGCAATACTTAATCTTACTGAGATGCACCCTCACAATTTTCTATTCTATTCTGTTATTTTTCTGTTCTATTCCATTGTATTTTTTAAAAAAAGAAATGTGCTTGCCATTGGCATCAGTGGATTATAACCTGTACTTTGGAATATGTTAAGAGGAGTTGATAAACATTGATATTTTAGAAGCTCGTGTAGTTAGGGATTTTATTTTATAGCAGACAATAGGTATTTCTATGAAATGCATTCTGGTTTTCATCATTTTGGAAATTTTCTCAAATTTAGAAAGTTTTTACACCAAAGGGATATAGCTACAGACAGGCTTTGGGATATACTTCCTGAACCCAGTGCTTGAAGTCATTACATAGGTTCCTTTCCCTCTCCTCCTGACTCAGCCTCAGGTAGACAGGTAGCTCTCTGTAGTTCTAACATCTTTTTGAACATGGCGTGACCCAAGGCTCAGTGTGAGGCTCTTTCTCTTTTACTTGAAAACATCCTGCATTAAGGAACTGTGTTTTGACTGATAATTGATGGGTATTGAAAGTGCCATCTCCACCTCCTCCCACTTTTAGGTATCTTATGTCACCCTGTCCACCAGAGAGACTTTTTCAAAGGTTGGTCGAGAGCTCTTAGGGGCCATCACAGCTGTTCACCCTGAGATAATTTCTGTCCTTTTGGATAGAGTTCAAGACACCATTGACCAGGTTGGAATGGTAAGAGCACTTAATTTGTTTGTATGTTTTGCTTTTTTTGTTCTGTTATCCTGGAGTAATGGAGCAATGAGAAAAATAATCAGGTTGTTGGGGAATGACTGAGTGACAGGCGCAGCAGGGTGAAGACAACGTGTACTGTGTCCTGGGCCCTGCCATTCACTGTGCCTGCTTGGGGTTAGCGGCTTCTTACAAAAAGCTGTGATTCTCTTTAATCTCCTCAAAGTGACTTTGTACCTCCCTCAATAACAGGTTTTTGTTATCTTTTCTTTTTTCTTTTTTCTTGTTTTGAGAGAGGGCTCGCATGCACACATGCACGCATGGGAGAGGGGCAGAGGGAGAGGGAGAGTGAAAATCTTAAAGCGGGCTGCACACTCAGCGTGGAGCCCAACGCAGGGCTCGATCTCATGACCCTGAGATCATGACCTGAACTGAAATCAAGAGTTGGGATGTTTAATCGGTCGACTGAGCCACCCAGACATCCCTCAATAACAGGCTTTTCTTTTAAGTACAGTCTATATAGTTAATAACAGTTTGTATTTCACAGTTTGTTTGGCTTTCGTAATTTTTATAGTTTATACTTGGAAGAAACAACTATGATTAAGAAGGCCCTGTTTACATAGGCCAAAAGCGAAAATAAAAGTGGTAATTTAAGTCAAACAAGATACATACAGTTTATTTCTGTCATTTGTCACAATCCCTTTTGTAGTCCGTTGATGTTAAAAACAGCTGGATTGTGACATAACTCACATACCATACAGTTCCCCTATTTAAAGCATGAAAGTTGGTGTGTTTTGTTTTTTCACAGAGTTGTGTAGCCATCACCACTCTCAATTTTAGAACAGTTTGATCACCTCAAAAAGAAACCACATACCCTTTAGCTATCACACTCTGTCCCTCCATCCCCTCCAGCCATAAGCCACCACTAATCTACTTTCTGTCTCTATAAATTTGACTGTTCTGGACGTTTTGTATTAATGGAATCATACAATATGTGGTCTGTGAGCGGCTTCTTTTACTTAGCATAGTTTTCGGGTTCATCCACATTGTAGCATGAGTCAGCACTTCACGACTTTTAATGGCCAAATATTCCATTGTATGGATGTACCATTTAAAAAAAATTTTTTTTTTTTTTAAATTTTTTTTTTTTTTTTTAACGTTTTTTATTTATTTTTGGGACAGAGAGAGACAGAGCATGAACGGGGGAGGGGCAGAGAGAGAGGGAGACACAGAATCGGAAACAGGCTCCAGGCTCCGAGCCATCAGCCCAGAGCCTGACGCGGGGCTCGAACTCACGGACCGCGAGATCGTGACCTGGCTGAAGTCGGACGCTTAACCGACTGCGCCACCCAGGCGCCCCTTAAAAAATTTTTTTAAAATATTTATTTATTTTTGAAGGAGAGAGAGACAGAGCATGAGTGGGGGAGGGGCAGAGAGAGAGGCAGACACAGAATCCGAAGCAGGCTCCAGGCTCTGAGCTGTCAGCACAGAGCCCAACATGGGGCTCGAGCTCACAAACTGTGAGATCATGACCTGAGCCGAAGTCGGATGCTCAACTGACTGAGCCATCCAGGCGCCCCTGGATGTACCATTTTTTTTTTTTTAATTTTTTTTTTAATGTTTATTTATTTTTGAGACAGAGAGAGACAGAGCATGAATGGGGGAGGGTCAGAGAGAGAGGGAGACACAGAATCTGAAACAGGCTCCAGGCTCTGAGCAGTCAGCACAGAGCCCGATGCGGGGCTTGAACTCACGGACCGCGAGATCGTGACCTGAGCCAAAGTCGGATGCTCAACCGACTGAGCCACCCAGGCGCCCCCCCCGGATGTACCATTTTAAAAAAACACACACTTACTGAAGATTTTCTTCATCATCTGTAATAACTGTTATATTGTGTGAGCTTTGCTAATGGCAGATAGTCCCGCATTGTAACTTGAAGAAGAGCATTTAAAGTGATAGTATTTTTCTGTATGGTATTTGCAGAGGCCCTTCATCTTGTAGTCACTGCATTGTCCCTGTAGGATGTATCACTGATAACTGTCATTGCTTCATTACATTCATAAGTGGGCAGATTCCGGGGAAAGATTGGTTTATGAGACACATTTTTTCTAAATGAAGAATAAATGATACGCTCTCTTTGGAAAAGTACATCGTACTTTTTTTTACATTAAAAAATTTAATCGTGGTAAATTATACACGACATAAAATATACCATCTTAACCCTTTTTAAATGTACGGTTCAGTGACATAAGTACATCCCCATTGTTTTGCTTGTTACCATTGCTGTCATCCAGCTACAGAACTCTTTCCATCTTGCAGAACTGGAGCTCTATACCTCTTAATCAGTAAGTCTGCATTCCCTCCACCCTCCACCCTCCACTCTCCACTCTCCACTCTCCAGTCCCTGGTAACAACATTCTACCTTCTCTCTGTCTAGAGTTTGGCTACTCTATGTACCTCGTGTAAATGAATCCACACAGTATTTGTCCTTTTGTGATTAGCCTATTTCATTTGACATATTGTCGTCGGTGTTCATGCATGTCGTAGCATGTGTCAGAATTTCCTTCTTTTTTAAGCCGGCATAATATTCTAATGCATGTATAGACCACATTTTGTTTATCTGTTCATCTGTTGCTGGACACTCAGATTGCTTCTCCCTTCTGGCTGTTGTGAATAATGCTGCTGTGAATGTGAGCGTATAGCTGTCTCTTTGAGGCCCTGCTCTCCATTCTTTTGGGTATATACCCAGAAGTAGAGTTGTTGGAACATAGGGTAATTCCATTTTTCATTTTTGAGGCAGCACCATAGTGTTTTCATAGTGGCAGTAGTACTTTTTCTTTTTAATAAAAGCATTGTATCCCACCACGAAATGATATGATTTTATTGAGACGAAAGGGCTTTTATATTCAATATACGGGAGCATGTTTTTGGTTACTCCTTTTTGGGTGATTATCTAATGGAATGAGTTCTAAAGAAATACACAGTGGGTCGCAAGATTCTTTCGCTTTGGTTGAGCTCATCACCATTTTCTCTTAAGTGGCTGTCTGGTTTTGACCACACTTACATTTTACATTTAATTTAATTTAATTTCCCATATGGATGAATTTTATTTCATTTCATTTATTTATTTTTAATATAATTTATTGTCAAGTTGGCTAACATACACCCACTTACATTTTAAATTTGCTCATAATACTTCTAGTAAACTGGCCCAGGGGTATGCTTGGCTTTAAGTATAAAAATTGGAAGCATAATGTTTTTTAGAGCATATCTTCTAAAAGGTGCCTCCATTCTCTGTTTATACCTGTAGTTCCTTAATGCTTTGTGAACTTGCTGACGTTTTTGGAGGAACTTGTTCAAACCTTCTGTGCCTTCAGATGAATATGATGGCTTTGAATATTTTTGCTGTTACCTTGGGATAATCAGGAATTAGAACTAGCCCCAGAGCCTAGGAATGATCTGTGGGCTCTAAACTGTCCTAGTTTTCAAACGTTGAACTGTTACTGCTTTCTGGAATAAAAGCCACTTGATCATCGTGTGTTATTCTTTGTATGTATCGATAGATTTATTTTGGTAATTTGTTTTTAATTAAAAAAAAATTTTTTTTGGCGTTTATTTACTCTTAAAGGGGAGAGATAGAACATGAGTGGGGGAGGGGCAGAGAGAGAGGAAGACACAGAATCAGAAGCAGGCTCCAAGGCTCTGAGCTGTCAGCACAGAGCCTGATGCGGGGCTTGAACTCACAGACTGCGAGATCATGACCTGAGCCAAAGTCGGACACTTAGCCGACTGAGCCACCCCGGCACCCCAGGAAAGGCTTCTTTAAAATTCATTCCTTCTACTGTTCTTTCCCATTTTGTTTTGCCTCTCATTGGGGGCAGTGCAGGAACCTGAAAAGTACTAGTATGCATGTTCTAGATCTGTGTTGTCCAATACAGTAGCCACTCGGTACATGCAACTGTAGAGTCCTTGAAAGGTGGCTAGTCCAAATTGAGATGTATTGTAAGTGTAAAGTACTCACTGGGTTTCAAAGATTTAGTGTGAACAAAAAGTATGTAGCATATCTCAATAGTTTTGTATAATGATCACATGTTGATAATGTATTGGACATATTAGATTAAATGAAATGTATTAATTTCACTTGTTTTACTTTTAAAATATGTGGCTAGTAGAAAAATTAAAATTATGTATGTGGCTTACATTGTATTTCCATTGGATAGCACTGTTCTAGACAATATAAAATGAATTGCTCTTCTGATCAGTCTCCCTTAAAGCAAACTATTGAGTGACCCCAGATTTATCTTAATTTGCACACATCGATAGGTTATTCAAAAAGTGATGCTATAGACTTCTTGTAAACAGGATTTTAAAAACTTTTTATTATAGAATCTGTCAAATATATATAAAAGGGAGAATAGGAAATGAATCCCTGTGTACCCATCATCTACTTTCAACAGTTACCAACTCTTGGTTAATATTATTTCATTTTTACCTCTGTTCACTCCTTGTCCCTCCTCCCCAGATTGCTTGGGAGCTAACAGAAATACCTTTTTAGATGCCAGGAAAGAAATAATAATTTTTTCACTGAAGTGTAGTTGACATGCAATATCATATTCATTTCAAGTGTACAACATAGTGATTTGGCGATGATATACTTTATGAAATGCTTACCACAATAAGTGTAGTTACCATCTGTCACTGTACAAAGTTACTACAGTGTTATTGACTGTAATTACTATACTGTACTTCTCATCGCTGTGATTTATTTATTTTATAACTGGAAGTTTGTACCAGTTTTACACTTTTAATCTCCTTTACCTTTTTCACCCATCCCCCTACTATCCTCCCCTCTTCTGCTCTGACAACTACCAGTTTTTTGTTTATTTAAATAATTATTTAAAGCGCTAAATCTTTTTGTAAAATGAATGACTGTTCCTCGTTTATTATGGCTTTAAATTTGGGTCTTGGTATGGTGGTTTTATTAAATGGAAGTATACCAAATTATAAGTAATAAAAGATTGACCTTTACACAGGGTAGCAAAATGTGCTTTTGGTGTATTATTGGTTTTAATATTTATTTCATTTGGTTGTCCATGATGTCCATTTCATTTGTCTAAAAATCAAACAAGACCCCACTTCCTTTTGGAAAAAAAATTTTGCAAGCAGTTTAATAATATATTGTAGTAATTCAGGATTGTTCCTTAAGTTTTGATCTTAATTACCATCATTTTCTTTTAAATAAGGTTTCTTTATACTTGTTTAAAGAACTGCCTCTGTATCTCTGGCGACCTTCTGCCTCTGAGATAGCCGTGATTCGGGACTGGTTATTGAATTATAACCTGACAATGGTGAAGAATAAGTTGGCCTGTGTTATTCTAGAAGGACTGAATTGGGGATTTGGTGAACAGGTATGTGTATCAAAACCACTCTCTAGATACTGGAGGTTCTACACATCAATGTTAGAGAAACATTTCCTCAAAACATAAACATTTCTCAGTACTCAGTGATGGTAGTTTTTATTAATCATAGTTTATTAATGTTATTATTAATATTTTTTATTATTAAGAGTTTGCTATGTATCATGTCTCTAAAGATGCCACGTCCATGATTTTGACCATTAAAACTTTCCTTCCTTTTTACTCTAGGCCTTACGTGTTAGTTCCTAGGTCAAAATGTTTCAACATTTTAAAGGGAAAATGGGAGAGAACTCAGCCCTCTCTAACAGTCTGCCAGCTTTTTTTCTGAACAAATCATTTGGTTGTCATAGCCATCTTGTGTGTTTTGCACGAACTTGACCCCGTTGTACAGATGAGAAAACTGGAGCCAGGGAGCTTTTCTTCCAGAGTGTCCCTGACCACCTGGGTCTGCCCATGGGTACATCCGGGGCTTCCCACCCTCCAAGTGAGAGCTGTAGACCCCTCTTTTCCATCCTCGTGTTCTCTGACTTGTGAATAGAAGCCCCTAGTCCTCCCTCTCCTAGCAGGCTGCATGAACTTCCCTATGAGAGTCTCCATGATCCTTCGTTAGAGGATTCGTGAGAGGATTAGGGATATATTTCTTTATTTCTTTTTTTTTTTATTGTTTATTTGTTATTTATTTTTGAGAGAGAGTGCACAAGCCGGGGAGGGGCAGAGAGCGGGAGAGAGAGAATCCCAAGCAGGCTCCTTGCTGTCACTGTGGATCCCGACACGGGGCTCCATCTCACAGACTGTGAGGTCATGACCTGAGCCAAAATCAAGAGTTGGATGCTTAACCAGCTGAGCCACTCAGGTGCCCCAGGAATGTGTTTCTTCAGGTTGCAGAGGAAGATTGGATGGGAAATTCTATAGGCAACTTCAGGCTCCTAAAGGAATATTCTATTTGTGTTGTTGAATATCTTCTATATTTTCACTGATGAGAAAATGAGGAAAGGGGATATAGACTTAATTTATTAAGTATCTTTTTGTTTAATAATAAACAAACATCTTCCCAGTTTGTGGCAGTGCCCTTAAACTTGTGACCTAAAGTCTTCATGGAGCTTCTAGGGTAGGAGTGGGGGAGTTACATTCAAAGATACCTTTTATATGAGGGTCCAGGATGACTCAGACTATTTAAGTACAACGTAATGGTTCTTTAAGATTTCCATGTTTTTTCCTGTTGTCATTTTAGAACTTCATTGTTAGGTGATGTAATTTTTGGAAAGTTGAGGATCCAAGATCCTTTTTTTACTATCCTTCCTAGTCCTTTTGTTCAAAGGTATGTTAAAAAAATCAAGATGGCATGTTTATGATGATTTTTCTCTTTAAAAGGGTACCCTTCATCTGGATCAAGCAGTCCATGCTGAAGTGGCTTTAATGATTCTTGAAGCGTACCAGAAATACCTTGCACAGAAGCCGTATGCTGGGCTTCTTTCTGAAAGTATGAAGCAGGTATTTCCTTCTCTTGTATATTGAGAATATCTTTATTATAAATGATTTGGGTGGATACAGCTACAGTATTTACCCTTAGGTTGCCTAAGAACATTTCTGGCAACTTAAGATACTGAAATTGAATTCTGTGGTTGGATGAAGATTTTTTTCTTTGAGAAGTGGCCTACATGTGACCATTTTAATACTGTGGCATTTGACTTGACCTGGAGCTGGCGTGTCCTGGCTCTGGAGAGCTGAATGTTAAATTTTCGGGAACTTTGCAAACTAGATTGTTGACCTGTTGGTAGCTTGAAACTGACCACGGTGGGAGTTTTCACACTGACAAAATTGACAAACCCTGTAAAGGATCTCCCACACTCCAACTGGTTGTTAAAACTTATTTATCATCACCCCATTAGTTGTGCACCAACTTTTGTATTATTACTCCTTTGCTTGTGCTGACTCATATCAGACGCACAAAGAGACTAGTGAGTAAGCAGAAGTGGTCAGTTGTGAGAAATTGCTGTAATTGCTGCAAACTGAGTACTGGTAAGTAGTGTGTCCTCTCTTTTGAGGACGTTGGTGATCACAAAAGCAAATGGGCGGGTGAGCTTACTGATTTAATTTGTATGTGACTAATGTGGTTTAAAATAAATAATTGTTTTAGGTTTCATATTTGGCCAGTATTGTTCGATATGGAGAGACACCTGAGACCTCATTTAACCAGTGGGCCTGGAACTTGATCTTGAGGTTAAAACTGCACAAAAATGATTATGGAATACAGCAGAATTGTCCAACTGTTCCCTTCTCCAGCACTGTGCCTGACATGACAGAGTCACCCACGTTTCATCCTCTCTTGAAGGCTGTTAAGGCGGGCATGCCCATCGGCTGTTATCTGGCCTTAGCTATGACGGCTCTGGGCCACAGGTACAGTGTTTGGGCTGAACCCCTAGGGTTGCTGAACCTTGTAGTCAGTGATTCTGGATTTCATTTTTCACATCCCAAGGTCTGAGGCCTCCATCAAACCTATCTAAGGGCAATCAGGACCAAATTATAAGCCTTATTAATGGCTTATGTAGGGGAAATGCTGCCCAAATTCATATAAGACAGATTTGTACCAGAAAATCATCTCATACATTACGGAGAGAGTATACCTGTCACCCAGAGGAGAATGTTCACGTTAGCGCTAGATGTTTTGTCTTCCTTGGAATAGTGACAATATAAAAATAATTAGTCGTCTCTACTGAATTTTGTTTAAAGTGATGGCAGCCCAACTTTGGCTTCTCAGTTAGAGGGCTAAACCTGCCCAGGGGAATGAAATGCCTGCTCAGGTCACGTGCTTCTCTGGTATGAGCCTAGAGCGATCTCTGTCTCTTCTACACTGAGTGGTAGTTTTCTGTTCAGTCTTCTCAGGGATCATGTGTGAGGTCCTAACCTCAGGAGCCGTGGTTGTCTTGTGTTACCATTTTATCCCAGTGCTGAAGGCTATAGCTGGTGCAATAAGTAACTGGTGCAGTAAGTAAATGAATGAATTCTTAGTTGGTTAAAAATCCTTTTTTTCCCCCCAGAGATCATTTTCCTACAGTGTATTAATTTTTTTTAGCCTCTTTTTTTCTAAAATTTCTTTCACCTACATGCTTTCTGGTTCTTTCATTGAGACTCACTTTTTAGCATCCCAATTTTAACATCTTGTTCCACATTACATATATTTTCAGTAGGATGCCAGTTGTGCTATTAGCTGTTTATGTTCAGCCTTGTGCCAAGAAGTGGGAGAGAGACAGGATTGTTAGTGGCCTTCAGGCTGTTGACAGTTTAGTGGAGATGGTAGATGGAATCAATTGGCAGCACTAAAGGCATGACCGTGGGCTGGATGAGAGGTGTAGAGCAGTGCTTCTCCGTTCTGGCTGCTCTTCAGAGTCACGTTTGGAGTGATTCTAAAGCTCCCTGTGCAGAGAAGAGTGTGAGAGTCCTGATCTAATTAGTCTGGGGCCGTTCTCCAGATTTTTCTGATGTACAGCCTGGATTGGGAACCACTCAAGAGTATGAGCAGGAGGAATTTAAAGGAAGGAGAGATCATTAGGGCAGGATGCCTGCGTGGAGGAGCTAAGCTTTGGAGAGGAGTCTTAAGTAGAGAAGGCGTCCGAGGCTAGGGGGCAGAGTGGTGATGCTCACCCTTGCCAGGTGACGGTGTTGAAGATTCAGCCTCGGACCATCCACTCCCCCGCCCATAGCACCTGTGCGCTCTGAGCAGAGCCCTTACTGTATTGTAGTGTAATCGTCTCTCTCGCTCTTCTCATGCACTGTGTGCTCCTTGAAGGCAGGGGCATCGTCCTTTCATCAGTGTATCTCCAGAACTTGAACTAGTATATATTTGATTCAAGCATGAACGTGGGAAGGAGCACCAGGTGTCTGAGTGGGGAGGGGGAAGAGTGAGGAGTGATGAGGAAACACTCCTGACCGAAGCCCGTGCTTCATGGTAGTGAACGGAGGTGATCAAGTAGGTCAGTAGGACTAGTGATTGACAGATTTGAAAGTCAGGTAAAAGAGGGTAGAAGTGACCCACTGGGACGAGGAGAGATCTTAATTAAGCACTTTGGGAGGCACTCTACATCTTTTCCAATAGCCCCTCGTATCATTCTCAGGGTCCTGTACCTCAGGCACCTCATCTATAAAATGGGAATAATAATAGTACTGGACTTACTTTATGAGCCTTAAGTGAGTTCTAATTCACTGAACACATTTAGCATATGTCTGGCGTGTGGATTCAGAGTGTAGTGTTCTGAACTCAATCGTTTCATGATTCTTCTTGTTTTCTTCTATTCATTCTGGGACTGTAGTTCCTTTACTCACTGATAAGACTGTGTGTCTTCTCCAAACATAAGTATTTGCTTGGTGCTGATTACCAAATCCTGAATGGAGTGAAGGTGGGAATAAAGAGTTTCTCTTTGGGGCTGAATTCCATCCACCACGGTCGTCTGGGATGTATGCATACTAGAATTAACTTAACAATCTTTTGAATGTGCTTAGGGTTGGGTGCAGAGTATGCAGCAGTATAAGTTGTATACGAATATAACATCACAGAATACAGAGAACAATAGTCAAAGAAATCACCCAGAATCTTTCTCACCCTAATGAAACATTGTTTTGTTTTGTTTTTTAATATTTATTTTTGAGAGAGAGAGTGCATGTGCACAAGTGGGGGAGGGGCGGGGGGGGGAAGGCAGAGGATCCAAAGCGGTCTCTGTGCCTACAGCAGCGAGCCTGATGTGGGGCTCAGCTCATGAACCATGAGATTATGAGCTGAGTAAGCTGACATCAGATGCTCAACTGACTGAGCCACCCAGGCACCCCTGGTATACATTATTTTTAAATAATGTAATAATATTCGCATTGAATGCATTTTTCCAAAATTTACATAAATCATGTGTGCTTCTGAGTTTGTGATTTTAAATAATTTTGAAAAGTCCATCTTTTACATGGATCATCTGTCATATGTTCCTCCGCATTTGAGATTATTTCTTAAAGATAGATTTTCTGAAGTGCGTCAAAGAGTAAATAATTTTTTATGCAAATTGGTTTCAGAAGAACTTTGCCATTTTATACTAACAGAATGAACTCACTTTTGAATCGTCTCTTTGCTCTGCTACCTTGTGGGAATATGCAGACAGTGAGAGCCCCACAGCTCTTAGAAGAAGCACCATTTGGGAAGCAAAGTAGGGTAGTGGCAAAGTGCTGTGGACTGGAAATTTGTAAACCTGGGTTCTCATTTTGGCCCTCCTTTAGGAAATTATGTGAATTTGGGCATGATACTTCACCTTTCTCATGTGTATATTGAGCATATGGATGAAACTTAAGTTCCTTTGTGCTCCAGAGCTCTGATGCTAGTATTCCTGGGCTAAGTTTGGTGGTGCAGAAATGTGCTGGAGACCTGAGATCAACTGGGTAGCAAGTAGGCTGATGGCTCACTGGAAGAACGTCATTTTCTGAGCCGGCTGCCTTGCATGCTCATTGCCTTTGTCTCTTTCCATAGCATTGAGAAGTTCTGTGCAGAAGGCATCCCACTGTTGGGAATTCTGGTCCAGTCGAGGCATTTGCGAACAGTGGTTCATGTCCTGGATAAGATCCTGCCTTTGTTCTACCCTTGCCAGTATTACCTTCTGAAGAATGAGCAGTAAGTAGAAAACAGCCTGGGGAGTACAGATGACTGCTTGCAAGTAAAAGAGGGAATGATATAATTCACTGGTGTATTTTTTTATGAGGCAGAAAACTTCCTGCCTAGTTTAGAATGCAGTTTGATAAACAGTGACTCTTATAATGATTCTTGTTTTATTGTCATGAAAGATATTTCCATTTCTCATTTGATTTTAGATTGCTCATAGCTTATTAGCCGTTGAAAGGGAAGTTTCCATGAAACCTGGGAATAGTGCTTCTGACACTGAGCAGCAAATGGCTTTGCCATTGTAACAGTAGCAGAACACATTGCTGTTAATTGTCTGTAGTATTACAAACAGATAAGATGCATAGGAGGGTGCTCATCACATGAGACATACATAATCTTGTTGAGAAAACAAGACTTTTGAGGTAATTACAAAACTTATGAAGCAAAGTATTATTGGCAAGGCCATGCATGCTGTGGTGTATAGGTTGCATTCGTGTTGTGTGGTAAAAGTATATGGAATTTAGGGTAAAAGAAATAGCTGCTTGGGAGGGAGGGAATTAAGAATAGCGGGGCGCCTGGGTGGCTCAGTCGGTTAAGCGTCCGACTTCGGCTCAGGTCACGATCTCGCGGTCCGTGAGTTTGAGCCCCGCGTCGGGCTCTGTGCTGACTGCTCAGAGCCTGGAACCTGTTTCAGATTCTGTGTCTCCCTCTCTCTCTGACCCTCCCCCGTTCATGCTCTCTCTCTCTCTCTCTGTCTCAAAGCTAAATAAACGTTAAAAAAAAAAAAGAAAAAAAAAAAGAATTAAGGATGGGGTGTTAATCAAGACTCTTAATTGCACATGATAAAAACCCGGTGCATGCTGGTTTCATCAAGAAGAGAATGTTTTGGCTCATGTGATTGGGAAAAGGGCTCATGATAACATCAGGTCATTCTAAAGTGGTAGTTCTCAGTCAGGGGTGATTTTGACCCTTGGGACATTTGGCAATGTCTCCAAATGATTTTGGTGGTCACATCCTGGTGGGGAGCGGGAGGCAGTAGATGGTTGGGCAAGGGGGTGGTTGAGGGGGCGACTGGGGGAGTCTGCTACTGGTATCTGGTGGATAGAGGCCAGGGGTAGTGCTGAACGTCCTGCAGTACATAAGAGAGCCCCTCACAGTAAAGAATTAGCCAGCCTAAAATGTCAGTAGTGCCAAAGTTGAGAGACCCTGGATTAGTGTTTCTCTGTTTTTCTCTTATCCTCCTTCCCAGGTCCCTTGGCCCCGCCTCTCTTTTTCAGTTTTTCCACTGCAGGTGCACTTTTCTGCAGGGGAATGAAAGTGTGTGGCTGTAAAGAGAACTAAGTACTACCCTGTGGGAAGGGCCAATGTTTTCTGTATCATTGTTCCTTGTAATGATCCCTGATTGGTCTGACCTAGTCATGTGTTCTCTCTCAGCCTGTCACTGTGCTGGGGTGGTATTGACTAGTCCTAAGAGGAGGGTATAGGGATTCTGTTTTGAGGGCCCCTCCCTCCCAGAATTGGCAGTTGGGGGGGGGGGGGGGGAGGGTGGACAGCTCCCTTAATGAAAGGATGTGCAGTTAGCAGAAGGGAGAGAGAGAGAGAGAAGATGCTCAGTGAACAAAAGCAACAGATGGCCGAAGCATATGACTTTATGGAAGAGGTGGGTTTCTAGTTGAGTTTTGAAGTGCATGTAGGTGTTGGGCCAGTGGGGAGGACAGGGTGGGCAGGGTGGGGCTTTTTCACTATGGGTAGGGGGTAAAAAGAGGGTCTGGAGAGGCCAGGCTGGGAAACAGTGAAGGCATAGAGAAGGAAAGAGAACTGCCAGTTGGGGAGCAGGGTAGAGAGCACCTGGCTGGGGCCTCGAGAAGTGTGAGCACAGGTAAATTCCTTGACTTTGCAGGGCCTCAGTTTCTTCATTTGCATAATGGGCTGTTACACCTCGCATACAGGCTGGGTGTAAGGGTTAAGTGATACAAAGTACAATGGCTGGCACATTTTAGTAAATTGTTTTTAGATTTTTAAAAGATATTTTAAAATTAGATTGAATGGCTTCTATATTTTTTTCTCTAATCATTAAATTTTGAGTAACGATGACTCTTTCTAGGCTGTGTTTCAAATACTTCCTCTCTGTATCTCTCCCAGGCCCCTCTAATGCCTGCACTGGCTCTGTCCTCTGAACTTGTACAGCACTTCATTGGTACCTTTCCCGCCCTCACTTTTCCTCTTGACTAGGATTTGGGCCTCATTTGGGCCTGCACTGTGTCTCCTGTGAAATGGGAGGGGTGTTCATTCACCAATAACAACTGCTTATCGATTTGCACTGTGTGCTGCTGCTGCCTGTACAGCGGGGAGGGAAGCAGGCTGGCTGTTGCCCTCAGATACGTAGGAAGTGATCACGTCCTCAGGATGCAGTTGCCAATTTTAAGGCCCATGGAGGAAAAGAACAGGGTGCCACGAGAGAGGTTAATGGGTTAGCTGTGTTTTAGATGGCAGGAAGGCTCGGAAAGTATCCTCTGAGGAAAGAACGTTGTAGATGAGGTGTGTGGAGTGAGTAGGAGTTTGGCAGGTTAGGTGTGGGGGAATGTTTCAGGCGGAAAATCCAGCAGAAGCAGAGAGAGGAGGGAGCTGGGAACCCAGGAACTGAGGGCACTTCCTGACTGATGGTGGTGGGATCCCCCTTGTGCCCCTTTGTGCCCCTTCTACCACCTTGTAGGAAGTTGACTTCCAGTACAAGATTGTGGGATGATTTTACAAACATCTTGGCATTTGTTAGTGAGTGGGGAGGGGGTAAAGGGGCACTTGGGGTGGTGTTCCTCTAATGCTCTTGAACTTGTACGTGTTTGTGTGTCTTGGGATCTCTGTTCTCTATACTTCTGCAGGTGGATAGATTTCCTTTTAACCCACCTTAAATTTGAAAACTTCATTTTTCTGAAGTTCTTAAAGATTTATTGAAAATCCTAAATAGAGCTTTGGCCTAAAAATGGGACCAATTTCACGTTTTTCTGTTTCCTCCTAAGTAATTAGCCACTGGAAATTTTGTTGACTTCTGATTGGAAGGTCAAATGCATTGTGTTGTGTTCTTGGCAGGTTTCTGTCACACCTCCTTCTGTTCCTACACTTGGACAGTGGCGTCCCTCAGGGTGTCACACAGCAGGTCACCCACAAGGTGGCACAGCACCTGACAGGAGCCAGCCATGGGGACAACGTGAAGCTTCTCAACAGCATGATCCAGGTCAGGCCCCCAGGAAGCCCCTAAATACACCCTTGCCCACCTTCCCAATCAAGCACCCTAGGGTTAGCACATCTGAGTGTTGGTCATTTCAAAGCACTTGGCACAGTGCTTTTGGCCAAGAACATCGCAGATTTGGGCTTTGTAGTGGAGGTAGTCATTTTGCTGGTGTTTTAAAAGTGGGAGCCTGACTCTTACTTCCACATCACTTGAGCGCTTTCTCCGTAGGCCCATGTATCCGTAAGCACCCAGCCCAATGAAGTGGGCCCCGTTGCCGTGTTGGAGTTCTGGGTTCAGGCTCTAATAAGCCAGCATGTTTGGTACCGAGAACAACCCATCCTCTTTCTCATGGACCACTTGTGTAAAACAGCGTTTCAGCTGATGCAGGAAGACTGTGTGCAGAAGTTGCTCTACCAGCAACATAAGGTAAACCTCCTAGAGAATTTGTCTTTCGGTCATTGTCTAGATAGTAGCCTTCCCAGGATGCTCCCCCAAATGCACAGTTCTCAGTACTACTCTGGGGCCACTGCCTTTTTAAGCTTGGTCTTCTTGGTACCTGATCTCAGTAACCACAGTCTGCTAATGCAGATTCCAGGGAAGCCAAAGGAAAGGACCCCCCAGGACAAGCCTTGCTCATGACATTTGGCTGTAATACGCTGCCTGTGGCTCTCACTGCTGGTGGACTAATTATGAAATCTGTGTCTTACCAGAGTCTACCATCACAGTAAGATAATTGCTGATATGCTTGAAAAGGTCATTGATAAGGTTTTTTTAAAGCCTTCTCTCTCTGTTCCACATCCTGTCCCCTGTATAGAATGCTTTGGGTTACCACTGTGACCGGAGTCTGCTCTCTTCTTTGGTGAGCTGGATCGTGGCTGGCAACATCACTCCTTCCTTCGTGGAGGGCTTGGCCACGCCTACTCAGGTAGGAAAGCCCTTGCGGACCGTTGGTAATCTTTGCGAACTTTTAATGTTCTCATCTTTACTAATGTATTGCTAGCAGCTTTAAATAATGCTCATTTAGCCCTTGGCACGTGTAAGAACCCTCGTTCGTTTAATCCTCGCAGCGGCCCTCTCCTGAGGTTGCGCTGTCGCTGTTCCGTTTCACCGAGGGCTTAACTGAGGTTGAATGGAGCCGAGCAGCTGGCTCAGGATCAGACCGCTGGTGGTCAGTCCTGGTCTGCCCGGCTGTAGAGCCTGCCTGGCAGCACGGTTGAGGGTGGATGCTGGAGCCAGGCCGCCTGGGGTGCACACTCGGTTCTGATGCTTGTTAGCCCTGTGCCTTGGGCAGGGCTTACCTCACCGTCCTCAGCTTCCTCAGCTGGCTGCTGGGAGTACTGAGTGCACCTGCACGGGATGTACTTAGAGCCGGGCTTAGTACGTCACACGGTGCACACGAGGCGTTGGCCGCTCTTGTCAGCGATAGCGGCCGCAGCAGCGCTTTCTTCATGACTACCACCTCTCTGACTGTGAGTGTCGAATTATGGCCCTGATCCATCACTTAAACCAGCAGCGACATCCTTCAGCCTCCCATCACAGTCTTCCCTCCCGCTCTTCCTCTTAACTCTCGTGATCCAGCCGAAACACACTCCTCGCTGTTACCTACCGTGTCCCATGTGTTTCCACCTCTTTGCCTTTTCCTCACTGGTCCTCTTGCCAGGCATCCTTCGCCTCCATTCTCCACACAGAGCCGTCTCTGATATGTCCACCTGTGTGATCCCGCCCTCCCTCTGCTGGCTTCCCGGAGCGCTGGACTCCTGATTCAGTACTCACCACCTCTCACTTCACATTGTGATTACTTATATATTAGTTTTGTCTCCTGTATACGAGATGGAAAATTAAAAAAAAAAAATTTTTTTAACATTTATTTTTATATTTTTGAGAGAGAGAGAGAGAGAGAGAGAGACGGAGCACGAGTGTGGGAAGAGCAGAGAGAGGGGGAGACATAGAATCCAAAGCAGGCTCCAGGCTCTGAGATGTAAACACAGAGCCCGATGCAGGGCTTGAACCCACGAACCGTGAGATCATGACCTCAGTTGAAGTCAGACGCTCAAGAGACTGAGCCACCCAGGTGCCCCTGAGATGGAAAACTTCTTAAGGGCAGAGCTCATGTCTGGCCGTCTTTCCTGTCCTTGTGCATACAGAACCTGCATGTTGCATGAACAAACATTTTCTTTTACTGAAGTAGCTTTTCCAAAGGAATTCAGCATTTTTCAATGATCTTTTTTATCTAAGTTTATATCTGTGACAAGAACAGAGGTAGGTATAAAACTCTGTTAATTTTGGAAATTATAAATACTTGTTGATTGAGATATCTGGTAGAAAAGATGTTAATTTGTAGACTATCGGGATGTTTTTGGTCTGAGTGAGCTGCTCATTCCCCTCGCTCTTAACCTGCTGTCATTGTAGGTCTGGTTTGCCTGGACAGTACTGAACATGGAATCCATCTTTGAAGAAGACTCCCAGCTCCGAAGGGTCGTTGAAGGGGAATTGGTTATAAACACTGCTTTTACCCCTGACCAAGCTCTGAAGGTGCAAATAGCAGTTCTGCATTTGAGTGGGAGAAGGTGGTTCTCTGATAGATTTATCTATAGCTTTTAAACTTCTCCGTTTTCTTTCGTTGTAAATGTTTAGAAAGCACAGTGTCCAAACCAGCGCTTAAAACTGTATAACTGAAGTGCATCCTTCTTTTCAAGGTTTATTTAGCATGAAGAGCCACATCGTAATGATTGAAGTCTGTGTTTTTGCGTGTGTGGAGGGGATTGCCATTGTTTTATAGCAATTTCCAGTGTGTCTCATGTGCCTTAGTCCCCTGGAGAGCTTGTTTTAAAAATCAGATTCCTGGATCCCAACTTTTGAGATTCTGAGTTTCTAAGTGTGGAGTGGGACCAGGAATTTGTTTTAAAAACTCCATAGCTGATCCGTAGGCTCACTGAAGCGAAAGAACACTGGGATAAGGCTTTAGAATGTAAGACCTATTTCAGGGTCTTATAGTACAGATTTTGCTTTTGGGTTTCAGAGCCTGTCATGGAGTTTATCATTCTGGAAAGTCCTTTTCAGATCTAAGTTTTTAAGAGATTGATAATGTTTGGCAGTAAAACTGGTTTTTGGTTTTCCTATCATTCTGCTCCTTTCCACTGTGGCGTTTTATGTGCAAAGGCCTGGAGAGGCACAGAAATGAGATAAGACTAGGTGATGTGTAAGACACATTCCAATCTGGGGGTCTGGGAAATGTTTTGATGGAAAAAAACCCCCTGCCCCATATGTTTTGCTACCAAGGAGGTTAAGGTATTAGTTAGTGGGTCGGAAAGGTCAAGGTTCTATGACTTGTTTTACTTACTGAATTGAAAACAAAACGTTCAGTGTTTTCATTTGGATCACTTAGAAAGAGCAGACTGTTTGGAACTGTGATCATGTCATGGTTGCTCAAGGGCCCTCCTCTTTTGTAGAAAGCCCAGGCCCAGCTGAAGCTCCCCATCGTCCCGTCCCTCCAGAGGCTGCTGATTTATCGCTGGGCCCACCAGGCCCTTGTCACGCCTTCTGATCACCCTCTCCTGCCTCTCATCTGGCAGAAGTTCTTCCTCCTGTATCTTCACCGCCCAGGACCTCAGTATGGGTATGGTACCCCGTGTTGTTGTAAGTGTCTGTGAACCTGTTCTTGACTTGGCACTGCTCTGATGCTCTGTGTCCTCCGCCGTGGCCTGTAAGTTAGAACCGTTCTTTGACCTACGACTAGCAGTGTCCCTGTCTCCCCTGTTTCACACTTATTAGACTAGACCATTTTTGAGTTTAGGGTATCTTATGGCAGCTCTTCCTTTGCCATCCCCTGTACCCAATGGGGTGAAGACAGTTCCAGATACCTGGAACCAGGCAAGGTGTAGCGTAGAGCCTCTAGAGCTGCAAAGGGAGGGAAACTGCTCCACACAGGCTGCTCGTGTGACTCTTGGGAGCCCGTTCAGGCGGACTGCTGATGGGCATGACGGGTGTGAACAAAGGCCTGGCTGTGCCCGGCAGCCCTTGGGCTGGGAGGTGTCTGCCATTTCCACTGGGTCTGAAGGGACTCTGGTCGGCTGGAACTGTCCACTGTTCCCGACCATATTCTCGGACTCCAGCCCAATTCCTAGCTCACCCTCACTCCCTTAACTCCGTCCATCGGAACATACGGATGTTGGTTATTGGGCACTTCTGTTTTCTACCAGATTGTAAGTTCTTCTAGAGCAGAGACTGTCTTTATTCAGTAACCGCTAAGTGGTGGTAATACCTTAAATTTGTGTAGTTATTTCATTCTTTTTAAAACTGCTTTCATATATACTGTGTTGTTGGAGCTGCATACTAACCATTGAGGTAGAATAATAGGTATTAATTCAGTGTGGGATATTTATAACCATTGACTTGTTGATTGATTGTGATTTTGTGCCACATAGATCATGTTGTGTTGATCTTGTAATCTATGCTTATATTTTTTAAGGTTACCCATAGATGGTTGTATTGGAAAAAGGTTTTTTCAAAGCCCTGCTCATACCAGTTTGTTGAGAGAAATGAAGAGGCGCCTGACTGAGGTGGCCGACTTCCACCATGCTGCGAGCAAGGCCCTCCGCGTTCCAGCAGAGGGCAGTGAAGGGCCGCCTGCTGGCCAGGCTGGCACCCCTGGTTACCTGACTTCCCCAGAGCTGCACACGGAGCTCGTGAGGTGGGACATGGTTATTTAGCTATTGATGCTGTGGTTTGCAGCACAGGTACTGTGCCGGAACAGTTATCTGTGTTACAGACTGCCAGGTGCTGTTCTCTTGGCCCCGATAGGATGTGGAGGGTGGCAGTGACCAGGTTTGCATCTCGTCATGCTTCCTTTTTAAGTTCTTCATGAGAAGAAAGTCAGCAGTGTGGATCTAGCTCTATCAAGTGCCCGGAGTCCGAATGGAAGGCCTTAAACCAGAGGGCTGATATCCATCCTCTCTGTTTCTCTATGTAATACTAGAAACAAACCAAAACAATTGATCATAGCAGGTAAACACCTAGTAAAGCCTGCTAGGACACTTCTTTAAAGGAAATTCATGAGCAAGGCAGGGTTCTTTAAGTGAAGTCCAAACACCTCTAGGAATCTGCCTGGGGTAAGGTAGGATCTAGTAATCACCCAAAATTGCTTCTAAAATCAGGTACAGTATGTGTGTCCCCCCCAGACGTTAAGAACTCTGGAGTAAGGTTGGTCCCTTTCACGCTGTTCCTTTACCTTTCATTTATAAGCTTTCTGTAAACCAGGTATTAGTTTTACTAAATAAGACTTAATAAAAATGGCTTCTAATAATTAGCCCTGAATGCAAAATGTCTTGGTGAGGAAGCCCAGGGTTTTGATCCAGCACTGAGGCTTCAGGCTTGCTTGACCTAAAAGCCCTTCGGGCTGTCTTTCAGCCTTTGGAATGATTTCTGCCCTCATCTTGCTTGCTTCTTGAAGGAAAACTTACTTTTAGCCAGCCTTACGCCATGGGGAGGCTTAATCTTTGAACATTTAAATCAGCCAAGAAAGCTTGATGTGCCCTTCCGCCTCTCTTAAATCCCCCTTCCTTTGGCATGTTGGTAAAGTAGCCATCTAGCTGCATCAGAAGCTGGGAGAGAGCTCTGTACCGGCCTCTTGCGTGTGAGAGCCTCAAAGTCCTGTCCCTGCCTCTGTTCCTACGCAGACTGCCTCAGAGGTGAAGGAGGTAGTTTTCCATGTTACCGAGCAAAGCCAAGCCATGCCGCCTCCCAGACCCCACCCAGCAATTTGGGTGCCACAGATTCCTCTAGTACCTGTTGCTGTAAACAACTGCTTAAAATACCGGTGATCTTAGCTCAATGGACTGTGTTCCTTGTAAAAACAAAGGAAACATCATTAAATTTTTTTTAAAGTTTCTACTGGAAAATGGAGATTTTTTTTTTTTTTCCTTTCTTTTTTTAGCTGGGCTTTGTTCTGTTCCTTCTTAATAGGAGCAAGGTGTACACATGCTCTGAGTCCTCTTTGTGCTTCCTTGAAGCGGGAGAGCGTCATTGAGCCTGAAGCTGGCAGGTTCTTCCGTTGTAGTAGTTTAAGATGGCTTTTAATGTCTTCTCTAAAAGATAGAAAATGCGTTTATTTGAATGTTAGTTAACCTTTTCCAACCACTGAGGCTCACCGACTGGATTGCCCAGGAAAGAAAAACTCCAAATTCAGATCCTAGGTCTGTGTTAAAATCACCTTCTCTGGTTATTTTTTCCTGTATGTTGTATTTACCCCTGATTTAATAATAGAGTTCACAGAGCCCTTTCTTTACAGCCTTGTTGTAGCAATTACCGCATGAGATTGTAAGGATTTGTGACCTCCTCCCCTGCTGGCCCGTGAGCTTCTTGGGGGCTGTGGTGGTGGTTGGAAGCATTTTCTGTATTCTGTGCTTTTTACTTTTATGTAGTAGTGACAGTGTTCCTAGACATGTAAGAAACGTCATTTGCCTGCATGTCTTTTTGTATTTTATATAATTATGTTTTTTTTTTCTTTTAGGCTCTTCAATGTATATATATTATGGCTAGAAGATGAGAATTTTCAAAAAGGAGATACCTATATCCCTTCTCTACCAAAGCATTATGATGTTCACAGGCTAGCAAAAGTGATGCAGAACCAGCAGGTGATACTGCAGTACTGTCTCTCTTAGCATATCTGTGATCGAACATGTCACAGTCATAATCTAATGTTAAATCCACTTACTGATATGGAAATGGGGTCACTGGCATGTTCAGGAGGTGCAGTTGGGGTACAGCCACTGTGGAGGGCAGAGGATGCCAGATAGGTGAAGGGGGGTTACATTGTTAAAGGCCATGTATGCCTTCCTAAAGAATTTGGATTTGTGCCAAAGTATTTGTTTGGAGAGCCGTTAAAATAGTGTGAGTCATTAGATAAATGGGTGAATTTAAAATGTGTTGAAGAAGAATCAGTAGGATCAGGAGGAATTTTAGATTAGAGACACAGGTGGGATTGATACTGTCATAGGATTGTTTCGGTATAAAGGACAGCCAGACTTCTAGAGTGGGCAACTAGAGATACTGTTTACAAAGATAGAGGATACTGGAAGAGGAGGTGCCACAGGGGCTTCAAGGAGAACGGTGTGCCGGGCATTTGGTAGGGAGGGAACGCATAGGTCTAGAACTTAGGAGTGGGGCAGTGTAGGAAATATGTTTTTTTTGTTTGTTTTTTTTAACTTAAGTCCACGTTAGGTAGCATATGGTGCAATACTGATTTCAGGAGTAGAATTTAGTGATTCATCACTTACATATAACACCCAGTGCTCATCCCAGCAAGGGCCCTCCTTAATGCCCATCCCCCGTTTAGCCCATCCCCCACTCACCTTCCCTCCTGCAACCTTAGTTTGTTCTTTGTATTTAAGAGTCTCTTACGGTTTGTCCATCTCTGTTTTTCTCTTATTTTTGTTTCATTTCCCCTATGCCAATCTGTTTTGTTTCTTAAATTCTACATGAGTGAAATCATACGATATTTGTCTTTCTCTGACTGACTTATTTTGCTTAGCCTAATACACTCCAGTTCCATCCATGTTGTTGTAAATGGCAAGATTTCATTCTTTTTGATCGCTGAGTAATAGTCCATTGTATGTACGTGTATGTGTGTGTATATGTATACACACACACCCCACATCTTCTTTATCCATTCATCAGTCGATGAACATTTGGGCTCTTTCCATACTTTGGCTATTGTTGATAGTGTTGCTATAAACATGTACCCCTTCGAATCAGCACTCCTGTATCTTTTGGATAAATACCAGTAGTGCAATTGCTGGGTTGTAGGGTAGTTCTATTTTTAATTTTTTGAGGAACTTCTATACTGTTTTCCAGAATGGCTGCACCAGTCTGCATTCCCACCAGCAGTGTAAAAGGGTTCCTCTTTCTCACATACCCGCCAACATCTGTTGTTACCTGAGCTGTTACTGTTAGCCATTCTGATAGTTGTGAGGTGGTACCTCATTGTGGTTTTGATTTGTATTTCTCTGATGATGACTAATGTTGAGCATTTTTTCATGTGTCTGTTTGCCATCTGGATGTCTTCTTTGGAAAAGTGTCTTTTGCCCATTTCTTCACTGATTGTTTGCTTTCTGGGTGTTGAGTTTGATAAGTTCTTCATAGATTTTGGATACTAACCCTTTATCTGATATGTCATTTGCAAATATCTTCTCCCAAGGAAATACGAGTTTAATGGTAGTAGAGCATCTAGATTGAGAGGAGGACTGAATGGAGCTAGGGCCCCAAGGCATAGAGAAATAAGGCTGAGAATACGGAGCCAGAGCAGCAGGAAAAATAAATAGGCAGTCATGGACTGAGATCCTTTGAGCGCAGTTCTGTGTTCATCCCTCTTTGTCCTCTACACGCCACGGCCTTATCTAAGAATCTGCGTGTAGCGGATGACTGGTCAGTGTTTTTAAAAATATTAGTCATAGTGTCTTGGTTCTCTGATAATTATCTTGGCTCCCCATCATCTACAGAATTAATACCATTCTCTTTTTTTTAAGTCTTTGCCATTTGATTTTATAGCTCCAATTTTTATCTGTAGTTCATGTTTAGTGTTGTTCTTTTTGTGGTTTTCTGAGACATCTCTGCCTACCTATCGTTAATTCTCAGTATTCTTAATCATTAGCCTCTGTCAACAGTTACTTAGCACAGAGGCAGACAAGGTGATAGTGACCCCACTGAAAGGAGATGGGTGTGCACAGTAGGAGGGACTGGTACAGCACCTCCAGCAGTTGTCTGGTGCTTCTAGGTTTCAGACTTGTGGTCAAGATGACTTTGGAGTTCCTCTCCTGAGTCTGGAATGCCTCGTGCCATGGTTGGTTTGGAAGTAATGATTTAGGACTTCATGGCAGTGTGCCCATTACAAGCCAGAGATTTGTAGGTTTAGAGGAATCCTTTAAACACTTAAGATCAGAAAGAAAAAAAATAATCATCCACAAAACCATAGTCCATAGGTGATCACCTTCCTACTATTTGGTACAGTTTTTAGTGATCATGAAGACCTGACGTTTCTTTTCATTAAAGACAGTCTCCCATTCTAATAATAGGTATTGATCATCAAAGTGAAGTATGTAGTTCAAAATATGCAAGACGGTTTATTGGAGTGTAGGAAGAGAATACTAAAACTTCTGTGTTTTCCCATTTTATTTATTTATTTTACCTTTTATAATAAATTCAATCATACAGAAAAATAGAATAGCGTAGCACACATGCCCTTCTCCCCCTGCCCACTGTGTACCGGGTGTCTAATTTTATCTATAGCCCGTTCACTCCCTTCACCATATTATTTTGGAACTAATTCTAGAAAGCATTTGATACATGAAGATTTCAAAAGATGAGGATTAAAAAACTATTATAACCCAATAGCATTTATATCTGAAAAATACTAAGAGCAGTTTCTTAGTATCAAATATCGAAGTTGTGTTCAAATTTCCAGTTACCTCATACATGTCATAAAATTTTTGTTTTTATTTTTATAGTTGAATCAGGATCCTCATTTTGCAATTGGTTGACAGCTCTTATAAGTCTGTTTGATCTGTCACTCCTCCCTTATTCCTTTTTCCCCCTGTAGTTTGTTGAAGAAACTGGATAGTTTGTCCATAGAGTTTCCCCAGAGTCTGGATTTTGCAGATCGTCGTAGTATGGTTTAATATGTTTCTCTGTCCCCTGTATTCCTGTAAATTGTTATTGGGACCAAGGGCCCAGATTCTTTCTAATCCAGATTGTTATTTTCAATATATTTGTTACCTATCTCTTTAAATTTCTGGGTTTTAACTTACTAGCTCAGTAGTATTTGTATACGGTGTATAAATACACAGTTGGTGGGGCCATTAAAATTATTTTTTCTGTTCTTGGTGCATAATCAAACTCCTGCAAAGATTGCTAGTATCCATTTTAGAACATGATCCTTCTTAACACTGGAGAACTTGGTATGGACCACCTCGTGCTGAAACGTTCTGGTCTACCTTTTAGTTAAATATATAATTTTATATGTGAATATATGATTCATCTGTGAAAGTTAAAGTCCTATGTGAATATATGATTCATCTGTGAAAGTTAAAGTCCTATGCTTCAATTCTAGGATCTGTGGATGGAGTATTTGAACATGGAGCGCATACGTTATGAGTTCCAGGAGACTGTTGGTCTGTGGACACAGGCCACACTTGAGTCCCATTCGCCGCCCTGCAGTTTGTCAGTGCAGCTGGACTTCACTGATCCTTTGTTGGGTGAGCTGTACCACCATCATCCCCCTTGAGTGAATGAATGAATGAATGAATGAATGAATTGAGGGTTAAGGTTTACACAGTGTATCCCTCCAGTGAGAATTGTTTTTTTAGAAGTTCATTGTTACCTTGTCTGCACCTTAGGGTTAGGTTCAGCAGTGAGTGAGAGAAAACTTCAAAACAGTAATGATTTACATAAGGTGCTTTTTCTCCCATAAAAGAAGTCTGGAGGCAGGCAGTTCAGGCAGTAGCTTTAGAGTCGTGGCCTAAAATGTTGCTTGAGAGAAATTTGAACAAAGTCAGGAGTCTTTTCCAGTGATTAACATCCGACTTTGTTATTTTCTGTGCAGAGAGTAGTTGTTCTAGTGGAAAAACCCCAGCCATATGGGACGATCCCGTACTTGACCTGTTTGGAATGTTAAATTCCATCTGTTTGGGGTGCAAACAATACAGGTCTTTTTATGCCAACTAAAATCATGGCTATTAAGTTTTCTTTTATTTTTCTTAAGAACAGAAAATGGAATGCTACATCTGGAATGAAGTCGGAAATTCATAGTAGTTCCTTAAGTATTTGTTGACTTGATTTATTGACTTGAAATTTCCTTGACCTCTCCTGTTCCCTATTACCTTACTGTTGAAAAGAGGCAGGTATGTGGCAGCATTTTTCTTCCTGTGCTCAGTCCCCACCTGCTGTATGGTATGTGTATAGTGCAGTGAAGAGAGAGGGTGGGAAGATAGGAATTTATTGATTTATTGGATACCTGTGTGGTCAGCTCTGTACTAGGTGTAGAAATACAAACATTTAGATTGGATTCACCACTATGACCCCATGTGCAATCTAGTGCAAAGTTGGATGGACAGATTTGCCATCACTTTTGTCATATGGCACCTGGTTTCTTATTTGGATTCCATTTATTGAGTGAATGAATAAGTGGATGAGTAAAAGAACGACAATATGACTGTGTAATGTAAGTTCTGTAGGAGTTTGTGTCCATGCCTTTGTTCATTTTAACACGACTGGTCTCAGCCCTCCTGGTCAAACCTTGGCCTAATTTAAGATTTTTCCACTCAGCCATATTCCGTAACGCCCATTTCTTTTTCTCCTGTTCTCTGAAGTTTATCTGGATGATTGCATTAAACTCTTAACAGGACCACCCTCCCCGTCCCCAGTCCATTGACTGGTGATAGCTGCCATCTTCGTCAGACTTGCTTAGAGAGTTCGCTAGATCCCCTTTACGCTAGTTTCAAGTCCACACACTTGAGCATGTCATGCGAGACTGTCTGGGGTAATAGTTTAAGATCGTGAGCTTTGACTCTTTAACTCTCAGTAAGGAAGGCTGTTTGAGGCTAGGAGTTGTGTTTAATCATACCACATGCTCGTGAGCTCCCGACTCCTGGTAGAATATTAGTACCCCGGTGGGGGCTCCCTCAAAACTAGCAGGTAACGAAAGATAATGATTTTATTCATTTAGGCCACTGATGGTTTATGTAACTACTCTGTACATCTTCAACATTCTTCTCGAAGGTAACCAGCCAAAGCTTTGCACTCAATTAGTATGTTACTACCTAGTAGTAGCCTTTACTCAGTAAACGCGACTTAATTTTCTTTCAGCTAAAGAAAGGGTTTTAAGCAACTTGCGGAAGCACGAGGCTCCCCAGCCTCCCCTTGATCTGCACCCAGTGAGGCCTCCTGTGCCAGTCATTTCCTCGGCTGTGCTCCTGAGTCAGAAGGACACCACCCAGCTGGTGCGCACAGACCTGAATCTGTTGCAGCAGCAGGCCAGGTGAGACCGTGTGACCTCCAGGGTCATGCCCCTGTGCTTGCTGCTGGGACAGCTTGGATGCTTTAGTACCTTGAAGGGTTTCCTCCTCAGCGTTCTCTCCATGAGGATGATTTGACCAGGCTGGCCCAGTCAGGTACCTCAGTTAGCCAAGTTGTGACAAGTCCTTCGGTTTCATGTTGAAAATGCGTGGTGCTTTCACGGACTAGGAATTTTACATTTCCTGTGGTGGCATTTCTGTGGGCCAGCAGTGCCAGCCAAGTGTTTCTTAAGCTTCTCCTGAGGAGACTTTCTGACACTGAAAAGATGGTATTAAAAGGGTAGGCAATGAGATTTACTTTCTTTTGTCACTGCTTTGCTCCCTAACTTTCCATATTCTTTAATAAATTTAATAAATGCCTCGGGCATTTGATTGAAATGCGGGAAAATCATTTAGTGCTCTGAGTTAAAGTAGATACGGAACGATTAGCTCTTTGTTTTTTTTAAGTGTTTATTTTTGAGAGGGAGAGAGAGCGTGGGAGGGGCTGAGGGAGAGGGGGACAGAGGATCCCAAACAGGCTCCGCGCTGACCGCCCCATGTGGGGCTCAAACTCATGAACCGCGAGATCATGGCCTGAGTTGAAGTCTGACACTCACCCCACTGAACCATCCAGGCACCCCCGGAGCAATCAACTCTTTAAGGTTTTGGTTCCAGCTTGCGGTCTGGCGAGAAGGAGCGGGTGTGGAGTGAATCTGTTTTATGAAGTAGAAGAGTCTAATCTTTGCGAAGACACTGGGAATCGATCTCTTACTGGCTTTTTTTTTCCTTGGCTGCTCTTGGTCCAGGCATTGATTGTGTGCACGTGCATACAAATGTGCACGCCCGCCAGTGTGCGCACACACATGCCTACACAGTAACATAACCGTATCAACACCCTTGTAAACAGCTTTGTCCATCTTTGACAGTTCAGTTTGAGTTGCTAATACCGAAGAAATCACTGGTGCTTACAAGCAAGGTACCCTTTAGAATGCTTTAATTAGGATGGGATTCTCATTTGCTCTTGTATATTTAAGGGTCCATGTAAAAAACATCGTTAGTGTAATACAGATTCTAAATGAAGCTTCGTTCCTGGCTAAAAAGTTGTCCCACTTTTCCTTCCTTTTTAAAATTTCTTTAAAAAAAAAATTTTTTTTTTTCAATGTTTATTTTTGAGAGAGAGACAGACAGACAGAGGGTGAGTAGGGAAGGGGGAGACAGAGAGGGAATCACAGAATCTGAAGCAGGCTTCAGGCTCTGAGCTGTCAGCACAGAGCCCGACTCAGGGCTCTAACCCATGAACCGTGAGATCGTAACCTGGGCCGAAGTGGGACGCCCAACCGATTGATTGAGCCACCCAGGCGCCCCTAAAATTTTTTGTTAAGAAAAAGAGAGGATTTGGGTAAGGCTGGGCACACACCTTTGGTCTTTTGTTACTATAGGATACTTGGTCTTGATGCTCTCTGATGCAGGCTGGGGGGAACTGGAAGCCTTTATCACCTACCGTGAAACCTTTCCGAAGCCTTTCTTCTACTTCCTGATGATGTTTTTCAGAACTGCAGCTCTTCGAGAATCTCAGCAGGTTGCCCTGGATAGTGAGCAGTTGGACACAATGCCCAAGCAGTATGTTAATAGAGAAGAACAGACCACACTACATTTGGAGTGTAGAGGCAGTAGTGGTAAGAAATGCCAAGGAGCAGCAGTTGTAACAGTTCAGGTAAGATTGTTTAAGCTTCTTCTTAATTCAGAGAATTTTTAATTGAGTCCGTAATAGTGGCATATTGTTGAGAGAGACTGAAAGAAGTTTGTAGCACATGATTCACATCCTGAAATACTTAATACATTTGGGGAGGTGAAGACCCACACAGAGCTGATCATGTATTTCCGTAAGTGCTCGTGTGTCCGACAAGGACAGAAATTCAAAGAAAAGCATAATCACTGAGAAAATCCTTAGAGGGTTTTAAATTGGTCTTCAAAAGACTTTGATGATGATGGTTTGGATTCTGTTAGAAGGAATGTGGGAATGGAGTCCTCTGGACAACCATTTAGGGGTCAGTGGCTAGGTCAGCCTACTTCAGATTGTTTTTGGGTGTGGTGGTGGGAATTCACATTGGAAAGGATGATCACTTGGGAGCTCCAGCTGTGTGCTGTGGTCGGTGGGGAGCCACTGAAGACAAACGTGGGGGGGACGTGTGGAAAGCAGGTCAGTTGGACAGAGCCTGCCAACAGGCAAAGGAGAGACTTGCAACTCCGAGATTAGGAATTCAGCTGCCTCTTAGTGTCATCTTCTTGCGCTGGAAAAACAGGCTTAATTAAGTTGGGTCTGTGACATTGAAAGGACTTCAGAATGGAGCTTAACTTTAGCCAGCACATCGTAGCACTTGCTTTATGCCTGACTCTGTGTAAACACTCTACAGAACTTATCCTCACGGCATCTCTGTGAGGTGGGAATTCGGGTTATCTTGTTTCCAGACGGGGAAGTAAAGGCATAGAAAGGTTAAGTTTCATACCCAGAGTGACACAGCCACCAAGTGACAGAACCAGGGAGACCCGGGCAGGCTGGCTGCAGAACACAAGCTCCTTACTCACTGCATCCTAGTCCTTCTGCGAGGGACTTCGGGTCCCCAGAGCTGGGGAGGAAATGCTCAGAGGTTGGCTACCGCATTTGCACAAACATAGCTCCTCTTTTTTTGTTAGCTTTTAGAAATCAGGGAAAACTTATTTTACTGACTCTTGGTTGTCTTTCATAAATTTCTTTTTGTGCTTCCTCATTTGAGCAGTTCTGATGTATTCTTCATCAGTCTCCTCGGGAGCCTGTTTTCTCTAAAATGTCTTCTCTGAAATAACTTATACACTTGTCTTTTTTGTTACCTTCATAATTTGTTTTTGATAAAATAACATATTTGTATACATCTAAAGTTAAGAAATTTGACATGGGATGTGAGACTCCCAAACACTGAGAGAACATCTTTGGCCAGGTGTTTTATAAAGTTAATTTTCTTTCAGTGTACTTTTCCCCCAGTTACTAATGTTTTAGTAACACTAGGTGGGAGCATTTAAGAAGGATCACTTGCAAAAATAATGGAGCTTGGAGATAAGTCTGCTGATTTAGGACCGAATTTGATTTGGTGCAAAAAAAAAAAAAAAAAAAAAAAAAGAAATGTATCAAGTTCCAATTAAAAAGGGTGTCTTACTACCAATCTGTGCCTTCAGAAATACGGTATTTTTCCATATTTTGGAATTACACATCTTTGCCAGGCTGTTAATACTGTACAGAGAAGGGAATTCTCCTAAGATGCATCTTATTAAGTGACTTGGTAAGATAAGTACAAAAATGTTTTTTCAGTTCTGGCTAATAGCTTGCTCTGTGAAGAGTCATGAATACTTACTGCCCAGCCAAAAACCAGTTCTCTTTGCCTGACCGCCTGTTAACTCTCAGGGTCTTGTTGTGGTGGGCAATACCACTGGGCTGACTTGGGAGCTTCAGCTCCCAGCCTGTCAGTGACCTGGCTTTTTCCTTTTCAGAAAAAGTCATCATAATCTTGATTTGTCTGAACTCTTGAATTGAAATTTCTTTTATAAGCTTTTGCTTTGTTAATTCTGAAATAGAAAGGTATACTTTTTCTGAAATACCTTCTAAGTAATTCTGATAAGACAGAGATTGGAAAGCAGATGATTTAGGATAAGGACTCAAATGAATGTGGCTTAGATTTTATTTTTACAGACAACACAAAAAATATTTATGCTTTATCTTCTCAAAAGAAAAATTGGTAAATGCAAAGATTGCTTGAAGAAAAAAGAAAAAAAAAGAAAGGACAGAGAAGAAAAGGAGATTTTATAGAGACCTAAAGAATTTGAAAAAATAGCTGTGTTTTATGGCCATAATCTCTTTAGAAATATCTAAGTTTTCTTAAAAAGCACATTCTAATTTTCTGCTGGCCTTACTAGTTTGCCCAGCACCCTGACTTTCAGTTCTGTTTGGGAAGATCTAGAAACTGGGAAACTCCCACTGATGGCTCCTATCGATATTGACAACAGTATTTACTTCAGCTGTTAATTTTGCCTGATGATGCAGATATGACAGAGGAATTGAAAATGTGAAGATGGCAGCTTTTGTAGTCTGATTTATTTTTTATTATTTTATTTTTCTTATTTATTTTTTAAAAAGTTTATGTATTTATTTTGAGATAGAGAGCAGGTAAGGGGCAGAGAGAAGGAGAAACAGAATCCCAAGCAGGCTCCATGCGATCAGTGCAGAGCCAGATGTGGGGCTCAAACCCACTAACTGCAAGATCATGACCTGCACTGAGATCAAGAGTCGGATGCTTAACTGACTGAGCCACCCAGGCACCCCATATTTTTCTTATTTTAGAGAGAGAGAGAGAGAGAGAGAGAGAGAGATTGTGCGCGCAAGTGGGCAAGAGGGGCAGAGGGGGAGAAGAGAGAGAATCTTAGGCAGGCTTCATGCTCAGCACAGAGCCAGACTAGGGGTTTAATCCCACAACTCGGATCGTGACCTGAGCTGAAGTCAAGAGTCAGACGCTCAACCAGCTGAGCCACCCAGGTGCCTTGTAGTCTGATTTAAATAGGATTTCTTTGGAACGTTACATAGTAGTTGCTAACTGAGGTTGTCCAGGCGGTACTTGCTGGTTGATACTTCTAGGAATTGAAGATAAAAACTTTTTTTGGCTACTCATCAATAGCTAAGAGCAAGGTAGAGGAAAGTTGAAACTCTAGCTGCCATGAAGTTAGGACATTATCTAATCTATGCAAGTCAGTTAGGTTTGCTCTGAGTTTTGGCCAGAGATTGTACTTGAGGTTAAAGCTGTCTCATTACACAAATGGATGACTTTGGTTATGGATGTCGGGGAGGGAAGGTGAGTTCTGATTGTTTATTACTCATCAAGAAATTGTCTCTGGGAGAGCATATGTCATGCAGAGGGTAGGTTGTGTTGTTTTTATACATAGAATTATATCCTCTCTGTATGCGTGTGTCTAGGGACCACTTCATGGCTATATCCAGTAGTTTTGATCCTGTTTAACGTCATTTTATTATCTGGAGATGTTGAACGTCATGAGGTCTCTTCTAGTCCCTCCAAATCACTAGCCACTTTGTAGTTTCCCTCCAGAATTCCTTTTCATCAATGCAACCCTTAGATTGCTGGTTGTGCTTGCGTCTACCCCTGATCCCCTTAGTCATTTGTGACATTGGCTGCTTTTGCCTACTGTTTGTGTTGGAGTTCTTAATCTAGAGTGGGTGTGTGAATGGTCTTTAGTGAGTCAGTGAAGTCCCTGAAAGTATATGGAATTTTTTTTTGTTCTGGATAGTTCATAACTTCAGTAGATCCTTGGTAGTCTATGACCACTGGAAGGATTAACCCATATGTTGCTGACTCCTACTCTGCTTTTCTAGTCCAGAATTCTCTGAGTTCCAGATCTAGATTTCCACCTGCCTATGTGATTTTCTGTGAATGTCCCATAAATACTTCAAACTCCACAGGTCCCAGCCTAATCCAATTTTTACCCTCCAAACCTGTTTTTCCTGTAACAGGAAGTGGGGACCTGGGCATCATTGTCATCTCCCCACCCTCATACTCCCCATCTAGTTACTTTCCAAGTCATACTGGTTCTGCTTCTGAAATGACTTTACATTTGTTTCTTTCTCTTTGTTCCCATTGCCATTGTCCCCTGGTAGGCCCACATTACTTTTCCCCTGAACCACTACATAAGGCTTCCTGTCTATAGACTCTCTCCCTGTCCAGTCCGTTTTCCATTCTGCCACATTCATCTTTTTTTTTTTTTAATTTTTTTTAACTTTATTTATTTTTGAGAGAAAGAGAGCGTGAGTAGGGGAGGGGCAGAGAGAGGGAGACACAGAACTGGAAGCAGGCTCCAGGCTCTGAGCTGTGAGCACCGAGCCCGACGTGGGGCTCGAATTCACGAGCAGTGAGACCATGACCTGAGGTGAGGTCAGAAGCTTAACCGACTGAGCCACCCAGGCGCCCCTGCCACATTCATCTTTTTAAACACAAATCTAATCACATGTCCAGGCGAAAACCTAACATTGACTATCCGGTATCTAA
The DNA here is from genome assembly GCF_023721935.1 of Panthera uncia. Lineage (NCBI taxonomy): Eukaryota > Metazoa > Chordata > Mammalia > Carnivora > Felidae > Panthera > Panthera uncia. Next base: position 27,764,657 of record NW_026057586.1, read on the forward strand.
AAGGAATAGGACCCTTCGGATCCCCCCATAGTCTATTCTTGATGAGTTTCTAGTGGTATCATTTACCCTTTCCTAATCCCTGAACATTTTTTTTCTAGCCACATAGGCTTTTTCCATTCTCCAAACACGACATGCATGTTCCTACCTTCTCTCTCAGGCATGTGCTGTTACTTGTTCTCCCACACCCATTCGTGAGCTCCTTCCTCTCATCCTTCCATGCTCGGTTCAGGCAGCATCTCTTGAGGTCTTTCTCAGCCCCTCTAGTCAGACTGAGATAGTCCCTCCTTTCATAGCAGCTTTTGCATAAATGCTGTTGTATTCACCTGCTATTTTTCCTACCGGTCTGTGAACTGCTGAGGAATAGAGTTCCTGCCCTTAGTCATCTGTATTTCTGTACCATCTAGCATGGCTCCTGGCACATAATAGGTGCCCTTTCTCGCCCCCGAATGAGTCAGTGAAAACCACCAGCACGTCAATCATGAGGTTATGTTACAACTTGTTTTGTATTATCATTACCTTGTCACACTGTTACTAGATTTTGAGTTGCGTGAGGGTCAGGACCTTGTCTTATTCGGGTTTCTGTTGTTAATGCCTCACACAGTCAGTGCCATAGAACCAGTGTGTTTGAAGGAACGAACCGTAGATTTATATTCTTCACAAGTAAACCCCCTGATTTTAACTAGCTTTAGGGATTTTGTAGATATTATTTGGCTGGAAGGTGGAACCTTTTCCTACTGGAAATTAGCTGTCATTCTGTGTGTTTACCGTAGGCCAACTTAATGCTTTCCATACAGAATCTCCGGCCTCACACACTGCTGCACTTTTCGCTCTACTACAAATGTCTCCTAGGCGGTCAGTCTTGGAAGCGATAAGGATTGTCTTCCTTCCATACATGAGATTATTTCCCAGCTCTGTTCGGAGCACTTCTTATCACATGCTTGGGCACTCTCATATCCCAGGTAACATGCCGGTGACTGTTAATCTTCACAAAGTGGGGATGAGAAAATAGGTTCAGAGAGTCTCAGAGACTTGCCAAAACCACACAGCTAGTAAGTGGCTCAGCTGAAATTCAAGCCCACGTCTATTTGAACTCAAGACCCAGGCTTTCCCAGGCAGTATTGGGAAATAAAGCCATTTGCTTTTAGCTGTTTCTGCTCCAGCTTCTGAAGACTAGGTTAGCTGTACAATTCTGAGTAAGCTGGTCATGGCCATCATCTCTCTAAATTGACACGTGTACCATTTTCTCTCTCTGAGTTGGTGTGACAGGATCATCTTCTTTTTCAGTGATTAGAGAATTCATGGACCAGATCAATTTTTTAAAATCAACTTCATGGGGAATGACTTTATATTTTAAATATAAATTTTGAGATTAAAATGCAAGAGTATGTTTTAAATATAATTTTAAATGGCTCATTTGTAAAGATTTCAAATTGTATCATGAACATATTTCATTGCTTAATAGAATTTTTCGTGAGGGAAAAGCCCTGGAAATTTCCAGCCATCTGCAAATGTTTGAACTATGTATAGCTTGTTTGGGGTATACAAAAGCCAAATATGTTTTATGGGAAGTGAGACGTGCTTCTTCTGTGGTCGTCTCTCCCAATAGAAGGCTCTAATAATTCAGTGATATTCCCTGAGGAAATGGGGTGATTTATAATAGGGTTCCTTTTGTTGGACTTCGGTATTGTGGGGCATGTGTGCCAGACCCAGGATTGATTTATTATCATGTGAAAATTTTGCTCCATCCTAGAAATGAAAGATGGAAAAGACCCACTGAGGGCCTCACAGTACTGTAAGATCTGACTCGCTTCGTCCGGCTTGCACATGGCTTTGTCTGCTTACAGTGACTCCGGCGCGCCCCCCGCCCCCCCGCCCTCGCCGCTTTGTGCCGTCGTCTCCAACTTCTGGCGATTGTGAGCTGCCAGGCACTCAGCCCCTCTCCCGCCCTAGCGAGCAGAGAAAATTCTCTGTAGAGCTGGGGACAATGAGCAAAAATAAGTAGACTGGGAAATAATGAGAACTTTGAGTTGCTTTTGTGTGTGAGGATGTCTGAACTTTCCCACCTCGGTGCTTTGCCTTATTCCTGGGCATCTGTGGTTTGTCCGGCGTGGGGTGGCAGTTCTGCAGCGCCAGTCCCTTGGTCTTGATGGCATTTCCCAAGCGAGGGCACCTCTGTCCTTTCTCTCTTGTGCTTCCCTCCATCCTCACTGTCTTCCTCCCTCCCCTCACGTTCTTTCTTTTCCTCCCTGTTTGCCTGCTTTCTCTCCAGGCCAGCCAAGGGCCGTGGCCCTCAGAGACCCCGCCTCATTGCACTCGGTGACACGTTAGGCATCGAAACTGTGCAGACTCCTGACCACGTTTTAGGCTGTTCAGCATTGGTCTTTGATTTGAGAGGTTGGAAATTTAATATTTGTGTTGATTCATTATGTGGTCTAATGGAAGTCATTTAATCATCTTATCTTTCATTTCTCCGATAGTAGAAATTAAAATAATTGTTAACATCATATGTTCTTGGATCTTCACCTTCATGCCTTTTGATTCAGACTAACAGCTTATTTCGTCTTTAAGTAAGAAGCTTTGTAAAGCTTTTTAATATGACATTGGTGAGTTTGATGGAAGAAAGTTATCATGATCATGAAAGCAGGCGCTCCGTGTACCGTCAGAGTTGTGCTATACTGGGGTGCTGGGTAGAACAAAACAAATAGCACCATTGCCCTCCAGTAGCCTTTCATCTGGAATTTACGATAATAACTCTGGCAGGGACATCAGGACCTCAGTTAAATACGTTTGTGAATTAAGTATTTACATTATTTACAAACAAAGGATATCTGTAATCACTGCAGAGGTGGCTAAAGACTGGGTTTGGGCATGTGTGTATAAAGGAAAATGTAGACCCTTTGCTGACTCAGTGATTGGAGGAGACCGTTGGAGGAGAGTGTAGGATTTAACATTCCCACCTTCTGAATGTTCTCATCTCTTCAGCATTCTCTGCTATGCCTGCAAGATAAGTCCACATTCCCTAGCCTGCTCCAAAGGACTCCCCAGGACAGGAACCCCGGTCCCTAGCCTGACTGCTCTGTGCTCTCCAGCCCTGACCTCCCTGCCTGGCTGGGCTTCTCTTTGCTGTCCCTCTGTCCTCTTGTCCCCCACGACTGCCACATGGGTTGTGTCTTTGTGTTGCAGCCTGGGCCTAGGATATGTTTTGCATCATTCATATCCAAAAGGGGACATCGAAATGTACAAACAAAGCAGCTATCACATAGGTCACCGTCAACTAGTTAGAGAAAAGGAATATTAATAATCCCCTCAAATAGGAAATACATAATCTTAAAGAAAGGCTAATTGTTTAAATTGAAATAGATTTAGTTTTTTTTTTCTTAAACTCAATACATTCTCCATTGTCACATCTTTACTGAGAATGAGTAAATATTTCATCAGTGACGAGCTTTCGGGAACCACTGAATCAGTCACTTGCTCTTTCATAGGCATGCAACTGATTGGCGCACTTCTTGTATTTTTTCATATTTTGTTGTTTTATAATTGGATATGTTTTCTTCATTTCAAAAGGACAAGTGTTTTATTAATAGCATCTGTGTCATGCTCTTTGTATGCTTGGCACACATGAGATGTGCACCCTAGTGGTTTAGGTTGACGTGTATGTGCTTTTTGGGTGGGGAGAATGGAGAGTGGTCAGGGCTCAGGGGAGGGGGCTCAGTGGGGGAGACGCTTGGTGTGCTTCCGGAAAACCTCAGTGGTAGAAGACATTGAGTCTGGTTGTTTTTTTTTTTTTTTTAATTGTTTTTTAAAATCTTTATTTATTTTTGAGAGAGAGAGAGAGAGACAGAATATGAGCAGGGGAGGGGCAGAGAGAGAGGGAGACACAGAATCCGACGCAGGCTCCAGGCTCCACGCTGTCAGCACAGAGCCCGACGCGGGGCTCGAACTCACAAACCGTGAGATCATGACCTGAGCCGTAGTCAGACGCTCAACCGACTGAGCCAGCCAGGTGCCCCGAGTCTGTTTTTGATGAGAATCGGGGAATCAAAACATAAGTGACAGAGAGCATATCCTACAAAAGACTGAACCAGTGATAAACTCGCTCCAGTTTGATGCTTCATGAAAAACCTGAGATTCTTGAATAGTTTTTTGACATTTTTTTCCCCACCCCTCTCCTATTCAACTGAGAATTTTGAGTTATAATATTAATTATAGTAATAGTTCTTCATCAGATGCTCAGTATATTTATAATATTTGCTTTAGGAACATAGCAAGGACAAAAAAGGTCTTGACCACTTTAATCTTTTTTAGTTTGAAGGTATGCATAAAAATGAAGCAGTAAGCCAACAGCTTCATGTTTTGCGAAAAGAAGTGAAGCAGTTGCAAGCAGAAGCTGCTAAACCACCATCACTTAATGTTGTGGAAGCTGCTGTTCACGCGGAAAACTTGATTACGTAAGTTTTGAGGGCATTATAATTTAAAATGCAATGTTGTTATTATTGATAGTAATCATACATGCTACTATACCCCCAGACACCCACTAATTAAATTAGTACAGGATCAGCAAACAATGGCCTTTGGACCAAGTCTGGCCTGCCACCTATTTTTATAAATAAAGTTTTATTGGAACATAGCCATGTCCATTTATTTACTTAATGTGCATGGCTTTATACCACAATGGCAGAATTGAATAGTTGTGACAATTTATGGCCCATAAAACATAAAATATTTACTGGTTGGTCCTTTATAGAATAAGTTTGCTGACCCCTGAATTATGAGATGATACAGCACATTGAAGTTCAATCATGGAGAGATTGAGTGCTTAAGTTTTATATCAAAGTTGCATTTACCCAGGAAGTTAGCATTGTCAGCTCAGATTATAGAGCAGAGTTTGAAGGGGAATTGCTCAGGGGAATTAGGTTCTCAAGTATAGTTGCCAGCTTGCATTTGGCCATCATGGCTTTTCCCTTGGAGCTCCTGGCTTACCCTCAATGTCTTCTTTCTTCCTAAAGCCACCAGGGCATGACTTGGGAGAGTGGTTGACCCTGCCTTTTACTTTAAGGTGGTTCCACATTCCAGTACCAGCAACTAATCCCCCAGCAGATCGGCGTAGGGATGTGTGGGGTGGGGCATTGAGTTCTTTTGTGGATTGGACTGGGGGTCCAGGGAAGAAGGAGATGAGGTGAATAAGAAGTTGATGTGTCTTTTACTAGCAAAGGAACTCAAAACAGCCTGAGACTTAGAAGAGATATCTTTATTCTGGGATCTTATTCTATATAGAAATCTCTTTCTGTGACACGGGTTTTAAAATTTAGAGAGGGGCACCTGAGTACTCAATTAAGCATCCAACTTTTACTCACATCATGATCTCGCGGTTCACAGGTTTGAACCCCGCGTCAGGCTCTTTGCTGAAAGCTCAGAGCCTGGAGCCTGCTTCAGATTCTGTGTCTCCCCCTCTCTCTGCCCCTCCCGGGCTCATGCTCTGTATCTCGCTCTCTCTCAACAAGAAATAAAAGCATGTAAAAAGAAATATTAAAAAATTTAGAGAAATAAGTAATTAAATTAATTAAAAATGCATATTATATAAGGAATATACAAAGTTAAAGAATTATGAATTACATATAAAATATGAAACGTTTAAGAATATTTAAAAAATTTTTTTGTAATGTTTATTCTTTGAGAGAGAGAGAGAAAGAGAGACAGCATGAGCTGGGGAGGGGCAGAGAGAGAGGGAGACACAGAATCTGAAGCAGGCTCCAGACTCTCTGAGCTGTCAGCACAGAGCCTGACGCAGGGCTCGAACTCAAGGACTAGGAGATCATGACCTGAGCCGAAGTCAGCCGCTTAACTGACTGAGCCACCCAGGGGCCCCTAATAAGGGTAAGAATACTAATAATATATATGATTCCATCCCTCCCCCCCCGGAGGACATAAAATCATTTCTGTGTATTCAAAATAAGTTGTTGGGTCAAGGTAGAAGATACTTATCTACCCCATGGATTTTTTTTCCCCATGAAATATTTTTAAAGTGACATTTATTTGGGGGCTCTGAAGGACTCTTAAGAATATTGCCTGTGTGAGAAGTGTAGAGTACCACGGAAGTACTTGTGAGTCTGTATTCTCTTATTGTAGACCAGTAGCCTCACCTGTATTTTCCCACAGGGCCCTAGTGAATGCCTACAAGTTGCAGCCTACCCCTGGGGTTCAGAAGGTTGGCATTAGCCTCTTCTTTACTGTTGTGGATTATGTCAGTGATGAGACTCAGCGCCATCCTCCCACAAGGCAATTCTTTACTTCATGCATTGAGATCTTGGGACAGGTAAGGTAATTCTGTGTTTCTAGCCTCACTCACATATATTGAATCTCTGTAGCATCCTTATTAGTTATAGTGAGGGTTGACTTCAGACTTCTGTTACACGTTCAGAGTCTCACATAAGTCAGAAGCCCCTTTGAATTGTTGACTTCTCAAGATGCGATTAAAATTGTTGGTATAGAGTTTTGCTTCCCATACAAGAGATATTAAGTTACTCATATTTGAAAGTCTGGGAGACATCAAACTTTCTCATATGCTTTTTGTGTTATTAACAATGACAAGCTCTTTATTATTTATAAAATGCTCTCCACTTCATCCTCACAGTGACTCTGAATGATTGATATCCTTTTCATTTTAAAGATGAAAACACAGGGGCGCCTGGGTGACTCAGTCGGTTAGGTGTCCGACTTCGGCCCAGATCACGATCTCACAGTTCATGGGTTCGAGCCCCGCGTTGGGCTCTGTGTTGACAGCTCAGAGCCTGGAGCCTGCTTCAGATTCTGTGTGTCCCTCTCTCTCTCTGCCCCTCTTCCACTCACGCTGTCTCTCTCTCTCAAAAATAAACATTAAAAACAGTTTAAAGATGAGAAAACAGGTCTCTAAAAAATGAAATAACTTGCCTAAAGAATATAGCTGGTCAGTGCTGGAGCTGAGCCTGTATCCCACGTCGTCTGTCTCAGTCCATGTTCGCTCCACCTCTCCACTGCTGTCTCCCAGTTGCTATTCTCAGTCCCCATTTCTTGATTTGACTTACTATTAAAAATACAGATATTTAACAAGGCAAGAGCAATGTATCCATGCACATTTGTGAAATATGTCATAAAGGAAAGGAAAGCCACTTGATGGAAAATATGTAAACACTAACCATATACTCTTACCCAAATTCAATGGAATGAGTCCTTAGTTATTAGATACTTATAAGGGGACAATATAGAGCAGAAAATAAAATAGATTTTTAAGTAGTTTTTTTCCCTTGATTTTAAAATTGATGTATGCTTATGATAAGCAATGCAGACAATATAAAAAGTGTAAAGAAGAAACATTTCTCAATTCTAACCTCCTGGAGATAGACACTGGTTACAGAGCTAAACATTTTATTATAGTTTATCTTGTGTATGTATGTTTATTAGTGTGTTATATGTGTGTGTGTGTGTGTGTGTGTGTGTGTATGTAGAAATGATGTATCATTCCTATATACAGCTAAATAGATAAACTTCCTCAGAAATGGGCAAGTGCTATTTTGTAACCTCGTGTTTTTCATTCAAACACAACTTCTAGACATTATTCTGTGTTTATAAATATAGACTGATATCATGGTCTTTAATACATACTGTTCCATGGTACAGATATATTGTAATGTATGGAGCCCAGGGCCCTGGATGGATATTTAGGTAGTTTGTTTGTTTTGCTACAATAAGCCTGAGATAAATGTTCTTCCACATCTCTGTGAACTTGGACTATTTTTTCCAGGATAATTTCCTAGAAGTATGGTTGCTATGTCAAAGGGACTAACATTTGATGTATATTGTCACAGTGCCCTGTTCCCACTACCATAGCAGGGTTTGAATTTATTGCTCTCCATACCATAACCAGTGTTAAGAATGATGATTCTTTTAAAGTCTTGCTAATCTAAAAGGGGAAGTGTACCTTGTTATTATTTTAAGTTGGATTTCTTCAAGTATTTGTTAACTTGCATGACTTTTTCATATGTTTATTGGCCATTTAATTATTTTTTGTGATTTGCTAGTTATTGACCTTTGCACATTTTCTGTTGCAGAATTTCTTATTTTTTGATTGCTTTGAAAGAGCTCCTCAGACTATTAACCTGGTATCTGGAATATGTTCTAAATTGATTTTTCTACTTTGTCATTTTCCTTTTATTTTATCATACTTCTTGCCTTATAGAAGGTACAATTTTTGTATATTCAAATCTCTCAGTCCTCTTAGTATTTCTTTCTGCCTGTGGTCCAGCTTATCGGAGCTTTCCTGGCCCTGAGATTATTTAAATACTCACTTACATCCAGTACTTGAAACATTAGTGATCTTGATTATATATCAGTTGTTAAAGTTAGCTTTTTAAAAGTATTGAAAGCACATCTCAATAATATCTATAACCTAGAGGTTTTGTTTTCTTGACAAAATGTTGATACTTAGTGGGGGCGCCTGGGTGGCTCAGTAGGTTGATCATCTGACTTTGGCTCAGGTCATGATCTCATGGTTCAAGAGTTCAAGCCCCATGTCAGGCTTTGTGCGGACAGCTCAGAGCCTGGAGCCTGCTTTAGATTCTGTGTCTTCGTCTTTCTCTGCCCTCCCCTGCTCGTGCTTTGTATCTCTCTGTCAAAAATAAACATTAAAAAAAAAAAAATGCTGATACTCAGTAATCATGGTAGGCACCTTGCAAATTTCTGGATTCAGATTATCCCAATATTTTAATCTTTTAAAAATTCTCTATGACTTGTCCAAATCAAATTAATGGATCATCCAGAATTTTTAATATCACTTCCATTAGAAGTGTTAGGTTTATCTGTGATGATTTTAGATTTTTTTTTTATTGTTCCACATTTTCATTTAGAAAACGTTCTGTTTGCCTTACACACTAGCCCTTAAAACTTGGTTGTATAAATAAAAGTTGGGGAGGGGAGAATTTGGTGACATTTTCCCTTTCTGATTCTCTCAAGGTGTTTATCAGTGGCACTAAGTCAGAATGCAGAAAAGTACTTGAGACTATTCTGAAGAATAGAAGGTTGTGCTCTCTCCTGTCCCCTTTCTTCACTCCCAATGCTGCACCTGCAGAGTTCATTCAGCTCTATGGGAAAGTGGTGAAGTTTCTAAGTGAGGACAACAGTGATATGATTTTCATGCTGCTGACCAAGGTGAGATGTGATTCCGTGCTGATGCCATCACTGAAACGTGGGATCTAGTGTCGTTTCTGCTCTGTAGAAATGAAAGGCCCCCTGGAGTTCTGTTTCCAGGTAGACCCTTTCCGCATTTTGTATCGTCTTCAAGCAGCCTTTCCGTGTGGGGGCAGTGGTTGTGTCGTGTAGGGCAGTCTTATTCCTCATAGTAGAGAAAGGACTTTGCTCCCGAGCCCTCTTTAGAAACAGTACAGCTTTGAAATATTCATAATAGTAATTTAGTGCATCCTTCTTTTGACTATATCCTGAATTTATGCCGAAAATGTGTTTGATAAATGAGTTGTAATATATCAAAGTCTGTCATATTTGGAATAAGCCAGATATAAACAAATTGCCTTTGTCCTCATTCTGAGTAGAATATTAACTGAGACCTAGGCAATGAATTTACTTTGCCACTTGAGAATTACAGAGCCTTAGTGATTTTGCCTTCAATTGTATTTCTCTGACATCCATAAATCATAAAACCTAGGCATTTTTCTTTAGGGCCTAGAGACTGCTTTCAGTCTGTAACGGGGGAGAACAGGCTTTATAGTTGGGAATTCTGGAAGGTGATAGATAACAACACCCTGAATTTTTATTAACTGAGATAGGTAACTGCCATAGACACAGAAACATGGCTCTTTTAGATGGAGACAGTCGCCTAAGTGGCTGCTCTTTTTTTTGGCAGAGTGTGGATTCTTGCCTAGGAGGGAAAACTTAACCAAAAGTTTACTATACAAAAAAGCACACGGAACCGAGAAAGCTTTGTCCCTGTGGCCCAGAGCGCAGAGATGGAGGCTTCTGGGTGCTTGTTAATTATTGACCTCCGCTCAGTACTTGATTATAAATTCTAGTTTCAGTTTTTGTAAAAAGCCAAATGCTCAGTGGTCTTTGACTTTAAATTTGCACATCATTTTCTCTACTTCAGCTAATTTCCCCGTGTCAGTAAAACTGCTTCTTGTTTCTTTTTTCTTTTTAGTTCGATCTTAAGCAATGGTTAAACGCCACTAAACCTCCTCTGTCTGATCGTACCAGGCTTCTGGAGTCCATTCACTTGGCACTTACTGCCTGGGGCCTTGAACCAGATGAAGATATTTTGATGCCTTTTAATCTTTTCTGTAAGCACTGGACTTACCTTCTTCTCTACCAGTTTCCTGACCAGTACAGTGACATTCTCAGGCTGCTGATGCAAAGTAAGTGGCTTTTAATTGTGACTGATTAGATTGCAGCGAATATTTGATGTGACATTTACCATTCTATGGATGTCATCTAAAAATGTAAAAATAAGACAAGTACGCAGGAGTTTAGAATTGCTAATTTTTACCTAAAGTGCTTGACAAACCGAAAGCTGTTTGTAGAAGAGGGCAGTGATTGTCTTAGTGATTGTCCTAAACGTTTGGATGGGTCCTGATTCAATAAGGCAGCACTTAGTATGTGGTGTTGGGGTCCACAGTCGTGCACCCACCTCTTTCCCTTGACTTTGCAACCGTCCTGAACTGGGCTGGGGTAGACATGCGCCTGCTTCCTCTGTTGACTGCAGATTTGGTGAGAGAAGGAAGTTGCTTCTTTGCAATATGTTTAAGGTGCCAGTCGGTTTCTCTGTAGGTCCTAATAGTGGATACATTTTGGTTCCCCTCCCCCTTAATTCTTTGACTCATGTTTGTTTGCGAGTAAATTTTACCTATATATAATGGCAGACTGTGTTTATATTCGCCAAGGGACTGAGATGTGTTCAGTTTTCCACAGTCCCACTCTCCCATCTCCCCACCGCCCTGCATTTTTCACTGGAGTATTGGAGATTACAAGAGGAGTAAAGGTTGTTAGCGTTTTTATTTTGGGAATTTCATTAGGCAGGAATTTTACTGAAGTTTATTAAATGAGATAGTATTTACTTTTTTTGTGCAAACTTCAGATAGTTTATAGGTGTAATGGAAAACTAAGATTTGCTTCATGCCAAATCTTTGTGTTACTTCATAGAAACCATTTAATGAATAGGTTAATGATTTTATATATTGGACTATCTGAAGAAATACTGAAATGTGTGGTCTTGTTTTCAAGCTTTCATTGTTTCCTGTGGAGGCCAGTTGCAGGGTGGGTGGAGAATGGTTGCAGGAGAGGTATTTGTATGATTTTGATCCATTATGCATAACTAATTTTTGTTCTAAATTTTCAAAATTTGATCAAGTATACATTGTGGGTTTTTTCCCCAAACCTTTTTAAGGAATTGTAAACGGTGTGTTCAGGCAACCATTGACTTGCATTTAACAGGAAATTTATACTTCCCAGGAAGAGTAATTCAGTTAAAAGCCTAGGAATTACAGTACCACCCCTGTCAGATTCTATGACTTCTAGCCTCCTGGTTTCCCTTTCCTCCCTGGGGAGGGTGTTGCTGTTCTCGGGGCTCTATCCTTTGCTTTTCTATGATTTTCCTTCTTCGTGGGCATGCCCGTTGTTTTCCCTGGCTTCACTACCCTCTTCTAGGTGTGCCTGACTCCCACACCTGTAACTTGATTCCAAAGCTCTGCCCCAGGAGCCGGACCACAGTAGCCATTCACCACAGACCCTTCACTGTTCCCTAGACATCTCTCGCTCACCATATTGCAGCTGCCTCATCATCTCTCCCCTCAGATATACCAGCCTCGGTTGTCCCTCGTGATCCTCATGCCATCTCTGGGTGGGAAGGGCCTGAGGAGGTCTGAGTCCTGGCCTCTGGGTGTGAGACTTACCAGGAGCACAGTGCTGTCCGTAGTGTCTATTTTGCATGCTGTGTCTGTGTTGCTTTAGGTTTTGCCTGTTGAGGGAGTGGAGTTTCAGGAGTAAGTACGAGGAGAGAGCCTAGACTCTGAGGTTCCATTCTGCAGTCCAGTCTCCCTTGTCCTGTTACTGCTGTTTCTCTCACAGCTTCATCCAGGAGAGTGGCACTTTTACCATTCCCCAGGTAGGGGCTGGTAGGCAGGATTCCCCACTCCCAACACTGGATTCCAGCCCCGATGACTCCGGCTGTGCTCACTCCCAGGAGAGTCACTAGGAACCAGGAAAGTCAAGAGGGAAAGTCAAGTGTCTGGGTGGACAGTTCTTTTAATAGGTTCTCATTACTGCGGCGTCTTCACCATAGATCTGTATGAATTTGTTTTGGATTTTTATTTAATTTTCATTCCTTTGGGTTTGTTTTTAATTTTAATTTTTTAAATGTTTTTATTTTATTTTATATTTATTAAAAATTTTTTTTTCTTAACGTTTATTTATTATTGAGAGACAGAGAGAGATAGAGCACGAGCATGGGAGGGGCAGAGAGAGGAGGAGACACAGAATCTGAAGCAGGCTCCAGGCTCCGAGCTGTCAGCGCAGAGCCCGACGTGGGGCTCGAACTCACAAACCGCAAGATCATGACCTAGCTGAAGTCGGACGCTCAACTGACTGAGCCACCCAGGCACCCCATTAATGTTTTTATTTTATTTTTGAGAGAGACAGACAGAGTGTGAGCAGGGGAAGGCAGAGAGAGAGGGACACACAGAACCCGAAGCAGGCTCCAGGCTCTGAGCTGTCAGCATAGAGCCTGACGCGGGGCTTGAACTCACCAGCCGTGAGATGCTTAACCAACTGAGCCACCCCAGGCGCCCCAAAATTTCGTTCCTTTGTAAAGTACACGTGTTCTTTGATTCAAGTTGAAAAAGTTAGTTTGTGAAAGATGCTAACTTGCTGTCCTCTTCCTGCCCCACGAGGCTCCGCGGAGCAGCTGCTGAGCCCGGAGTGTTGGAAAGCCACTCTGAGAGCCCTGGGCTGCTGTGCCCCAAACTGCCAGCAGGGGGCAGCTTCTGCCGAGAGCTCAGTGCTTCAAAGCTCTCCAGATGTTCTCTTGTCCGATAAGCAGGTGTGTAGCTTTTGGTGTCTGAAGTTTATGTCTCTGCATTTCTTTTCTGTTTCCTTCCCTATTTTTTAAACAGTTGGGACACATTCAAAATTTATATCTAAAAAGCTGCATTCTTATGGATTATCTTTAAGAGCCCTGTGTTTTCCTTTGTCTCTTGCTTCCTCCCATGCCCCCTTTGCCTTTCTCTCACACCTCAGAGTCTGATTCTTGCCCATCCATTTAGGAGCAGCCCAGGCCACCCCGTTAAACCTCCCCTCACCACCTTAACTCATCCAATTCTTAAGCTTACACCCCTGGCACCTTTGGTCAGATTTTCATGCAGTGTCCCATGGGGCTGGGCTCCTCATTTCGTCAATTTTATGTGCTATGGGTCCATGTGAGAATGTACTGGACAGAATGATTCCTCTGCTTTAGAAAAAGAGTTTGAAATCTGCTGATTTACTTTTCATATGCAAACACCTTTGCAACTGTGTTACAAAGTCTGAGCCCTCTGTCACAGTCCTCTGTAGTAGCTGCTGAAAGTAGACATTGGGTGAGGATTCTTTGACCAGTCATTCTCTTCCAGGTAATGGAGACGATACAGTGGCTCTCAAATTTTTTTTACAAGCTTCGCTTATCCACATTGGACTTTAAAAGCTTTGGTTTATTCTCAAAATGGAGTCCTTACATGGCTGATATGAAGACACTCTTGGGCTATCTTGTTAAAAGGCTGCTTGACTCAGAAATGGCCTGCTTGGCTCAAGACCCATCTGCCAGCAGCAAAGCAGGTAACATGCCTTTAGTGCAACAAAGAGTGGGGTGTTCTGACCTTCCATCAGAGGAGACTTGAATAGACACATGGAGAGATTTAAATCTTAGCAATAAAATTAAATATCTGAGTGTCAAGAAGAAGAAACAGGAAATATGCAGTGTAGGTGTGAACCCATCTATGTGTCATACCTCTGTTCCCCCGCACAGGGGTGCCTGCTTCAGCTTGTCTCTGCCCCTCCTTCATAGAGCAGGGTGCAAGGAGATGGGTTTCAATCTCTAACTCTTTCTTCCTGTTCTTTATCTTGCTCAGGAAAGGGTTCTGAATATTTAAGCTTTTATCGTTAAAAAATACGCAGTAAAAAATTATCCATGATCCTGTGTTGTAATAAAAATTCTTCAAGAAATTCCATTGCAGCAAATGAAAACACAAACAGACATACTTAGTTATAAGAAACATGTTGTTTGCATATCAACATAGGTTTGTGAGTATACAGATGAGAAGAAGTAGATTTTTAGTGTTACCAATGATAATTGACAAAGGATGAGCTTGTTTCTTGTCTCTAAAAATTTTGCTTTGTTTTAGTGCTGAGATCCCTACATTCAGTAATCATCCAGCTCTTTAAGCCATGGATCTTGGTTTTAGAGGACAATGAAAGGTAAATTGTTTTTCAGATATTCAAATTCCTTTGAAATTTATAGACTTAAAGTTCTGAGGGGATTTTGGTATAAGGGATGCATTCATGGATTTGAATTTTTATGTAGGGCCGTATTTAAATTTAGAAAATGCTTCCTTATTGTTTTTTTAATTTTTATTTATTTTTTTTTAATTTACATCCAAGTTAGCATATAGTGCAACAGTGATTTCAGGAGTAGATTCCTTAATGCCCCTTACCCATTTAGCCCATCCCCCCTCCCACATCCCCTCCAGTAACCCTCTGTTTGTTCTCCATGTTTATGAGTTTCTTATGCTTTGTCCCCCTCCCTGTTTTTTTTTTTTTTTAATTATTTTTGCTTCCCTTTCCTTATGTTCATCTGTTCTGTATCTTAACATCCTCATATGAGTGAAGTCATATGATTTTTGTCTTTAATTTCACTTAGCATAATACCCTCCAGGTCCACCCATGTAGTTGCAAATGGCAAGGCTTCATTCTTTTTGATTGCCGAGGAATACTCCATTGTATTTATATACTGCCTCTTCTTTATCCATTCATCCATTGATGGACATTTGGGCTCTTTCCATACTTTGGCTATTGTTGATAGTGCTGCTATAAACCTTGAGGTGAATGTGCCCCTTCGAAACAGCACACCTGTATCCCTTGGATGGATACAGAGTAGTGCAATTGTTGGGTTGTAAGGTAGTTCTATTTTTTATTTTTTGAGGAACCTCCATACTGTTTTCCAGAGTGGCTGCACCAGTTTGCATTCTCTCCATAGAAAATGCTTCCTTATGAAGGGAACTTAAGACATTTTCTGTTAGTGGAATTGCTAGTCTGGTCGATCAGAGTTATTATCTTAATACTAACTTCGAAGCAAAACTGGACACTCATTTCCTTTTTTTCCACAATAAAGACATTGAATAAATTTTGGTCCTTAATTTTGGAAAAATTTTTCTCTTGAATTTGAATTTGATAATACGATACTATAAAATATGAGAGTAACTTGGTTTTATCCAGTACCTCAGTTATTTTTTGGAAGTAAGTTGGCTTCCGAATTACTGGGTGGGAATTAACGTGAGCTCTGCAATTAAGTGAAAACATGGTGTTGTGAGCATTCAAATGAGAGGTGTAGAACTGCTCACATACAGATAGCTGCCTTATGAGTCTTTTCCCTGAAAGGCATACAGACAAAGCTACATGAACTTGTCGGGAGCTTGTTAACATTACGCCAGTGCTAGATATCTCAGTATTTAAGGTACCTTCACAAATATTGATCTGTTCCCAAGACTCAGAGAACAGGAATGGCTTACTCCAGTTCCACAGCCAGTGAGGGCAGAACTGAGAACAGAGCTCAAGGCTCTGACTTCCATGTCAGATCTTTGTATTAACCTGTGCTGCTCCAGGGGCTCATTGAGGAAAATAGAAAAGGTTCTGGATCTTTTCTTTTGCTAGAGAACTATCCTTAATCTACAAGCTTCAGGATTTTGCACAGATTCTAAGACTGCTGGCAGTAATGCAGACTGCTGTTTATTTCTAGGAAGAATTAATGGGATTTATTTTGATATTGAACTTTCTGAACCCAGTTCAGAAACTAAAATGATCATGTAAAGAGTTTTTTTCTTTGGTTATTTCCTGTCCCTTTTTGGTCATCTTTTTTGTTATGTGGATTTTTTTTTTCTTTTTTTCATGTTTTGGGTAGAGAAAACTGTTGAAGCCACTTAGCAGCATATACCTAAGACATTTGAAATGTAACCAAGATACACAGGGTGTAAATTAGGTATAAAAAGGTGTTAATTTATGTAGGTAACACATCTCTGACTTAATTGCATTGGAATAAACGTTGAGAAGGAAACTAAATTGTATGGCGGATATTATGAGCCTCCCGGAATTTCCAGCTGTTAGAATGGTCTAAGTGTGTATTTGGGCTACGTAATACAGTGTTCTCTAGGACATAGGCGGTCCCTAGACTCTGGGGCCTAGAATAATTTAGTCATGGTGCTTTCATTTCTAAGTGTGTGCTTCTTTTATTTGAAGCAGCCAACGACATTACCCCTGGCTGGAGAGTGATGCTGTGGTGGCCTCGAGCATCGTGCAGCTGTTCACTAACTGTGTTGATTCATTGCATGAGAGTTTTAAAGGTAGGAAGAGGTTACGTTATGTCTCTGGTTGGCTGTCACTTTTTCTCTAAGTCATTCGGTTAATCTTTGGCCTCTGCTCTCCCTACTTTATTTAATTTTATTTTAGTCGGGGGGCAGTCATCTTTGACCAAAGACGGTCACTGATACAACTGGTTAGCGTGAAGTTTGTAACATCATACGTTGTTTGTAAGGCAGCTCCAAGCTTCGCCAGCCATGGCAAATAGGCAGCCGTTCTCTTCAGATACTCTCTGGCCCTCATGTTGAACCTCGTTCTATCTTCTGTGCCTCTAACTCCTTTTTCATGTTTTCTTTCTGTGCTTCATTTTGGGCAAAGGCTTGAGGTCTCTCTTCCAGTTTACTCAGTCTCCCCAGTCCTGTCTAACCTGCTTAACAACAACAACAAAAAGCTTTGAGTTTCTTATTTCAGTATCTAGAAGTTGTATTTGTTTTTCAAATCTACCCTGTTTCTTTTTGATAGCATCTGATTTCTTTTTTTGTTTAAAATTCTAATTGTTATTTCTTTGAAATGTTTAAACATACTTTGCTTTATGACCTGTGTGCGGTAGTAATTATCTGAAGTCCCTGCTGGGGACACCTGGCTTATGCTACAGTTGGATGTTCCTTTAGATTCTCATACTTAGAGGCTTGTTTCCTTGTGTATTTTAAAAAAATGTTCACTTATTTTGAGAGAGAGGAAGTGTGCGTGTGCACACACAAGTGGGGGAAGGGCAGAGAAGCAAAGAGAGAGAAAGGAGGTGAGAGAGAATCCCAAGAGGCTCCATGCTTAGATCAAAGCCTCACTTAGGGCTCGATCTCAGAACTGTGAGATCATGACCTGAGCCAGTAGATATCAAGGGTTGGATGCTTAACTGACTGAGCCACCCAGGTGCCCCTCCTTTTGTATCTTTTTGTTTGTTTGTTTATTTGTTTATTTTGAGAGAGTGCGCAGGAAGGGCAGAGAGAGAGAGAGAATCCCAAGCAGGCTCTGTGCTGTCAGTGTGGAGGGTGACACGGGGCTTGAACTCACAAACTGTGAGATCACAACCTGAGCCGAAATCAAGAGTCAGATGCTTAACCAACTGAGCCACCCAGGCACCTCTCTGTGTATATTTTTAAATTTTGTATTGTGAGCCCATATTTAGAGACATTTTCTCTGTAGAAATTCCATGAAGACCAGGATGAGGGTGTGTCTTCCAGAAAAGATCCTCATTTGTTCCATCTGGAACTATGATTCCTCAGCCTGCGGTTTCTCTCACTACACAGGTATAAGCAGTCAGACCCCAGACTCGCTTGTAGGTGTGCCCAGTTACCGCGAACAGCTCCCCCCGCTTCCTCCGCTCCAAGTCCAGGTGAAGGTAGAGAAAAGGTTCCTTTCTTCCCCGGATCTGCCCTCTCAGTGAGGGCACAGGCCTTGGGAGACCCCTCATGCTATTAGAGCCCTGCAGAAGCAGACCCCTCGGCATGCAGCTGAGGCTTTGGTGTCTGTTCAGGACTTGCGTTTCCTGGGCTCTCTTTGCTTCTGGCCACCCACATTTGGCCTTGTTGTCTTCCGCTGAGTGTACCTAGCTATGCATTTTCAAAGATGTTTTATTTTACCTACTGTATCCAAATGTTTTATATTGGGAGGTTTATAAGGACATTTGTTCCACTCCACCCAGATTCTTGCGGTTGCCTCCTTTTTTTCTCATTCTAGTTTCTGTTCCTGCCTATTGAATAGATTAATTATTTCCTGAAAACAGTATTTATGTCCTATCATATTCATATTTCCAAACTTTTAAGTGTCATGTTTTAGCCCAACATTCAGATGTATCTGGCCCAGTGCACTTCAGCATTGTGCAATGGCTTCCTTATGGAAACCTTCCACTCCAGCCATACTGCTTGACACACTGTTCCGCCGATGTCCTTAGCCCTCCCCTCACTGTACTTGCTCATGCTGACTCCACTACTGGATGAAGCCTCGGGTCCTTTATATTCTTCTGCACATGTTTTTGTACACACGTGTTTCTCTTCTGCCTCTGAATCTTCATAGTGCATCTTCATAGTTTGAGTCCTTCAGGAGCAGACACCGTGGTGGGGTAGAATGCTACTTGGGATCTTTTTGGGGTGGTCCCTGGGAAGATAGGAGGGAGAGGAGCGGCAGTGGGCGAAGAACGCCTTCAGGGCCCGTGCAGGTGTAACACCTGTGAAAGGCGATGGGAAGGAAGAGCAGTGCCTCTGCCCAGGCGCAGCTCTGAGAAAGGGCTGGCCAGCCCAGCAGCGAGCGCCGGGCCAGGATTCCTCACGGAGTGTTCCCCTGGTGGGCAGAAGTGGCCAGCTCTGTGCTCAGCTGTTGGCTCCACTCAGGCACTGCAGTGAGTCCTGAAGGTGCCACGGCCCGATTGGCACGTGCCGTTTCTGACTAGTGTACCTCTGTGGCTGCCGTGGCCTCTGTGGCCGCCATGTGTCTGTGTGGCACTTAGTCGCAGACTTAATATGTCATCCAGTCCTTAAAAAAATGTGCACGTGTATAGAAAGATTTAGGTTCACAGCAAAATTGAGCAGAAAGTACAGCAAGTTCCCATATCCGCCCCCCCCCGACCCTGGATAGCCTCCCCCACTATCAACACCCCCCACCAGAGTGGTACATTTGTTACAGTTGATGAGCCTACACTGACACATCATTATCACCCAAAGTCATGGTGTATGTTAGGGTTCGCTCTTGATGTTGTATGTTGTTGATTTCGAGAAATGTATGATGACACATACCCACCATTACAGTTCTGCCTACGCCCCCCCCCCCACCCCCCACTAAATTTTGGGGGGAATTTTTTTTTTCTTTCTCCGTAGTTTTAGTTTTTCTATAATGCCAAATAATTGGAATCATACATTATATAGCATTTCATATTGGCTTCTTTCACTTACTATTATGCATTTAAGATTTCTCCAAGTCTTTTCATGGCCTGATAGCTCATTTCCTTTCAATGCTGAACAACATTCCGTTGCCTAGATGTATCCATCCAGTATTTTTTATTGATCTTTTATATATATGCCTGATCGCTTAAAAATTTTTTTTTTTTCTGACTCAACTGTAAGATGTAAGCTCTAGGCACAGAAACATTCTTTTTATCCCCACAAGACTTGGGCAGTGCCGTAGGTTCAGTGTCTATTTGATAAGTATGTGTTCAATGAGTAACGCATGAAATCCTAATAGTACTCACTTTTTTGTTTTTGTTTCTTTGGAAGGACAGACTTCTGGCTGCTTCTTACCATCATCAAAAAGATTTGAGCATTAAATTATAATCACAAAGGCTGTATATATTTGGTTTCTTAGTATAAGGGACAAGTACTCTCTTAGGCTCTTGCCTGTGTATATAAAGTAAGAAAGTAGCTTGGGTACAGGAGGGTACACAGCTAACATCAGGAATTGGTAGCTGAGTTCAAGGAGAGGAAACAGCACTATGCAAAGCAGGAAGAAGTATTTTGTTATAGCCTTTTAGTGAGGTCTTCTGATCCAGCTCTCTCCTTTTATTTGTGAGAAAATGAAGACTCAAAAAGCAAAATGAATTTATCTGAGCTCACAGAACTTAGGTGTATCTGGGCTGGAACTAGAAACTCAGTCTTGTCCTAAGAGATTACCTTTTAGACGTCTTGTACCTACATATCCGTACTTATTTAAACAAAACTATTTTTATTCACATTTGAACAAATGCTACTCTTACCTTGTCTTAAAAGGTTAAAAACATGTTAGTGTTTCATGATGCAGAATAAAGTAAGGATGCGAACCAAGGGCACAGGCATGTTAGAAATGATAAATTGATTGGTACCGTGGGCTGATGCTTATTTGTCATTTTTCAAAAGCCGCTATTAAGAAACATCATCAGGTTTCTGTTCTTGTTGTGCGTGGCTCCCTCTTCTTTGACTCCATTCATTCCTTTTCGTAAAACCAGAAAGTCTGAAAAGTTTTGTTTTAGACGAAACACCGGTTACATTGCCATGAACTCTTGAGGGCACTGTAGTAATTGATACTGGTGATGATAATACTGAGTGATGATAATACTGAGTGATAACACAGGAGTGTCATTTTAGACTGACTTGGCTGAGTGACAGCAATAATCTAGTTTTACCGCACCAAGGGTTAAGTTTTAGTCATGTGGCACATTTCTTCTTGAGGGGTATTAGATTCCTCCAGGGTGCCAAATGAGTAAGTGCTAAGGCCAGTGGCCGCGTATATGCCGAGGGCAGCAGACTAAAGGGGTACCTGGAAGTGGTTGGGGTTATGCAAGTGTATTTGTGTTAAAAAGCCAAATAGTTAGAAGTTTTAAAGAAACACTGATCGCCCCTGCTTTCTCCCACATCCCAGCTACTTACTCCAGTTACCCAAGTGAGTAATTACATACCAATCTTTGTTAGTAATTTGCCATCATTTTTTTTTTTCCTGGCACATGAAAATCTTTGAAAGTGAGTAAATATAGAGAACCTTAGGTCTTAGACTTTCAGTTCAAATTTCTGTTTTGTATTAATTTGTTTATTTTTAAAGATAACCCCGAATGTCTTCAGCTGTGTTTTCCATTTCAATTTCAGATAAGCTGTCGCCAGGTGATGATGGAGCCCTCAGGTTGCACCTGCTGCATTACTGTGAAGCATGCACAGCACCCAGAATGCCGGAGTTCATTCTGTACGCTTTCCATAGTGCCTACCAGAAGCTCCCGTGGAGGGACCTGCACCCTGACCAGATGCTCATGGAGGCCTTCTTCAAAGTAAGCCTCACTCCCTGTGGCACAGCCCGGCTTCTGGGCAGCAGCCTGTTCAATGGTTTTTAGCCACAGTTGCGGTGTGGGCTTTCTGTGTGCCTGTGTGGTGCTTGTGTGGAGCATGTGACTTCCCATGGAAATCGTTTCACTGTGTGAGCGGGTGATTGGAAAACACTTCTAGGACCATTTTTAAACCCAGAGAAAGATTTTGTCTGTCACATGGCTGTCACCCCCTAGATTTTAGTAATATTGTTCGATGAGTACATAGTTTAATGACTTCGTCATGCTCAATCTTGCTGTTTCTGGGTTTGCATATTTTTCTAGGATAGCATCACCAGACTTTCATACTGTTAAATGTTCTATTAAAGCAAAATGTAATTGGTACTCAAACCATTAGTTTCTTTAAGCAGTTACATAAGGGAATAATGTTGTAGGAGATAGAAGTGCGTTGTAACGGCCAATGATGCATCGTAATCGTATAAAGACCTGAAATGACCTGGAAAAAATGCTAATCTGTGTGTGTGAGTTTTAGCAGTAGAAGCAGTAGTTGTGAAAAACAGCCACAGTGGTGTTACTTACCAGCCAGGCAGTGTTGTTGTTCTTAAGTTTATAGTTTTCTTTTTTTTGTTTGAGAGAGAGAGAGCGCAGGGAAGGGGAGAGGGAGAGAGAATCTTCAGTGGACTCCACGCCCAGCGAGGAGCCTGATGTGGGGCTCAATCTCATTCGTGACCATGAGATCACGACCTGAGCCGAAATCGAAGAGTCGGACGCTTAACTGACTGAGCCACCCAGGCACCCCTCTTATGTTGCTATTTTTAAAAACCTGTTATAATCTGGTCTTCTTAGCTTTTTACAGTCATTTCCATTTATTTATTCATAGTCATTAGCTCATTTGTGTTCACTCTTAACTTAATGTCAATTGATTACTGGGACACCCTAAGTGCTTTAATTACTGCGGGGCCACAGTGGTTCGCGGCAGTAGCGAAATGTACTGCAGTCCTTCTGTGCTGCACACGGAGACTCACCCAGGATGTTCTTGTCAGCCACTTGTCTGTGGCTGAGCTCCAGGGAAAGCTGAGGACAGTTGTCTCAGAGATAAAAGGTTAGGAATGATTTTGTAGCTAGGTTTAGTATATGAGACAGGTCCTAAGTATGTATTTGTCACTGTTATGAACACGGAAGAAAATGTTTGTTTAAAGAGCTGTAATACAGCTTTAAGTAAGAGGGCAGCCTCAGCTGTGTGACAGATTAAACTAGAACAGTCTCTGGAGGGATGCTCTAGACTCTGTGCCTCTAGGAATTTTAGTCTAATGATAGATGACCCTGACCTGCCCAGAAGCTGGAAGCTTTTCAGTTCTATGTGTCTTGCTGGCCTTAGAAGGGATGTTTTTGAAGGGTTTAGAGTGAGGTTAGAGGTTATCAGGAGGATGAAGAATCATTTTCTAAAAGGGAAAAGAATAAGTAGTTAGTATGATACAATGATGGTAGTCATGGGAGGGCATGAATCATTACCAAGGTCCATTGATTGTGATTGTATAAATGGAGTAGAGCTTTTTAACCTTCATTTTAAACAGAAAAATTTATAGCCAGCCACATTTTATTTTAAACAGACTGTTGAGGGGCGCCTGGTTGCTCAGTCGATTGAGCATCTGACTTCGACTCAGGTCATGACCTCGCGGTTCATGAGTTCAGGCCCCGCGTCGGGCTCTGTGCTAATAGCTCAGAGCGTGAAGCCTACTTCAGATTCTGTGTCTCCCTCTCTCTCTGCCTCTCCCCTGCTCGTGCTCTGTCTCTCTCTCTCTCAAAAATAAATAAACATTAAAAAAAAATGTAAACAGACTGTTGAAATGGGCTAATAAGATAGAACTCTGACATTGATTATATACTTTAAAATATATCTACCACCCCTCCTACCAATCCCTAATGTATTTTAAATAGGATTTAACATTATGAAGTCATCAAAAATCACAAAGACTAATGTTGTGGAGATATTTTTATAACATAACATTACACTAAAAAGGCAGTATAAAAATTATGTACACTGTTATAGTAGGTCTCAAAGTAGAGTCCTAGGACCAGTAGTGTCTGTACCACCGGGAAACTTACTAAAAATCCAAATTCCTGCTGCCACCCTAGATTTAGGAAATATAAAATTTGGCAGCAGGGTCCCACAATCTGTGTTTTAGTGGGTCTTTAGTGGGGGGGGGGGTTCTGATGTATGATCAGCTTTAGGAACCACTGGCTAGTAGATCTCAGTCTTTGACCTGTCCTAGCACATCTGAGGGCTGTAACAGACTCCCCTGAGCTTTGGTGACTGACCGTGGCAGTCTGGTTAGAGCTAGGGAAGGTCACTCCTCTCCTATTAAGAATTAGTGGAATAGAGGCACCTGGGTGGTTCAGTAGGTTGAGCATCTGACTCTTGATTTTGGCTCAGGTCATGATCCCAGGGTCATGGGATTGAGCCCTGTGTCAGGCTCTGTGCTGAGTGAGTAACCTGCTTAAGATTCTCTCTCTCTCTCTCTCTCTCTCTCTCTCTCTCTCTCTGTCTCTGTCTCTGTCTCCCTCTCCTTTTGTCCCCTGCTCATGCACTCTCTCCCTCTCCCTCCCTCCTTCCCTCTCTCTAAAAAAAATAACAAAGAAAAAAAGAATTCGTGGAATAAATAATGAACTCTAAATAAGGTGAAAAATGTACACATTCACTGAGCATGGAAAAAAAATATGACAAATGTTAAGTCTAAATCTCTGGGGGAAGGATTTATAGATGATTTTTATAATCTGGGAAAAAAGTTATTTTCTAAAATACAATTTAGTAAACACTGATTTATACACATCTTCAAGATAGCTTAAAGCAAAACACTGATTTGAATTCATTTCCCTTTAGGTGGAACGAGGAAGCCCTAAGAGCTGCTTCTTATTTTTGGGGTCTGTCCTGTGCGAAGTCAACTGGGTCAGTGTGCTCTCTGACGCCTGGAGCCCCAGTCCTCACCCAGAGACGCGGAGCATGATTGTCTGCCTCCTTTTCATGATGATTTTATTGGCAAAGGAAGATCAGCTGGTAGACCAAGCAGTAAGTTTGGAGAGCCTGAGATGAAGACTTGGCAAGGCTTCCGAGATCCTCCCTTTCTACGAAGTTGGAGTTTTTCACTGGTTTCCCTAACACCTCTGTCGGTGTGATATCTGCTTGGCATTTGGGATGTGCCTTCAACTAGTGCCTGATTTTCTGGGATCGTTCCTAATCGAATTCTGGATCATGAAGGGAGGCACATGGAGTTAGAATATAAAAATCAATTTTATCTTACATCTCATTAATTGCTAGTTCTATGACTAGATCCAAGAGTTCTTTTGAAAAATTGGGTTCTGAATACTTACAAATCTTAAAGTGTTTTTGCCAAAACTTCGGTTATTACTTTCACTAGCACTTCTACTTGAGTAGATACTTCTTTGACATCTTACCTGTTCCATGCTGGTCATGGGCCCTCTTAGTGGTCACTCCATAGACTGGAGACATATTTCTGGGAAATGGGGAACTCCAAAACTAAAGGAGTGTGTGTTTTATTTTCAGGATTCACCTCTGCTGAATCTCCTTGGACAAACAAGCTCACTTTCATGGCATCTTGTAGACGTCGTGTCATACCAGAGTGTGCTAGGTTATTTCAGCAGCCATTACCAGCCATCCGTCATCCTGGCAAAGGAACCTTCTGCTGAATTAATCATGAAGCTCCTGAGAGTGTCTGCAGGCCTTTCAGTTCCTACTGACGGCCAGAAACATCTCGTAAGTCGTGTGGGTGCTTTAAAAGGCAGAGTGTTCTTCGGGGTTATAGTAGTGTAAGTGCTACTGAGGACAGGCTCAAGCCTCGTGATGGCTCAGTTAAAAAAGGTAGAGGATGTATGTCATGGTGCACTTATTTTGTACTCCTAGAGTTTTTAGTTTTAATTATCTCTCTTGGTCAACCTTCACTTACGGCAGTATCATGGGCTAACGAGAGATGAAAAAGGTTGGGGGTGGCAGCCGTTGGTTTAGGGATCTGGAGGTCCTTGGCAGGAGAATGGCAGGGAAGTTATGAGCACGAGTTTGAGGTCTGACCAACTCCGGTCCCCAGCCCCCTGCCATTGTGACGTTGGTGTTCTCATCTGAATTGAAACTAGTAATACTTGCCCGTAAAGTGTTGTTGTGAGAATTAAATTAGGTAATGAACATAAAAGTGTTTGGAAAAGTTTCTGGCAAGTAATTAGTATAGCGTTAATGTTTTTATTAATGTAGTGAAAAAGGAAGAGTGTTCTGGAATTCGGGAGGATGTGTGTTCTAGTGACAGATGTGCGCGTATCCCTAGACACAGGGTCGGTCCTTCGACACACGCCTGTCTTTGTGTGGTCTCCTGCTCTGTTCTCTCTACCCGCTACCAAAGCAGTCAGAGCCGCGGCATACTCCCCAGCACTTAACACTGCTTGCATGGATTCATATGAACGCTCCTTTTTCTGTCAGGATGCGGTTCCAAAATGCCGAGCCTTCACTCATCAGATGGTTCAATTCCTCAGCTCCCTGGAACAAAATGGAAAAATCACCTTAGCAGCCCTAGAAAAGGAGATGTCTAAGCTCTTAGATGATATCATCGCCTTTAACCCACCTGGTAAGTGGCCACGGGCAGTCATGTATTCAGTCGGTGAATCCCTGCGGCGTGTGAGGCCTCGTGAGGTCCGGGAGGCAGGCAGGACGCTTTCAGTCGTGTTCCCGGAGAAGTGATGCGCAGAGAGAGGACTGGCTCCCAGGGACACTGTCATTTCAGCACTGGGGAGGCACGAGTGCTAAGAACTTGAGGAGGGGTTCACACTGTCGGATGCTGGTGTGAGGTTAACTGGACTGAGGGCTAAGCTAGACGACTGGATTTAATGAGTGGGGGGAGCCAGAGACGGCCCGTGAGCAGCATCCCAAGATGCTTTGGCTCTTCCCTGGTGGGCACTCCAGAATCACCTATAGACACGTGAAGAAATTGTGTGCAGAGAACTTGTGCTCCCAGCAGTTTGGTGGACTGGGTATCCTGACTGCTTCTGCTGAAAACAACTAAGAATGCTGGAGAAAATGTTTTTATGAAACCAAAAATGAAACTTATCATGGAAAATCTTAGAAGTCAGGACCTAAGTGGAGGAGGAACCTGCAAAGGTAATTGGAGTGCCGAGGCTGGCTTCCCCCATGAAGGCTTTTGTGGAACCTTCTTAGACTGGGTGGAGACACTAAAGCCTGGGGCCTGCTAGTAATGGGATCCTAAAAGGAGCTCCTGTGCATCACCCACAGGATGGCATCTTCAGGACAAGGGTAGCTAGAGCTTAACCTGCCCCTGGGAGAGGAGGGCAAAGACAGTAGTATGTTTGACCTGGGTGTTGGGGCACTTGTCTGTGTGGTGGGCAAAGAGCTACGTCTTTTTGAAAATTAGTAAGTATAAGTTGAAGCACATCTTTGAATTTGAAGCACAAATTCCCGCTACCTAGACTGTCAAGAGAAAAATTCCTGTATGTGGAAATTGAGTTCAAGTTGTTCTGGGTTGGCAGTGCCGTTAGATGCCTGGTACAAAGCAACCACAGAGCCACTTTGCAGAAACCTGTCTTCAACTCTGGCCTCAGAGTTCCAAGGAATATGAAATCCTAGTGGAAAAAAAAGTCATAAAACACATAAGGAAACAAGGCCCCACAAGCAAGTCAGCAGAAAATGACAGTAGACTCACACATATAAAGACTTAAGACACTGGAATAATTAGCACAGTAAACTAGTATTTTTAATCTATTTGATGAAATAAAAGATTTGAAAATGTCAGTAAGGAGCAAGAAATTATAGAAATATACAGCTTTGAGAGAGAATCAGATATTCTAGAAATGAAAATATAAAAATTGTGATAAAAACTTGGTAGGCTCAACTCATCTGAAGAGAAAATTAGTAAGCCGGAAAACGAATATGAAGACAATGTCCAGAATGCAGAACAGACAGAGAAAGAATGTGGAAGTGAGGTTAGAGGGCATGGAGGATAGGCCAAGAAGATTTACCACATATCCAGTCACCCAGTCAGAATTCCAAGAGAAGAGGACAGAACTGGGGGGAGGCAGTAAGGAGCTGGAGAGATAGCAGGGCTGAGAATTTTCCAGGGCTGATGAACGGAACACTCCTCGGATTCAGTAAACGCATCAAATCTCAAGAAGGTTGGAGAGAAATTGACATCTGTACACACTGTGGTGACACTGCAAAGGTACCAGGGACAAAGGAAACAACTTTCACATGAAGGAAGGAAGGACAGATGGGTGGACACATTCAAAGGAACAACATTTGCACTGACCGCTGATTTCTCAGTAGCAACAAAGGAAGCTAAGACAGTGGAGCAACTCGAGTGTGCTCTGAGAAAATGACCGTGACCTGGAACTGTCACCTTAGAGATACAGTCTTCAAGGGTAAGGATAAAATAAAGATATTTTCACTGACAATGGAGAGTGTCCCAAAGACATCACTAAAGGCAGTCTTGAAGCATGTTCTTTAGGTAGAAGAGTCATCACGAATAAAAAGGATTGGATTGCAAGAAGGAAAAGTAAGCAGACAAAGTGGTAAAATGTGGTTAATATGAACATAAACTGCCTGTGTAAAGCTACAGTCAGCATGCATTTAGGGGCTTAAAAAGCAAAAGCTAAAATTAAACTATATGACCACGAGTGCATAGAAGTGAGGAAGGAGGTTGAGTTAAAAGCATTCTAAAGTTTTAGTATTGTTCAAAAGGGTCAACAAATTGATTAAATTTATACCTTGATGAAATGTGAATGTTGACATTTCTCAGATGTTCACTAAAAGAATAGAAATAAAATGTATAATTGCCAAGTTAGTGGAAGGAGATAAAAAGGAATGGCCAAAATGCATTTAGTCCAAAGAAGGCAAGAAAAGAAGCTTGGAGAAGGTGAGAAAAATAACCAAAACGAGGTGGTAGAGTTTACGTCCGTAAATGTTAATGGACTGTTTAAAAGACAGAGTTTGTCAGACTGGATTAATAATGCACAACATCCAGCTCTAAGCTGTTTATAAAAAGTACATACAAAGCATAGGCTATACAAAGCCTTCTAGAAGGCAGTCATAGCGGGAAGTTACTAAAATAGAAAGCTGGCATAGCTTTCATATTAGACAGATAGATAGGACTATATGGCAGAAAGCATTACAGAGCCAGAGTGTTACAGAGCACCCAGATGATCTCTAGGGTGTTTTCCTGCCTTGAAGTTGCATGACAGAAAAAAAATAAATAAATAAAAAGCGTTAATAGAGATAGAGTCATTGGAAATTGATAAAAGTTTTCATATACCAGGAAGATACAATAATGATAAATGTGTTTGTACCTAATAACACAGTAGCGACTACAAATACCTGAAGTGAAAATTGACAGAATTAGGAAGAGAAACGTGAAAGTCATTCACAGTAAGAGATGTGGCCACACTTCTGACAGTAATTAATTAAGGAAGGAAAATCAGTAAGGCTCTAGGAAGTCTGATGGCCCAGCTGGCTGTAGTGCCCATGTGGAGGAGATGTGCCCTGTAAATGCAGAACTCACGTGGTGTCAATCTTGCCCGGCACGGGTAAGGAACCTCACCACTTGTTCAGTAGAAAGTCAGTTTCCACCAATCCCAAAGGACTGGTGTGGAACAGACCACACACATTTTAACCACAGTGCAGTGAACTTAGGAATCAGTAGCAAAATATAATTGCGTGCTGGAATTAAGAAGCAAACTTTTAAATAACTAATGACCAAAGAAGCAATCATAATAGAAATTAAAAATATTTAGAACTGGATACAAAACCAGAATGCATCAAAACTTGTAGGATGCAGCTACAGTGGCGCTTAATTGCTTGGTCTTAAATGCTTATATTAAAATTTTAAAAAGATGAAGATTAGTAAGGTAAGGATCCAGCTTAAGAGGTTATAAAAAGAACAGCAAAATACAACTAAAGACTGTGGAAGGGAAGAAGTAATAATCCAGAGAAGATAAGTAGGAAGAGACTGAGGATGAAGAACAATGAAAGTGGCCAATACAGGCGTAGGTGAATCTAAATGAAATGTGAGTGTCTAAAACAAGAATAACAGTAATGCCTCCCTGGGTCATGGCACCAGTAGGTTAATGCCCTTGCATGGTCTGAGAGTCAGTTAACATCAGACTTTGAAAACTCAAGAATGCACGTGTCATTTGTAAGATAACCACCATAAGAATGTTGAGTGTTTAACTTACAGACAAAAAGAGAAAAAGTACAATAAGAAATAATGAAAAGAAGTAAAAGAGAGAAAAAGGAATTTGGAATAGGAGGAATAAAGAGAAGACATATCAAAAGATAGTAGATTTAGACCCCATTATGTCAGTAATTACATTAAATATGAATGACTAAAATTGTCACACCGAATAAAGGAAGGAAGAAAAAGATGACCCACTGGAAAAAAATGAACAAAGACCCTTGAATTGACACTCCACAAAAGAGAATATCTAAATGACCAGTGTATCTACAAAAGGGTGCTAGACCTTGTTAATAATCAGGGAAAATACCGGGGTGCCTGGGTGTCTCAGTTGGGTAAGCATCCGACTCTTGGTTTCAGCTCAGGTCATGATCTCACAGCACGGGGCCTGCTTGGGATTCTCTCACTCTCCCACTCTCTCTGCCCCTCTCCCGTTTATTCACACATGCATGAGCACTTGTGTACTGATCAGAGTACTCGTGTACTGCTGATCACAGAGTATATTGGTACAACCTTTTTTAGAAGTTTGCTATGATCTACTGGTTTGCATATCTTACGACTCAGAATTCTGCTCCTAGAATGTTCTAAAAGAAATGCACCTGTGCCCTGGGAAATATGAACAGTGTCTGTAGCTATGCATCTAAGGGGGTCCAAAACCGAAAAGAGCCCATTTGTTCAGTAGAAAGGACAAATTGTTGTATATTTGTATAGTAGAATACAACAGTGAAAATCTGCCACACCATGGGTGAATCTCACAAACTTTTTAATATTTACTTAAATACTGTTTGAGAATAGGTGATTGTAGTATACTATGCTGGGAAGCATAGTCATTTAAAGCTGGTGTCACTGCGTAGATTGGAATTGGTGAACAAGAAATCAGTTGAAATTTCTTGAACATATCTGCAATATAGATTTACCATATAGGTCATGTAATATGGTAGTCAAAAATAGAGATTCTGGAACCAAACTGCCTGCTTTATCCACTTGCTAACTATGTGATCTTGTAGAAGTTGTGTAACTTCATCTGCAGACTGGGCATAATAATCGTACCTGTCTCATGTGGATAGTGTAAGCACGGAATGAGTGTATGCCTGGAGCTGTAGCATCAGCCTGGCAAGTCAGTAACTCAGTGAATGTTAAAAAAGGAAAGAAAAGAAAATTACCAGACAGTACTGGAGAGGCTGTTTTAGAATTGATCAAATGGGCTTAGGCCCTGAAGATTAGCTAATAGCTGGCCAAGCACAGGAGAGGAGGGCTTTCTAGAAAGATCTTAATCAGAAGAGTGATGGGATCAGATCTGGTTTTTCAGAAAACATTTGTTGGCTGTGTTGATGATGCATAGGGAGAGGCAAGGGTGGGATCTACTAGGAAGTTTATTGTAGTAGTTTTTTGTTCCTGTGAGTCATAATTAAAAGGCAGATTCAAATTAAAATTGCTATTGGACTGAAATTCATAGATAATGCCTTAATAAAGGATATCTGTGGGGTGCCTGGGTGGCTCAGTTAAGCGTCCAACTCTTTTTTTTTTTTTTTTAATTTTTTTTTTTAACGTTTATTTATTTTTGAGACAGAGAGAGACAGAGCATGAACAGGGGAGGGGCAGAGAGAGAGGGAGACACAGAATCTGAAACAGGCTCCAGGCTCTGAGCTGTCAGCACAGAGCCCGATGCGGGGCTCGAACTCACGGACTGCGAGATCGTGACCTGAGCCGAAGTCGGCCGCTTAACCGACTGAGCCACCCAGGCACCCCCAAGCGTCCAACTCTTGATTTCAGCTCAGGTCACGATCTCATGGTTCACGAGAGCCCTGTGTCAGGCTCCACGCTGTCAGATTCTGACAGCTAGGGATTCTCTGTTTCCTTCTCTCTCTGCCCCTCCCCCACTCGTGCTTGCTCACTCACTCTCAAAATAAATAAATAACCTTAAAAAAAAGAATATCTCTACCCATAGAAATACATGAAAAAATAGGTATTCATATATAGTGTGTTTCTAAAACCTTTGTTTTTGAAGTCCTTGCTTGATAATAAGTAGGAGTGTTGTTGTTTTTTTAATGTTTATTTATTTTTGAGAGAGAGGGAGTGAGCAGGGAGGAGGAGAGAGAGAGGGAGAAAGAATCCAAGCCGTCTCCACACTATCAGCACAGAGCCCGATGCAGGGCTTGAACTCATGAACTATGAGATTGTGACCTGAGCCGAAATCAAAAGTCAGATGCCCAACCTGACTTGCCACCCAGGTGCCCCGATAAGAAGTAGGTCTTATAGTAACATTAAGTTAGGGTTTATTCAACACTTGTGAGTGGGTGAGTTTGGTTTGATAGGTGTGATGAGTAAGACCAAGACTCCCCTACTTTCATTGATGTGAGTACCGAAGCCTTGTGATAAGAAAGCCCCAGTTCTAGTTCAGTAAGAATTTTTACCTAACTCGAGGAGAGCTAGAAGGAGCTGGCAACAACCGTGGCCTGTTGGATTGTCTTTTCCATGAACTCCCGGTGAAATGTTTTCTATTTGGGGATGTGAAGAAGGAATCCACCTCAATAATGTTTTGCAGTTCTCTTGTGGAATGAATTTGCTTTTTCTCGTCCTCTGTTCTCTTTTCATCCCAATTTTTTGGAAAGACCCATTATATTGCCCGTCTGCCCACTTTTCTTACTGAAAAAACAAAGAAAGAAATAAAAACTGCTTAAGTGAGGAGTTCTTTTGAAAAGGTTTAAAAAGGTTTTTCTTTTCCTTACTTTTATATTTAGTTTTAAGGAATAACCTCTGTTCCTTGTAAATCACTCCAGAATATCTACAGCTTTGGCACTGGTGAGTGGAGGTACTGTTTCTAGACAGTTTACCAGGTGGCTTTTGAGATCTGTGAGCAAAGTCTGGACGATAAAGTCTAAGTAGGCATGTTCTGGTAAATAGTTTAGTCTTTTACCAGCTTGATGTCTATTTATTGAAGTATAGCTCAGCCGCCTCCCGTAACCAGGGATGTCTCAGTGGTTCCTCCTTTGCCCTTACGAAGTGGTGATGTGCTGCATCCTGTCCTTAAAAGCTACACCCCATGCAGAGTGTCCCTTCTGGTCCTTCAAGATCAGTGACCAGAACTGTAAAGTGTGCCCCGGAGTGTGGCCAAGATCGGGCACACTGACATCTCCATTCCTGCAGCCACTCACGATGTGTCTGTGCTCCCCTGCAGACATGGACAGCCAGACCCGCCACATGGCGCTCAGCAGCCTCTTTATGGAAGTCCTGATGATGATGAACAACGCAACTATTCCAACGGCAGAGTTCCTCCGGGGCAGTGTCCGCGCCTGGATTGGGCAGAAAGTGCACGGGCTGGTGGTCCTGCCTCTCTTAACAGCAGCCTGTCAGAGCCTGGCTTCTGTCCGCCACATGGCTGAGACGACGGAAGCCTGCATCACTGCCTACTTCAACGAAGGTACGAGGCTCTCTTTAGGATGGTCTTTTCCAGGGGAGAGTAAAGCTTTCTCAGAAAGATGTACCTTTCTGGACCCTTCCAGTGAGCGATTTGTTTGTTAATGTAGCTGATGTTTCACAATGTATTTTGTATTGTCCACAAAGATCTGCAGTTAGTGTGAGAACCTATGGCCCGTGCTGTTAGTACAGTCCTGTTTCAGTGGAGGGAACCTCCAATTCATTTTACAGTGGTTTTGGAGGTCAGACCGGCTCTTTTATGGGAGGCAGGTCATGTAAAGTCACAGGCCTAGCCATGATCTTCCAAAGAAATGCTATAAACCAGAATCTTTATAAGACCCACTGTGTTAATATTCTTTAGTTTTGTCACTTTTTAAAATGAGTTTTCATGTGTGTCTTTTATTGCTTCTTGTCACATCTTTTACACTATTACAAAGAGATCAAAGCCCACGCCCCCCCCCCCCCCCCCACCTTTTAAAAATCATTCTTATTCCCTAACCTCCCTCTAAACTCGATTCTGGAAACATTGTGGTCTGGTTAAGAAGAATTGCTCGGATGAACATTCTCAGCTGTGATACCCAGATACACATCATTGTGCACACAGTAGGAGAGAAGGAAGGGTGTTAGAGCAAGAAGACCGGGAAGTGCCCGTCACCTGCTGCTGCCCTTCCTTGACAACCCATGAACAATGCATGTCCCTGTGTCCCCCCATGGAAGGTGCTGCACATGTCACCATCTCCCCACTGTCATTCCCCCAAAGAATTGAGAACCACTAGGATAACACTCCTGCTTCAAATTCATTCGGGTTGCTAAAATCAAAAAATTTTTTTTCAGTTTGTGAAACAGTTTTAAGGATTTCTGTTGAGGTATGAGTCAAACCAAGCCCTGAAAAGTAGAAATACTTCTGTCAAATAGAGTAATAATAATTTCCTTGAGAAAAGCATATTCACAACCCACTTAAAAGGTATTAGATGAAGTTAAAACCCTTAGGTGACTTGGACAGGCAGTACCTACCTGTGATTTTAAGGTATTAAAAGGGAGAGAAGGGTGATTCTGACCTCTTGCCCTCTAGCCGTGGATGGGCATTTAGCGTGAGGACTTCCCAGTCTATGCCATGAGGCACGTTTCACTTGTGTGGCCTCCAGGGCCCACGCCGGCTTGACATGAAGCCTAAAGTGAAGAGGCCCATTCCAGCAGGTAAATAATTTCATTCTTGTTTTCATCTTGCTATCTTTCCTTGTTTTTTGTTTTTTGTTTTTTTTTTTTTTTCAGGCTCCCTCAGTCAGAATTTAGGATGGGGCCCCATTCTGGTGTCCCTCCAAGTTCCGGAGCTCACCATAGAAGAATTTCTGCAGGAGTGCCTGTCCCTCGGCAGCTACCTGACTCTCTATGTCTACTTGCTACAGTGTTTAAACAGCGAACAGACTTTAAGGAACGAAATGAAAGTGCTTCTCACCCTGAGCAGGTGGTTGGAGCAGGTGTACCCCGGGTATGTTGGCCCTGTGGCTGCTCTGTCCCTGTCACTGTGTTAACACGCTGGGCTGTCAGCCAAAGCTTTGAAAGTACCAAGTGTCCCCCATACTTAAAATTCAAATGTGGAATTTCAATTAAACAGGAGCGGAAAGAAGCCACCTCTAATTGTGTTTTCCTCCTGGGCCTCCCCCCAGCTCCGTGCAGGAAGAGGCCAAGCTGTTTTTGTGGTGGCACCAAGTCCTGCAGCTGTCCCTGATTCAGACGGAACAGAGTGACTCGGTCCTGATAGAGTCTGTCGTTCGAATTCTGCTCATGCTTCAGAGCAGACAGAGCCAGCTGGCCGAGGAGAGGCTCAGCTCCGGGATTCTGGGGGCAATCGGGCTGGGCCGGAAGTCGCCCCTGTCCAACAGGTAAGCAGGCACCTGCCACTGCTCTTTCCACTGGGCCTCAGCATCTGCCCCTGCTTGGGGACTGGGATACTTGAGTAGGCTTTTTGACTTCAGGGCTAGGTCCCCTCATAGATTAAGGGGGGAGAAAATCAGCTTGATTACATCTTTATATATTACAAAACATGTTTATTTTTTGTAAACAACTTTGTTTTCACATTTAAAGAATGTTTTCTTAGTAATATCTCTCGTTGTATTTTGACTGTGTAACCTGACCACACTACTGATTTCTTTCTGGCTTTGAGCCAGCGATGGTGTGTAAAGTTAGGTTATAATACCCCAGTTAGTTGCTTCACTGTCTGTACTTTGTCAGGGCAGCGCAGGCCCATGAGGGACTCAGTCTCCTGGAACTGTGAATCGCGATGAGTTCAAGTCAACTGATGAGAGGGATAAGTAATGAGAAACAAGTCTAAGTTTTTGTTGCTGAAAATTGCAAGGCATGGAAGAATTTGCCACTGGCCTCCAATTTTTATCTCCCTTATTGGCATAGTGGTTTTCTTCCCTAGCCTTTATCAGGGTTGAAAAGAGTTCTGCCATTGTGATGTCAGCATTCTTGTTAGAATAGCCCATTGCAACTTCGGGAATCAGTCCAGACCAGGTCACATCATGTGTCTTTGTTTGTGGTAGAATTTAGCAGGAGTATGTGACTTTGATTTACCTAAATTGTGGAAGACTACACATAACGTAAAATTTATTACGGTAACTCTTTTAAACTATACAATTCAGCGGCGTTTAATACATTGACAGTGTTATTGTACTCACTGCCACTGTCTAGTTCAGACATGTTTCTGTCTTCCCAACAGGAAATCCCATACTCGTTAGTTAACTCCCTATGTCCCTCTCCCCTGAGTCTCTGGCAGCCACTAAGTGACCTTCTGACTTTATTATGTCTTTTCTGGACATCTCATAGAAATGGAATCATATACTGTGTGGCCTCTTGTGTCTGGCTTCTGTGACTTCACCTGAAGTTGCAAGACTCACTCATGTTTAATCATGAATCAGTACCTCACTCCTTTTTATGGCTGAGTAATATTCAGCCATGTGGATGTGGTATGGATGTATCACATTTTGTTTATCCATTCATCGGTGGATAGACATTTGGGTTTTTACACTTTTTGGCTGCTGTGAAGTTTGTTAACAAATTTTTGTTGCACATGTTTTCCGTTCTTTTGAGTATGTGCCCAGGAGTAGAATTGCTGGGTCATATGGTTTCTCTGTGCTTAAGTTACTGAGTAACTGCCCAAATCCATTTTCCTGCACCAGTTTTTACATTCACACCAGCAGTGCCTGAGGTTCCAGTTATTCTACATGTTTGCAACAGTCTGAATGTTGCTTACGTTTTTTGGGCAGTGATGATGGAAAGGAAGGTTAAGGCTCCTTCTTGGTCATACTGAAGATTTTCCTGCAGAGGCTAGCAACAACGTTAGGTCTGAAATGTGTTTATCTTGTTTTTAAAGAGAAAATGTGGTATTTATTTTAAAATATTTACTTGAATCGTCATTTACTTCTGACCTCTCCCTGACGCCGAAGGTTCCGAGTGGTTGCTCGAGGCATGGCCGCCTTCCTTTCGGTTCAGGTTCCTTCCGAGGATCAGATCCGTTTGAAGCCTGGCTCTGAATTACATCTGACCCCAAAAGCTCAGCAGGTCAGTAAAAACAGCTTTACAGTTAAGGGTCGGAGTCTTTTCGGCGGGCCTTCCCGGGAGGCGAGGGGCGGCAGCCGTTGTCCTCACACACGGCGGCGTGGTTCGCTGTCGTAGCTCTGTGCTGTGCTCTGCATACTGCACGTGCCTGCCTCAGATTTTAAACCAGTTTTTGTAGGTGCGTGCCTAGAGCACTGGAAGTGCCGTTGTAGAAAAAGCAAGGCCATGGGCAAGCCAGCCGGTCCAGGGTCGAATTGGTTCTGCTGAATAGGATTGTGACCACGTGCTGGGGGCCGGGGACTGGCACAGAAGATGGGGCCACAGGAGACTGACTAGGTTAGTTGAGCTTTAACTTGGAACCAAGGAAGTCGTTCTGATTTTGTGAGTCTGGGGGCTGACCCCTGTTGGCTGATGTGGGAATAACCAAAAAACATGGACACAGTGGCAGCTGTGAGAAATTATAGTTTGTTCTAAAAACGTGGGAGGCCACATGGCAGTGGTCCTGTCCTCATAGGTATTTTCACCTGTAAACAGGCTGGCCGTGTACAGAGGGGTCTCCTGTAAAACAGTGGCCAGCATTCCTGAGTGCTCACCGGAGGCACTGTTGTGAGTTTTAACTCACTTGATATTAATGAGTTAACGTTTTAGCTCATTTAATCCTCATAAGAACCCTGTGCTGTAGGAGCTGCTGTTATCCTGGTTGTGTGCTGAGGAAGTGGGGCCGAGAGGGGCGGGGCTCAGTGACTTGTAAGTGCCTGCTGGGGCCTCGCCCCCTCTGCGCTCTGCAGTTCTGTGTCAGGTGGGCGGTCGCACCCCTTGCTCTTCGTCCTTTGTGGCCTTGTGATGTCCAAGCCGGCCACGTGCAGGGCGATCTCTGGGTTATTAAGAGCAAGCATCCAGCGATCCAGGCAGCAGGTTCTTCACAGGCTTCTTGGTTTATACAGTACCCGATACTTGTCGCCAATTGACCTGACAACTGCCATTTGAGTCCCTAATGTCATATATGAGCCGTGTAGAAACTGCCACACGTGGGCAGGAAATTCTCCTGAGGGCCGATTGTGAAGTGGGCGCGACACCCACGTATATTCGAGAAGTCTGATGCTCTCCTGTGGCTACCAGGTCTCCCGGGCCTTGCCTCTCCACCTTCATTCCCTTATGTGATGACTCCTGCCTGCCCCCCATTGATGCCTGTTCTCAGATTGAACTTCCTCCACCCAGCAGTCAGGTTGGGAGCTACATCCCTTCAGTTGTTCATTTTTGGCTCTGAGACTTCTGTCTTCAATCTCCTGGCAGTTTATTTCTAAGCTGCCAAATTATTTACCATCCTCAACGACTTCTCCATCCGTGTTTACTGACCTGAGCATTGATCTGCATTTGATCTGCATTCTCTCGTGCGGTGGCCCCCATATCTGAGAGGGGAAGGTGTGGGGTAGTCTGTGGTCACGTTCAGAATCCTGGGGGTGGATGACCGGTGTAGCTGGAGAACAAAGCTCTCCCACACCAAGAACCACTGTTCTGATTTTGTTTTCTCCACATACAGTCTTCTTCTCCTTTCCTACTATGAAGGAAAGAAATGTTAAAATTGTGGAATTGAAGAATGTTTTTCTTTATTCCCGAAGAGAGGCATGGGAACACCTTCATTGTTTCTGACGGGCAAAGCCGAGGAGCTTGATCTGTACTTTATGCTTGTTGACCGATAGAATGATCTCACCCTCAGCAGCACTTAGGCACTGGTTTCTTTTGAATGCATATAAATAGATAGTTTAATATGACGTGATTTTGTAATCTAAGAACAAACCCAATAACAAATCAAAATCTCACAGTAGCTGGTGCCTGGGACTTCGGCTTGGGTTCTAGGAGGAGAGGCAGCAGGAGATCGGTGGGGAGGGCTCTGTGCCGGCACTGGCGGGAAGGAGGATAAGGCAGTGGGCCAGCCTGGCCTGGCTGCCACAGTGGCTTTCTGCGGGGAAGGTTGGAGAAACAGCACAGCCAGGAGGAGGGAAGGCTGGGTGTGGAGGCTGCTGAAGCCAGAGAAGCTTGGGTGCTGGCTTCCTTCTGCTGTGGTTCATCAGTGCCTGCCTTTGGGACTTCTACTTCCGGTTCCCTAGGCTTCCCAGTTGCACCAGATGATGGCAGGTGTGCTGCACCTGCGGGGATCACGAACTGTACATCTGTGTGGTTAACCCTCCCATCTTCTGTGTCTTTCAGGCTCTGAATGCTCTTGAATCCTTGACATCAAGTAAGCAGTATGTTGAATACCAGGATCAGGTATCACAAGCTGCACAATTTATAAAGCATCCTGGCCATTGCCTCCAAGATGGGAAAAGCTTCCTGGCTCTTCTTGTTAACTGTCTCTATCCAGAAGTGCATTATTTGGACAACATACGATAGTAACACCGAGTCTCTCAAAAAAACCTGTTGCTGTTTATGTTTACATTTAACTTTGCTGTTGCACAAGTAACTTTGCTCAGTCTCACTGCAGAGCTCAGTTGGGCCAGTGAGTTCGTTGACTGAGAGGCAAGTCGGGAGGCACTAGATAATTCTGTTGTGCATGCGCATGTGTGTATGTCTTTGTGTGTGTGTGTGTGTGTGTGTGTGTGTGTGTGTGTGTGTGTGTGTTTTCTTAGTTCTTGAAACTTCCCAGGGCCTTTGTAGTTTTTATGTTCACCCCACTGGAGAAAATGAGTCCCACTTGGGCACAGAGCCATTCAGCTGCTGGATCCCCAGTCACCTCACAGGACCCCCCCACGGGGCTCTGTTGTATGTCGCCATTTCTGTCTTCCCTGTTTTATTTAAATCTCAAGACTGCTGTGTCAGATCTAACTGCTTTGGGAATCATGTAGAACCCTCAGTTTTGAACCTCATTTGTGTTCTTTCAAAGTAAAACAAGCTTTGAAAACTTCTGCATTTCTCAAATGTGGGGAAATACACCAGCTTCAAAGTATTATTTCCCTCAAAATGGAGATAAGAATGCTGAATTAAAGTGAGGCATTGTCTGAAATGTGGCCACTTGATCCTTGATTGTAGTGGATGGCAGAGATGGTGACAAGTCCATTTCCATCCAGCTGTGGTCCTCATGAAGAAGGAGATGTCCATGTAAACCGAGGGGGCACACAGGTAGCATATGATGAGCAGACTGTGTACAGACGTGTTTTGTTTGATCCCCGTGGTGGAGAGTGTGGTCACTGTGGACATATGTGGACATAGTGTCAGGCCTACCCCAGCCCATTCCTGCATTCACACCGCTTCCTCAGCCCCCGTGGACATCAGAGTTTGCACCTCTTGTTAGACAGCAGGTTTGAAATCTGAAGGCCTTGCTGTCTAGAGAGAGAGTCTGAGAACCTAATGCTCTGTATTCTGCTTGTTTCTTCATTCCACATTTAAGCTCAAATGAAGTTAGACACTTGTCCGTGGAAACTTGACTTTTCCAGTAGCCATGTGCCTTCTGTTGTTGTTCACCATTCACTCGCTACCAGAGCCTGTCTGCTGCCTTGCTCTGTGGCCAGCTTCTTGCACTTGTCATTTCCACCCCCGGCATGAGCAGTTTGACTTCTGCCTTCCTAATTCTCTTGGCTCGAAATTGATTTTGTTCACTCAGCTGGCAGAATATGTCTTCTGTTCATGGATTAATTATAACCCAAGGATATTTATCTAACGGTGTCTGAACTGAGAGCCCTCAACAGGGGGAGCGGGATAAAGGTTAACGGAGTGATAACCTCTCTTCAGATCTCCTCTTGGAGTGCTCCCCCCAACATTTGGAAGTGTGCGGGAGCCTGTTCTCCCATTTTGAACTTGTTTAGTTGCACAGAACACATCTGCTCCACAGATCAAGATTATCCCTGTGAGCCTCCAAGGTTGTAGACCACAAAGCATCCCTCTCAGAGGGCACGTCACAGGGCTCTCCTTGGTTTTGCTTTTCTCCATTTTCAAAATCAGTCAGCCTCCCTGTGCTGTGTTAAGAAAATGTCATAAGCTGTGGGCAGTTCAGTGGCCGATTTGGCAACAAAGATTTCATGACAGAAGTGTTTTGTGTGCTGTTTTCTGTGAGGAGGCTGTAATTATTGATATCCTAGAATGTGAAAATTTTGAGTGACAGTCTACATTTTAAAGAAAATTATGATTCGTCTATTAATTTTCAAAGGTTTGTAATATTTATAATGTATTTGGTCTGTAAAAATTATAAAAAATAAAATCAGTCTTTGGTTGTAGCTGGCAAGAATATGAATTTTAGGGGTATTTCAGTTAAAGTTAATGCAGAATGTTATGCCCAATGTCCTCTGTTTTGATACTGGAACTTGATTATCAGAGATGGTTGGTGAAATACTTCCTCTCTGACTACTTTGTGCTTAACGGTGGAGGCCTCACTCACCCCATAGCCTCCTTGGAGCGTCTCGAGGCTGAGGAAGTGCTTTAAAGATGCTGAGATAGTTCAGAAGGGGGCAACACTGCTGTAGCCTTCTGGGGGCAGAATAGAACAGCCAGCCCTTGGCTTTCAGGAATGATGAGCCTTTACTGCCCAAAACAGTCGGCCTCCGGAGAGCGCAGGGCCAGGTTCAGACACCCTTGCCTGCGGTGCCACATGTGATGCCTGGATCAAGCCAGACCAAGGCCGCCCCGCGCCGAGCGGTGTTGGAGGCAAGCTAGCACCGACCTTCCCTGCCTGTGCCCGTTGGTGGCACCTGGCTCAGACAGGGACGTCGTGACAGGTGCCGCCCCTGCATCTGTACTCATCTCCCCACAGCTCACAGAGCTCGGGTCCAAGAGGCACGCTCGACCTCCCCCGTTTCCTGGCTCCTGCGCCCGACTGGAACAAGGGGACAGGGCAGAAAGCTGGAAGGCACAGGCCGATGGGGAGGTTGTGCTGATATGTCCGCTCAGCCTGATGGAGGAGCCAGGACCCACCCGGCGTGATCCCAGAGCTCCTGGGCGCGCAGAGAACATCATGATCAGTTTGGGGCTCAGTCACATCTGCTCCCTGGGGTGGCCTGAGTCCCTCATTCTGAGGCCGGGCGAGCCTCTCCAGAAAATGAAAACCCCCCGAGTGGCCTCACTTCACCGTAACCAGCCCCATTCCTCCCGCTCAGTTACTAAAATCAGCACATCCAGGGGGCACAAGGTAGGGTGTTCAGTTCATGCCCTTTCTTTTGAATGAAGGTGATACACAGTTTTCTATTGGGTTTTTAATACTAAGATTAATGATTTCCTCTGGAGCAGGGAGCAAATGCTGTAGAATCATGACTTTTAAAGTTCATCTGGTCCCACTTCTCACTCAGCAGGGACCCCCAGCCCTGCTCTTCCAGCCAACCCCCTGCCTCTCCTCCGCCCTGTCCTGTGGCCAGGAGTCCTGCCCCTTGTGGACAAGCCCAGGTGGGCATTCGCTTTATGTTGTGCCAGAACTGGCCTGATGACATTGGTCATGGTTTGGCTGCAGCTGGCCAGGCTGGGGCTCCTCTGCTACTCTAACCGGTCTTCTAACATTTTCAGACCTCATCACCCCCCTGACCCCACCGGTCCACCTCTTAGTCTTCATGCTAAATGCTCAGTGCCTTTAGTTGGTCCTCTTCCCCCACGATGTCTGACAGGGCTGCTCTTTGGGGAAAGTGCCCAAGTTAGCCCATGTTACTCCAAAAGGGCCGTGTCCATGAATACCAGGGCCGGGGCTCAGGGACACAAACTTGAGGTGGCAGTCACCCGCAGGCACCAAGAGAGTATGCTTCCTTCTGTTTTGTGCCCTTGGCCTGATCTCTGTCCCGGGCTTTGTCACACCAGTGTGGGCCAAGCAGTGACGTTGACCCCCTGGGACAGGTGGATGGCATCGGCTCTCGGCGGCTGTGCCCTGTGGTTCGCACATTCAGTTAGTGGCGAATTCAAACTCCACACCTTGGTTTAACATTAGTTGCTGCCCAAGATCAGTCTCATCGCCTGCCTGCATGAGAAGCTAACAAATAAGGCGCTTTGAACGTATCCTTTAACACTGTCTGCTCTTCAGTCTGGACCAACTTCACGGCTTATTTTGAAGTAGTAGCTGAATTTTTTTCTGCTCAGTTAACTTTGTCTTATTAAACAAAACGAGGAGTCTAA
Source organism: Panthera uncia (assembly GCF_023721935.1). Taxonomy (NCBI): domain Eukaryota; kingdom Metazoa; phylum Chordata; class Mammalia; order Carnivora; family Felidae; genus Panthera; species Panthera uncia. The sequence goes on from NW_026057586.1 coordinate 27,807,305, forward strand.
TGTTGGAAACAAACATGTTGCTTTTTTTTTTTTTTTTTTTTTCAAGAGTATCCTCATACTGATCTTCCGTTTGAATCTGGGTTGAGCTGGATAAAGTTCTTGGCTCACAGCCAGGCGCTCTTACAGACCTTGTCCTGGTCCTTGGTGATCCCCACACATTATAGAACCATCAAGTGTCCTGCAGAAGCTACAGCTGACACTTCTTCCAGTCTGGATAGGTTCCTGATTTTTGGTGACAATAACTTGAAAAAAATAAAATTGAACTACTGACCCTGTTTGGGGATAATGAAATCACTAAGGAATGAATGTTGTTTATTAAAACTTTTATTTTTTAATGTACAGATGTAATATCTCTCACTGAGCGCTGAAGGTTAGAATTTAGTTTTCCTTCAGTGGCTTAAAATCACTTACGTGGCAACAAGTACTTCCTGAGTGTGTTTAACTCTTTCCTTCCCACATGTATAGTGTGGCCTTTAACAACCACATCTTATCTGGTCATTAAATGTGCAATATTCAACTTCTTGTTCATTGTTGAGCATTTTACACGCTTGTACAAAGATTGAGTTTTTATATAATGATGAGAAACAGAGAAATGCGAATGGGTTTAAGTAAAATCCTGCAAATAAACCAGAATTAAAATTGAATTTACATGTGGTGGACACGTCTCGTTTTTGGCAGATTGGTTGGCAGGTCTTTTCATCCAGAAGTCACACTAAGAAAAATTTGGAATCAGAGAACTTGTAAGGGGTAGAATCTGTATTTTGTGACATGCCACCACATGACACAAAGTTAAATTCAAAGAGAATTTAAGTCTTGGAGGTTTAAGAACAGGAGGCCACCTGGTGACCCCAGAGAATTCAGGAGAGCCCTGAGGGTCTACGGTGTGGCTGTGACCTTAGGAGGAGGAGGGACACGAAGCTGCATGAAGGCTCCACCACCAGACTTCCTGGGCGGGGCTGGGGCACCTTGGAGGTCGAGCTGCCAGGGGAGGGCAGTATAACCTGAGCATTGAAGCTCAGGGAGCTCTTTCTCTCGCTTTCCTTAGCATTCATGAGACACATCTTGAACGGGCCAAAGTATGGTGGGAGGGCCTGCACATTTGATTTGGGATTGACATCAGTTTGGAATTTCTGTGGGACAGGGCCCCTTCCTCCCTTGTCTGGGTTTGGCTTCCTTTTTCCAGATGGAGCCACAGGATTTAGGGATTGGGAAGTGGATTAGAGGCAGGCTGTGCCACCTCCTAGTGTAGGAATCGGTTTCCTGTCTCTGGACCAGTGGGCTTTCTTGCTGGGACACACCCACAGAAATGCAGCGGGGAAATGGTTCCTGTCACCCTGGGGCAGCTGAGAACTAGAGATGGCCTTCATCTAAGGGTGAAGGAGCCAGGATCTTCCTCTGGAAACTGCTTTTCTGAAGACAGCCCTCTTCCTTCTTGGTCTTCCTTTCTAGCCAAACCTTTTTAGGAAACAGCCACACTTTCCTGGTCTGTCAGAGTGACCAACACGGCCCCTCTCCTGGACACTGTATTGTAATATAGCCTAAATTTGTGGCTGACACCAGATTTACTGTGGACCTTCAGTCTTCCTGGGCTGCCCTGCTCCCTGCCTTGTCTTTTTTTTTTTTTTTTTTTTTTTTTTTTTTTAATATTTTGAGGTAGAGAGAAAGGGTGTGAGCATTGGAGGGGCACAGAGAGAGGGAGAGAGTCCCAAGCAGGTTCCATGCTGTCAGTACAGAGCCCGAAGGGGGCTTGATCTCACGGTCCATGAGATCATGACCTGAGCCAAAATCAAGAGTTGGACACTTAACCGGCTGAGCCACCCAAGCGCCCCCTGCCTTGTCCTTAATCAACCTTCCTTAAGGCCCTTTGTCCACCTTCCTTTTCCTGTCCCACTCTTCTCCTCCTTCATCCCATCCTCCTCCCCCTCCTCTTCTGGTGGCAGTATGGAGGTGAGTGCCTGGGCTGTCTTCAGCTCTGGGGACCCTTTGAGGTCACTTGCACACAGGACTTGGGGGTGACTGTGGAAGACAAAGGTCTGGGGGCCCAAACCCCGGGAAACCCAGAGTGCCAAGTATTTCTGTATCCTTATGTTGGCAGATCATGTTTTTCTCCCTTTAGTACATAAAATGTGACACAGAGGAAGGGGCACAGGAGAGGAGGAGAGACATGGGAGAGAAAGCCTGGGAAAGAGGAGGCAGCATGTGGGTGTGGAAGGAGCTGGGACCACAGCTGTTTTGTGACAAAACATGTGGGAAGCTGGCCAGGCCGCTTTCCTCCTGAGACTTTCCCTATTTTAAATGGGGATAATTGCAGCTTTTCCTGTTCCCTGGGTTTACAGCAAGAAGTCCCTGAGGCCACAGAGGTGGAGGCACTGAGGAAATGTTGAGGGGATGTTATTGGGGGAGAGAGGGCTGGTAGCATTGACTTAAGCAGCCAGGGCTGGAGGCCGGACAAAGCCCAGGACCCCCGGCTCTTGGTCTCTAAGGTCCCACTGGCCTGAAGGCCCTGTGACCAGTGGGCCTGGTGTTCCCGTCCAGGCTGGCTAAGGGGCTGTACGTGAACACTCAGCCCACTGTGTGTCATTTCGTACCCAGGCAGGGCCTACCTTCAGTGTAGATGATCTCATGGACACTGTCTTCTCCTGTAGATGCATCTCGATGTAAAAGGTCACTAGCTCCTCAAGCCAGGGGAAGTGTGTCGGGCTCTTGGCACATCTGGGTGCACCTCTTCCTCCCACTGCCCATCTCCAGGGGCAACAGGTGGAGGGCTGGCAGTGGAGGGCAGTCTCTGGGCTGTCAGCAGCCCTTCTGGGGACAAACGGGCTCACATTCCCAGAGCACTGAAGGGACGGCTCTAGCTGTACGTCCTGGGCCACACTGCGGAGTCCTGTCTTGAAAACGCCAAGTCTCCTGGGTCCCTTCTCTCCCTGACAATGTGCCGACTGAGCCCGTCGCCTGTGGCTCTGGTCCTTGCCACTGACAAAGCCTGAGTGCTCCGAGACGGTCAGGTTGGGGAGGACGGCAGCTCTGCTCCACGCAGACCTCCCAGTGAGAGCTCCAAGGTCCTGGGGTCTGGTGATGGCCAAATACAGCCGCTTCACCACTCTCCCCTTTTGCCCCTGGAGCAGCCGCTTTATCTGGAGACTAAGCAGAAGGCTGCCTGTGCGCAGTAAGCAAATCGGTAGAGGGAGTGCCGGAGGGACCCTCTGCTGTCCCTTCTCTGTGTGTGCTCCCCACGGCCCAGCATGGGGTGTGAAAGCACTCCACCAGCTGCGTGTTCCTTTTAGGAATGCCACTTCGGCGGTTTCTGGGACGCCCTCCTTCAAACTGCACATACCATAAGAAGGAGCACTGGGTGGTGAGCTCGCACCCTTGGAAGTCAGCCCACCTGGAGGCAGCCTCAAACTTTAGCTTGTTTAAGAATCGCCTGGAGTCACCTGGGCCCTGGCTAGAGACGACAAGCTAAGAAAGACATTTTGAGAACTGGGGAAATACGAATGTGGGCTATATGATGATATTATTCAATTATTGTTAACATTTTCTCAAACGTGAAAATGGCATTGGAGTTATAGAGGAGAATGCTCTTGTTCTCTGGAGATGCAGCTGAGGTATTTAGAGGCGAAGCACTGTGGTGTCTGTAGTTGGCCCTGAATGGTTCAAACACACACACACACACACACACACACACACACGTGTGCACATTAGCAAATATGGCAAATGGTAGTAACTGTTGGATGTAGGTGGTGGGTACCTGGGTGGTCATCTTCCTTTTTCAGCTGTGTGTGTGTCTGTGTGTGTGATTGAAAATGATCATAATACAAAGTTAGGGGCAAAAATCACATGAGCATCTGTTTAAAATTCCAGCACCCAGCCTCAGAGCTCACTTTTAGGAGGCCCAGGTAGCACTCAGGATGGGGATTTGAGCAAGCTCCCCAGGTCCTTCTGATGCAAACCACTTGACCTTCAGAAACCACTGCAGAAACACGGCTCTGAGAGCCTGGGGTCTCGAGGTGGAAACCCCAGCCCCAAAGCATGGTGGCTCCAGAGCAGGTGCAGCAGTTGGACGGGTGAAAGCAGCATGCTGAGCAGTAGAGGGAGTCAGCGTCCTGCTTGGCCCCTTGGTTCCACCCCCCCCCCCCCCCCCCCCACCCTGTTTCTCAGCCCTGTCGGGGGCAGCACTTACTACCATGTGGGAGCCCCCTCTAGCTGCAGCCCCAGCTCCAGCCCTCATGCTCCAGCAACTTTGGGTGGCTTCAATATCATGCTGTGTCTGACCACCTGGCCTTTTCCCAGACTGCCCTTTCCGCTTAGAATCACCTTTGTTCTCATCTTCCGACTTCCATTCTCCCCCATTTACGTGGCCGGCACGTGCCTTCTCCATGTCCCCTCCTCTAGGAAGCCTTCCCAAGACTGGGTCACTCTTCCTTCCTGTGTGCTCCCATAGCACCTTCAGCATTCTGTTGCCCTTACAGGATTCCCCGCTAACTGGTCTGTCGCTCCCTAACCTGAGAAATTTTACTGTGGAGCCCTCGGGGCTGTTGCCCATGCTTCTGGCTTCCCTCCTTCCAGGCATCGTGTAGGGCGCACTGCCCAGCCCCCTGAGGGTGAGTGTGGCATGTTGGTAGTTCTGGCCAATGAGTTATGATCTCAAGTAGGAGACCCTCGAGAGCTCTCTTTTTATCTCCAACCCAATGACCCACAACAAGAGATGACAGGTCCTTGGGAGCCTGTGTTCCTGAGTAAGTACAGCAAGCAAAGCTCTAATACCAATCCGTGGTGGGCATGTAACTCTGGTGCAAATAAACCCTAGTTGCTTTCAGCCACTGTGATTTTGGCTTTGTTAACACAGCACAACCTAACCCAGACTGACCGAGACGCATACCTCATTCATTTCTGTATGCCCAAACACCTGGCCCAATTCCTAGCACAAAACAGATACACAGAAAATAATTGCTATCATGGCTTTTTCTTGACTGTGAAACGGGCCTCAAAGACCAGGCAGATGTTTCAAACCACACCACCCCGTGTCCCTGGTGATATGGGACTCTCCATGGAGGTGCCCAAAGTATCCTCACACGAGGAGGTACAAATTCCAACTCCTCTGACCTTCTGACAGTTCAGACAGGTTCCTGGATGGATCCCAAGTTAACCATGAGCTGCTGTCACCCACTTTCCCTGGCAAAGGCTCTGCTGAGCAAGGGAAACTTGTCACCCACTGCCCTGCTTATTAACTTGTGAAGATCCCTCTCACCTCAGGCCACCTCCCCAGCAAAGCATCAGCGAGGACCCTTCCTTATTCTAGGTGACCACCCTAGCTTTGGGAAAAGTTCTGAGGGAAAGACTGTCCCCATTGCTTCTTCAGTGCCTGGCCCGGTGGCCCTTTGCTCTTGCCAGCTTGCCCTGGGCTCAAGCACACCTCCTCCCTGTCCCCTGAGCCCAAGAACTGCAGAAGCTAAAATGCACAGGCTCACACAGAGGTGTGAACACGGAAGGCAGCACCCTGCAGTCAGTCTGCGAGGCCTCGGACAAATGCCGTGAAATCGCTGGTGTTTTTGGACCTCGCACATGCAAGGTGGATGCAGGTCATAGGTGGAGGTCACAGCCACAACTGCTTTATCCACACGAACCTGCAGCCCAGACTTCCCCTCTGACCTCTCAGCTTTCGGTCCTTAAGGACAGTGAATCCCAGATGCTGTGAGATGATGGGTGTTTCTTTTCCCAGGGGACCCAGCTCAAGGCAGTGCAGAGCAGCCAATGGGGTAAGAGGTAGGCACAGTGTGTGAGGCAGTCACAGATGAGACCCCAGGGGGCAGGGGTACTGGGCTTCTCACCGCTGAGTTGATGTTCCTGGGACCACAGGTTTGCACAGCCCCAGACTCAAAGGTTTGCTCTCTGGAATCCTTGTTCTTGGCCAGGCTGGTGTGGGGCCCCCACTTGTCCAAGAAGTCTCTGCACGTCCCAAGGGTGCCTGCAAGGAGGAGCCCGTGGCCTCCCCCCTCCCCCCACCGCCGCCACATTTGTACATGATTCTGTACTTCGCGAAGTCCCTTCACATCCATTATTTCTTCAGATCTTGATAGTCCTAGCAGCCAGGAGGAAAGATTATTGTCCATGTTCCAGAATGGACAAACTGAGACTCAGAGAGGTAAAAACATGCCCTAGTCGACACAGCAAGTCAGAGCCTGGGAGCCCCTCTGACCAGTGTCTTGCCCGTTTTATGATGGCGTTCTATGTAAGAAAGGGCCAGAACTTGTCTGTGAGCTTCACGCTGAGCTCACGCACACACGCACAGACACGTACACACACATACAGATTCTTTCAAAATGCTGGTCCCAGTGATGGGGGCTCTGGGACAGACATCCACGTAAGAAACCACTGAGCCTCTGTGAATGGGGTCTGGACTCCCTTTGTGGGGGGTTGCCTGGCAAGGGGCTGCCAAGGTGGCTGGCAGCCAGGAAGGGCTGTCCCAGCCAAGCCTGGCATTGGCCTTCGCTCCTCATGCTGTACAAGAGGATGCCAGTGGCCAAGGGGCTCCTCACGGTAAACATGTGGCTGCTGGTGGGTCCCGAGGGCTCATCTGGCTCAAATTCTCATAGTTGGACTCCTGAGCCTGGGGCCTGTGGACAGGAGAGAGTCGGTTGACCACCCGATACAGAAGTGGGGTCATCACCAATTGCCCAAACCATGCCCCAGCGACGGGCAGGAAGGAGAGACGAAAGGGGATTGGGGCCTATATCCAGCAGGGCTTGCGGACCAACTCAAGGGTGGAGGAAGGGTAGGGACAGTAGCTGTGGAGCGGGGAGGAGGCTAACACAGGGGAAGGCAGCCCAGACCACAGAGGTGCTATCTTCTCGAAGGGATCTCATTGGTGGCTTCAGCTGTCTTGTGTTACATGCCCTCCAGACTGATCTCCCGGGCTTGGCCTCCTGAGCTCCAGCTGCTCTCCTGACTTTGACTTCTCCCCAGGGACATCTTTACAGGCATCTTGCACCTACATGTGAGTGCTCCCATGATCCTCACCACCACCCCCTTCTCTCTCTCTCGTCTTCATCTTAGTGGCACCCAGGGTGACAGCTCCAAACGGGGCACCCTGGCTGCCTCCCTCGCTTGTGCTGCCCACCTGGCCCTATGGTCAGCCCTGCCTTCCACCAGTCCCACCTCCCCACCTCCACCACTCGACCTCCTTCCTTGTGTCAAGCCGGCCTCAGCTTTGGTCAGCAGCCACCCCAAAGATCTCCTGGCCCCCACTCTTGTTCGGATGGGGCCACCTGTCGGCTTCAGTGATTTCTCATCGGCCCCTTTCCAGGTCGCCCCTGAGCCTTTGACTTGCCCAGTGACTGCCTCCCTCCCCTGGGGCTCTGCTGCATGGCCCTGTCCATTTCCTTCGCAGCTCTTATTTTAGAATCTAAGATGATCTTGTTTAGGTGTTTATTAAATTCTCCACATCATGTGAGTTTTCTGAGGTCAGGGAGTTTTGCTGTAGCGTTAGCATCCAAAACAGCGTCTGGTACGTGGTAGGTACTCAATAAATATTTGAACATTCAGCTTTCTGATTTAGGTGCCTTTAGCAAATAAAAGGGACATTGCACAGGTTTCCAAGAATGTGAGGGATAGTTGGCCAGGCAGCTGGAGAGAGGGGACTGGGCTGGCATTATGGTTTTTCCAGCCCTCAGGGCACAGGCAGGGATGGAGTTATAGGAATGCCAGGGCTTGTCCAATGGGCCTGAAAGGCTGTGTTCCGCCTCCCCGCTCCCCAGCATCCCAGGCACACTGCCCAGGGTCAGTGAATTGGATTCTTTCTTCTTCAACACAGACTTCCACATGAGCAGACACTGGGAGAGAAGGGGAGCCTGGACACGAGGGTCAGCACTTCCTAGATTAAACCCTCTGAACCTCTAATGGCATTTTGTTTGTGAAACCTTCAGCTTTGGGGGAGAATCAGTGCCCCCAGGTGGCTTTTGTGTGAGTCTGCCTGTTCTACAATGCTTAGGAGAACAAGAGGAGACACAGCCTTGAGGAATCACATCTAGGTGTGGACATAAAACAGAAAAATGGCCCTGCAGCACCAGGAAACCAGGCGCGTCTGGGAGAGATGCCAGGGCGAGGCTCAGACTGTAAATGCTGGGGGTGGGGTGGGGAGAGCAGGTCACCGTGGCCTGGTCAGGCCAAGAAGGACTTGGGAGACCGAAGAGGAAGGCTTTGGAAGGCCACAGGGAGGGTCTAAACCCTGGTCAAGGTCCAGCCCCCAGTCCTGCCCTTTGCCGTTCTTTATCCTTACAGCACGAGCCTTGAGAAGCCTGCATGCCTTGCTTGGCCAGTGGGGACTAGAGCCGGGTGGGTGAGGGCAGGGTACTCACCGCGGTGGGGTGTCCTGGGCAACTGGGTGCTCTGTGTAGGGACAGAGAGACAGAGAAAGAGAGAGGAGAGGCATGAATCTCCATGGTCGTCGCAGGCTACAGGCCCTGGCTGCCCACCCTACCCCACTGTGGAAAGTGGTCTGAAGGGACGTGTAACAAACATTAGCTGGCAGGGGGTGAAGTGGCCTGGCAGATGACCAGGAGTTAATGAGGAGGAGCATGGAGTGAGGAGCGGCCCGGCAGAAAGACCCGCCTTTCTGAGGACCGTGCAGCACAGAATGCTTGGTGGGTGTGAAGAGCCAGCAAGACGGACGGCACAGCCACAGGAAAGGAGGCAGCAGCCAGGGCAACTGTGACAAATTTTGGATTTCATCCCAGGAGAGACTGAGGCCGGTGCTGCTGACCTGGGCCTGAGAGGCTCTGGGAAGCCCCTCTCTGGGGCACGAGCAAATTTCCCAGCCAGCTCAGCAAGAGAAGCGTGGGGTGAGCAGCAGCTCCTGAGGACCCCCTGTTAGCTCACACTTCCTCACCTCTGTGTTTGCTGTTCCCTCTGCTGGGAACACCACCAGCTCCTTGTTTGCTTTTCTGAGTTAGCTCTCACCTTCCCTCCTGGCCCCCATCCAGATGTCCCACCAGAGTGAGGCCTGCCAGTCTGTGCTTGGGTGGTACCTGGGCTCCAGGACAGCCCTTCCCCCTGCAGACTGGGCACCTCTTACTCAGCTCTGTATTCCTAGCACCTACACAGCACACAGTAGGTCCTCAAGATGCTTACTGTAACATAAGGGAATGGTGCTATCTGGGAAAGCCTCACGTGTGGTGGAGTCATTTATGGGGTGCCGCCAAAAGGGCGGCGCTATACTTTCTGGGTCTCTATCTCTGTGCCTCTGGCTAGAGGCAAGTTCCGTAACCTCTCTGGGCTCCGCTTCCTTGGTGTAAAACAAGGTCCTGCTAGTTCCCACCTCCTGAGCTTTACGCAGGGAGAGGAGAGTGAGTTGGAGCACGGGTGCAGAAAGTCTGTTTGGGCTGGGTTACGCCAGGTGGTCAGCCGGGCGGCCTTACTTAGAAGGAGAGCCCCTGCCCCTCACACCCACCCTGGCCCGGGGGTGCACCCACCTGGGCGGCGGCGAGCGACGGCGCGCGCGGCCAGAACGCCGAGCAGCAGCAGCGCCTTGAGGCCGAGCGCCCCGAGCGGGAGGGCGAGCGCCGAGGCCCCGGAGGCGCCGTGGAATCGGAACAAGTAGACGCTGGCCTCCGCGCGGCCCAGGCTGTTGGACGCCGTGCACGTGTAGCGGCCGTCGTGGACCAGCGCGGGCAGCTCGGCGGTCACCTGGTGGCCGGGATCCTGTCTCTGACCCGGGCCCCGCACGGCGGCCGAGCCGTTGCCCAGGGCCGGGCCGGACCAATCTAGGACGGGCGGCGGCTCCCCCTCGGCCGTGCAGAGCGCGCGGAAGGAGTGCGCCGGCCCCGGCAGCACCGAGAGGTTGATGATCCGCGGGGCGGCTGCGGGCAGCGGCCAAGGGGTCGAGGGAGAAAGCGAATCCTGGTCAGAGCAGAGGGGGGAAAGGGCAAGGGCAAGGGGGACCCCTCCCAGTCCCGTTTAGTCACCAAGAGATTTGGGGGTGGTTGGCTCAGAGAAGAGGGAGTAGGCGCTCTAGCGCCACGGTGCCTGGGTCCCAATAGAGATGTGGCCTTGGGCAAGTTATTCCGAAGCTCCGTGCCTCAGTTTCTTCATGCGTAAAATGGGGATCGTTTTCTTTATGGGGTCGTTGGGATTTGGCAAGTTAATACATGTGGGGTGCTTGGATTAGGGCGTGGCCCATTAGCAAATGCGCACTCAACGGTCGTTATTGTTGCGGTAGCTCAGGGCTGGGGACTGTCTGCTGGTAGGGGTTCAAGGGCACTTCCCACTCCCAGACAAACTGTCAGTGGCAGGGTGGCGAGGGCCCTGGGGAGAAACTGAAATGCACTCGGAGAGGCAGCCCGGCCAGCCCAAGGGCACATGGGAAGTTCGTGGCAGAGCCAGACTGGAGCCCAGAACCGGATCCCCACGGCAGCGGGGTGGGGCTAGGATATTTAAAAGCTCCCCAGCTAATTCCAGTGCACAGCCAGGGTTGAGAACCACTGTTCTAGGGACCGGGGATCCTGGTGCCCACTTCTTTATGCCAGGGTCTAGCAAAATACTGGACACTGTGGGCTCCCTGGGCATCCCCCCCCCAGGGGGCTGCGGGTGCCCTTCAGTGCACAGAGCACACATTCCATTGCAGCCTTTGCCGTATTCAGGATGACTGTTCGACTCGTGCTTCTCGCCCCCTAGACTGCGAGCTCCTGGGAACATTCACTCTCTGCGCGCTTCATTACAGTGCCCATTCCCGGGCCCCATTCAGCCCTTCTCGGAGCAAGCGGTCTGCATTTTTAACTAGTTCCCATGTGGCTCGTAGCCATCGCCAGTGAGCACCCCCCCCCCCCCGCCTGCCCTAGAGAGATGGGCTGTGCATTGCTCCCCTTTCTATGCCCCGGCGGGCGCAGTGCCGGCACCCGGAAAGCCCTCTGGACGGGGCGGGGAAGGGGGCCGGGACAAGGGCACGGCGCTCACCGGTCACGCGGAGCCGGATGCCGTGGCGGCTCTCGTAGCGGTCGTGGACGTCGCCGGCGAACTCGACGCGGCAGAAGTAGCGGCCGTCGTCGGCCAGGGCGAGGCGCTCGACGCGCAGCGACAGGTCGTTGCGGCGCGGGTTGCCCAGCAGCCGGAAGCGGCCGTGCAGGCTCAGCGCCGTCTGGCAGAGCTCGCTGCCCCGCGCCGCCGCGCACCGGAACACCTGCGGGCCCGCGTACGCCTCGCCCGCGCGCCAGATGGCCGTGAGCGGCCCGTCGTAGTGGCGGTGCGGGTGCGTGAAGGTGCAGGGCAGCACGGCCGCCTCGCCCGCCGCCGCGCTCACCTCGGCCGGCACATGCATGGACCAGCGCTGCGTCGGCGCACCTGCGGGCAGGCGGCCGGGAGCGTCAGCCCTGCCCTGGGGCCGCGCCGGCCGCCATCCCTCGGACTCTAGGGGGGCGGGGGGAGGGGAGTCCCCACCGGGAGGTTTGGAAATCTTAGGACTCTGGGAGCGTCTCCCACCTGGGGGCCCAGAAGCCCACCCCGTGACCGTGACCCGAGAGGCATCTCCCGGGACCTTGTCTCCCCGGACTCTTGAGGTGCCTGGGACTATTTGCCTCATTCGGGCGGTCCCACTTCACCGACAGGCCCCTTGACCCCAAACTCTTCCCTAACCCCTGCCCTGCTGGAGAAAAGCCCTGGATTCCATGGTTACATTACAGTCCCAAGACCCCCGCGGTAGTGATAACAAAAGCACTTACTGTGCACCTCCGTGTCGAGCAAGTTCCTGGTAGTATCTCTTTTAGTTCTCACAAATGATCCTAGATGTAAGCACAGTTATTCCTGGGTTGTATGTAATAAACTGAGGCAAAGAGAAGTTGAGTGATTACATAAGGTCACACAGCTAGGAAGCAAAGCCGGAATTCAGACTCAGGACTGCCTGATTCCACAAACGCATGGAACCTTGGGGCTCATCCAAGGAGACCAACATTCCCATTTACAGAGGGGAAACGGGCCTTGGCAAGGGATGGTATGTTTTGAACTTAACGTGTTGAACGCGGTGAGATTCTTTGAGAATCCAGGTCAACCGAAATGGGCTTCCCAAAAGGCCGGATGAGCTGAGAGACCAAGAGTGGTAGACCATTGCGCTGCCTTCTTGCTCTGCGCAAGCGCCTTTGGGCTGTTTCCTCACCTCCTGTGTTGTGAGCCTCTGAAGTATGGTTGAGCTAGGGTCTGGAAGCTGTGCTCTGCCTTCAGCTTGAAGATGACGGGAGAGCCTCTGCCCCTGTTGTTGCATATGTGTGCTGCTTTGGGGAAGGGGTGAGCAGGTGGGTGGGTGGGTGTTGGACCTGGGCCTTGGAGGATCAGGATAGGGGTGGTGTCTCCCTGAGGAGGGAGGACAGGCTGCTAGTTCTACCCAGCTACAACCCTGAATGCAGTTCACAAAAGGGATCCTTAGAGGGAATAATATACCCACTCTGGTATTTCCCAAGAGCTTTGTAATTTACACAATTCTTTTGTATACATCATGTCACATGACCCCCAAAACACCCTAGGGGAGAATGACTCGGGGAACTATTGTTATAGATGCGAAAATGGAGTCCCAGAGTCACACAGACAGATGATGGGAGAAACCCAGCTTTGCTGACTCCATGTCCAGTGCTCTTTACTCTTTGGGGGTAGCTCATGTCCTGGTTTGGAATCCCCCCGGCCCACAGCCAGTTAACCATCCGTCCTCCAAGAAGCCCATCCCATCTATGAATTATCTACAGGTCAGGACATTTCTTCTGCATAGAACCAACATCTGCCACTACCCACATGACCCTCTTTGGAGCGTGCACATCCTCTCACGGTGATGGCCCTTCTGGGACCCCAGCATGGCTATCCTGGACCCATCAAGTCTTCCCTTCTCTGGTGGAAGTCCCGGGGCCTCCCCTGCTCCTCCCCTTCCTCACTGCCCGCTTGGTGCTCTCCGTGCAACGTAGTGTCCTGAGCCGGGGACTCCAGGTATGTGCTGCAGGGGTGTATGTTGCACGTGTTCCTGCAGGAGTGTGCCGCGGATGTGCGCTGTGGGGGTGCTGGGCCAGCAGAGTGGGGTACGAATTGGGTTGTGCGAGCTTTGCCTCGTATAAAATGACACTTTGGGCTTGTGCCGAGCTTGCAATCCAGTAAAACCACAAGTTCTTTTTTCACGCGATCTGCTTATAAGCCAAATTTCGTTTCCTCTAAACAAGTGGAATTATGCTTTTGAACCCAAGTGGAGGACTTGACATTTACCTCTACTAAGAGCTTGTTTGCTCAGTTGTTAATAATCAAAGGGCCTAGTTTCAAATCTGAGAAACCCTTCCTGAAGGTTTTGCTCGTTTACTCAGTACCTCCAGCTACAGAAACGGTTTCCCCACTCTTGAGGCTCAGTCCCTGCCTCAGTTTCCCTACACTTCTCACCCTCTGTAACCTCAGCGTCTTTTGAGCTTCTGCATCTTGCAGGCATCCTGGAGCCAGGTACTGATTCCCCAGAGGTATTTTTTTTTTGCTATTGTGCATTCATCAATTAGGAGGTGTTTATCAGACATGTCCCACCCTAAGCCAGGCACTTGGATACAAGCCAGGGTTACAAAGATCAATAGGTTACCTTATCAGCCTGCTGGAGCTCACCACTCAGAAAGGGAGACAGATCTGTGAACACATAAATACACTACAGCCTGCCAGGTGCTCTAATGAGGGACACGAACAATGTTCCCTCTGTCTGAACAAGTTTCCTGGCTCATATCATTCACCAACTTCCTCCCAGTCATCCCCAGGTCTCTGCTGAGTCTTCCTACAGAGGGAGGGCTTCCTCGAACCCCAAGGCTGGGTCTGGCACCCTTGCCTTCAGCCTCTGGCCTGGCAGAGGTACATCCTCCAGGCATCCAGAAGCTCTGGGAGGACAGGGACCACGTATGTGTGGTCGTATTTGGGTCATCACTGCCTAGCATGGCACTTGCCACAAACCAACTGATGTTGAATTGGATTGCTGTAGAAGGGCGGAAGGGAGGGTAATCAGGCTGGCAGGGGAGGGTGGTGTGGCTGGGGGAAGAGGAAGAGGTGTGCAAGTATTAGGCAGCGAATGCTTGGAGGACCAGCAGATCCTCAAGAAAGAAGTGGGATTTTCTAAGATTTGGTGTAGATGGAAGGTGCTCTAGGCAAAGGGAGGTAAGGACATGAGCATAGAGATTGCGGGCATGACGAGATAAGGGAGCCAGAGGACACAGTGCTTTGGGTGCTCACTGGGAGATATTCCTCATTTCATTTCATATGTACAACGACCCAATGAGAGACTCGCGATAGCCTCTTTTGGGGAAGAGAGAACTGAGGCTCAGAGAGGCCACGTGACTGCCCAAGTTCACTTGACTCACCAGAAGCAGAGCCAAGGCTTCCCCCCTTGGTGGCTCACGTTTCTACTCTGTCCTGTGTGCTGTGTCGCTTGGGGATGACAGTCTAGTTTGGAACATCCTGAAGTGGGATACAGATGGTCTGCCATGGCCTCTCCCTCCCTGGGGGCTTTGCTCTAGGAGCAGAGAGGGCACACAGAGGCCCTTTCAGCCAGTGTGAGGATCTTGGCTCCAGTTAGGGGGAGATTTGTGTTTCCTGTTTACCTGCTGGATGGTGTTTCAAGAGGAAAGCACTTGGACTCCCTGTTACATGGAGACTTTGGACACATCCACTCAGGGACTCAAGGGGAGGGTGGGAGGTCCTGGCAGGAACTGCCCAGGGAGCACATGCATTTGCTTTGGCAGGAATCCAAGCTCCCCAGCATCCTGTGACATTTGTCATTCCCTCTGGCAGCTCATGCCCGTCTTTAGGACAAGGGAGGGATGACTCCTGAACTAAAACCATGCCCCCTTATTGTGGAGTTTCTAATCTCCTTGCCTCAGGACTATTAGCCTCTGGGGACAGCAAGAGACCCACATTCTTCTCACTGTCCACCTTCACCACTCAGTGGTGGGCCACAGGGCATGCTGGCAAGCTTTCCTGCTTTGGCACAGCTGGACCTGGGTGACAGTTTCAATTGTGGTCATTCTTTCCTGGGCTCTTATGAGCACCCAGTCTGAGCCTGGCACTGTTCTAGGCTCACTCACTTATGGGTGATCTTTGGGCAGG
The DNA here is from genome assembly GCF_023721935.1 of Panthera uncia. Lineage (NCBI taxonomy): Eukaryota > Metazoa > Chordata > Mammalia > Carnivora > Felidae > Panthera > Panthera uncia. The sequence continues at coordinate 27,822,392 of NW_026057586.1, forward strand.
TTACTTACTGTCCCAGGTCTCAGACTCCTCTGCTGCAAAATGGGGCACCTAATACCTTCCTCATGGGCTTGAAGGTTGAATGAAGTCACACGTGTAGCTCGCCCAGCAAATGCTCAATGCAGGTCAGCCCCCTTCTCTCACCAGCCCTGCCAAGGGAGGGTGCATATGAGGGAGCAGGGTGGGGGTGCTGAGCAGTGGTGGGAAGTGCTCTGGGCACACACCTCAAGCCGATGCAGCAGGGGTGAAGATAGGGGACGCTGACATCGCACCTTTGGCAGCTCAATTTAACATCTTAGGGACCGTGTGGGCAGTCAGGGCGGACCGTGCCTCCCAGGGGATGGCCACGTGGTGCTCAGAGCTGGAGTCCTTCAGACCTCCCCAGTGCTGCTGCCCCCTCGGCCCCATGATGGCTGACATCACCAGCAGACGGGCAGCCACTCTCATGAGGCCAGCGATCTGTAAGGGGGCCACCCTCCTTGGGGACATTTGGCATGCTAGCAGGGGTGTTCTCAGGGAGTGACTCCGGCGGTAGCCTCTTGGGCATGGTGGCACCTGGAGTGTCAGGAGAGGGCATTTGAGGGCAAGGGGAGATGTTCCTCTTGGCCAGCAAACCTCACCAGGGAGGTGTGTGGGTTCAACTGGGGCACACTGCCTTCCGTCCACTTCTCTCCTGCCTGCGTTTGCTCCCAGCAATTCTTTTTGGGGCCTGTGTGTTGTACAGATAGGTTGTCAGTGGAGAAAAGGGAAGAAAGGGCTGCAGACTGGGGAGGGGGGTGGAGTGACAGAGAAAACAGGAAACCCATCTTTCAGTGTGAGCTGGACCAAGAAGTTTCTAGGGAAGGGATGAGGAGCAGGGATGCATGAGGGAAAGGCCTGGCTGTTCTCCTGACCTCGGGGTTATCCAGGCTTCTCCCGTAGCCTTGCCTCTTGGCCACACGGTTGTGGACGTGGCCCCGCTTGCCTGAGCTACAGATGGAGAGCCTCAGCTGACCGTGCCCCGCGGCCAGTGTCTGCCCCAGGGCGCTGCTCTCCCAAGTTCCCACTCAGCCTGTCTCTGCCCGTGCTCCCCTGGCCTTCTCAGGGGGTCGTGCTCCCTGTCAGTCCTTCTCCACCCCAGGTAGGACTTCTCAGCCCAAGCTACTGGCCACAGTAGCCACCAGGAGCAGAAGCATCATCCTGGCTCGGGGAACTCTCCCGTTTCCCCCCCGGACCCATGACAGCAGCCCATCTCCTCCTTGGCCTCTCCCCGCACCCCATGTCCTTGCTCACTACTGAGATTTGTCTTGCCTTTTGGTTTGTTTTGCGACAGTGGTTCAGAGCTAATAAATTCCTTTGAGCACAAGCTTTGCTCTGGGCTCCCCACCGCTGCATGTGGATGGTGTAAAGGTTGGGGCTTTCCCTCAAAACCCTCTGGTTCAGCCCAGGCTGTGACAGCCCAGAAAAGTTACCCGACTTCCATTGGCCTCCCTAAACAGGCACAGGGGTCCTTGCACTGCAGAGCTGGGGTGAAGAGTAGATGAGCTGCTTGTCAGGGCCTGAGACGGGAGCCCTTGAGGTTGACAGTGACTATGATCGCTCTACCTACTTATCAGAGGCTTGTGGACCAACTGCAGAGTTGTCCAAAGTCACCCAAGTGGTCAGAGCTCCCAGACCATTGTTCTTTCCACCTGCATGTTCCCTGGCATCTCCAGCTTTCTGAAAGCAGATCCGTGGGGAGCCAGACGGGAAAGACAAGAAGACAAGGGAGAGTGTGTGTGTGAGCCCCTGGGAGATTAGGGGCTGCCCCAGGGCGCTGGGTGCTGAGGGTGGGTGGCATCGGTAAGAAGAAGGGCACAGAAAGGGGAGGGAGGGTTTCCTGGACAAATTCCTCCCACTTTGTTTTTGCCCACGGCCTGCCCTGGCCTTATGCTCAGAGATGCAGCTGGAGAGCAGAATGTGACGTGCGGGGACCCTGCTCATGCAGCCCCGCAGGCGCCCACATTGCAGCCTAACCCAGCCTGGTCATCCGGCCTCTTGCCCAGGCCTGGTGCCACACGGAGAGGCTCATAGGTGAACGGTGCCAGAGAGGTCTCAGAAAGTGCGACCCTGCTCACCCTAGTTCCGTGAAGCAGCTGCCAGTATGAGAAAAAGGGATCCCCTCCCCAAGACGCCTCAGCCTCCCTGGGTAAATCTCAGTACATGGCAGGAACACTTGCGTGGTTTAAGTTTTGTTCTTGGACACATGACTGCTCGTACTTCCTCTAAGTCTTTTTGTCTTTGACTGATTCATAGCCCCTGACCCTCAACAGGAGAAAAGAAATAAACCAAAACAAGCACCCCCCACCCCCACCCCGCCAAAGCTAGCCTCTCTCAAGGGTATGTGACTTCAACAAGATTTCCTTGCCATTTCCTTGCACAATCACTGAGCACCAGGACTGTGCTGGGGGCTTTTATATACATGATCTAATTATCCTTCACAGCACCCCAAGAGGCACCGGGGACCCCACTTTGCTGATGCTCAGAGAAGTTAGGCAACCTTCCCAGGGCCACACAGGTAGTAAATAGCAGAGCCAGGATTTAAAGCTGTGTATGATGTCAACACTTATGCCTGAACCACTCTCTTATCAGCCCAAGATCTGGGCAGGGTCACCTTCTCCAGCCCCCACCCTCTAAGTGGCACCCTAAATCATCCCAGGGAGGCAGCCGAGTTAGGGCACTCTGGGAAAAGAAAGCCTCTCCCCTATCAGCCCCCACTGGAGGGCTCTGTCAGGGGACAACGGGCAGTGCAGGGTGGGGACTGGGGTCGGTCCAGTCTAGAGCCACACATCCCAGCCCCACCCTACACCACACTTACCAATTAAAGTGGCCAGCACTTCTAAGAGCTCTGTAGGCAGATGCTCTTATCCAAACCCGACCTGAACTGGACTCTGCCTCTGTTGAATGCTCAAGAGGAAGGAAAAGGAGCCTAAGGTGTGGGAGTGTATAATCCAGTCATGGAGACAGGACTCCAAACAAGGAATGTTGCCTAACAGCTTAGAACACCATGATATCAGAGATCACTAATGTGGCACATGACGGCCAGTGGCCATGCACATGGAGGCACTGACGCTGAGTCCAGGGACATATCCACAGGAGGGATGTCGCAGGCGGGGGTCCGGGAAAGGACTGAGGTTTGGGCCAAGGGGCTCGGAGGATGGCCTTTGTCATTTATCCCAATTACCCTCAACTATGTTGAGCATCAGAATGACCTGAGAAGATGGTTGAAGATTCAGACTTCTGGGCCCTGTTGCCTGATATTCTCATTCTGCAGGACTGGGGTGGAGCCCAAGGATCTGCATTTAAACAAATACTCTCTTCCCACTGAAATGCTGCTACCGATGGTCAGTCGGTAACAGAAACGCCGTTCCCAGGGACACGAACTCACTGAGCTCAGTGCCAATGACGTCGTTGCCTAAGCCTGCGGCAAAGGGTTCCCATTCACGCCTTGGGGTTCCCCCTGGGCGGTCAGGATGCCCTCTATCGGTTGCCCTGTTCCCCATGTGAAATCACCCCCACTCTTCCCCCAAACCCGTTTTCCCTCTGAGCTGTGCCCATCGTGACACAAAGCACTTGGATGACCGCAACACCCGAAGTCCCTTCAGAGCCTGGACTGTCCGCGCCAAAGCTTGCCCACTATCTCCTTGGATCCTCACAGCGGTGGCTGAGCCGGTGGCCTTTCTACAGGTGGGGCTCAGAGAAGTCAGAGGATTGCCTAAAGTCACCGGAACCCAAGATGACACCCGGGCTTGAACTTGTGGTTTCTGTCAAAGCAGCTTCCCTAAGTGCAACCCGGTTGTCCCAAGTTCAAGGAGAGAAGACTGTACCTAAGATTCTGTGAGCATCTATTCTGTTCTGAGCAGGGGCCACAGAGAAAAGTGGGAAACTTACCTATAGGAAGGATGCCCACCAGGCAGGCCAGGAGCCGGAGGGACCATTCCATGCTGTGAGTGTCTGGAGACCCCAGACCAGCTCCACACTCGCCTGGGCCACCAGCGAGAAGCCTCCCTGATGAGGAGAAGGCAGGTGAGGGGGTGGGCTGCGTGCCCAGGCCTGTGCCCCTACTGGGCTCCAGGCTCCAGGGGAACAGGGGAGAGGCAGTTGGGCAGTCTGGATATGATCAGATGAAGCCCGTGGGGTTTAGTCATGTGGAAAACCAACAGGGGAACCACTCAGATGATTTTCCAGGACAGGAAACAGAGAAGCACTTGAGGAAGAGGAAGGACCCTTTCCTGGGGCCACTGGTCCCTTTGAAAAAAGTGCTGCTCTTTTGCTGCCTGCCCTCTCTTCCTCCCTTCTTCCCTTCGTCCTCTCTCTCCCTCTACCCGCCTCCCTTCCCCCTTCCCCTTCTCCCTTCCTTCCCTCTTCCTCCCTCTTTCTACCCTCCCCTCCCTTCCATCTTACCTCCCTTCCTTTCCTCCCCCCTCCTCCCTCTCTCATTCTACCTTCCTTTCTCCCTCCCCCACCCCTCCTCCCTCCTCCTACCACCCTCTTCCCTCCCTCCTCCTTTCTTTCCCTCCTTTTCTTCTCTACATTTTTAGTGTGCCAGCATGGGTTTTCATTTTGATGAAGCTATCTTCCTGTGGCCATGCTGATTCTGAAGTGGTGATTATTCACAGAAGAAAAGTCCTCTCCAAAATGTAGTCATCATTGACAATGGTTACATTACCAAGCAGCATAAAAGGAAAATAGTACACTTATAAGCAAATCAATCCAGACAAACTTGTCAAAATGCTCAGAACATCAAAATGTCAGATAGAAATATCCTACCACAGGGGCAGAATCTCGGCATCTGTGCCAAGGAGATAATCAGAAAGCTGAACAGAAAAAACAGCCAGGTAGGAGGCTGGCCAAGGTGAGTCAATGCTTGGGGAGAGGGAAATGTTTTAGTTAGGATAAATGCTAATCTGTTGAGAGAGAGAGAGAGAAGTTCTCAAATACAATAGATTTTTTAAAAAATGGAAGTTGATTTCTGTCCCATATATCAGTCCCAAGGTGAGCGATTTACGTAGGCAGGTGGCCTTGCTTCTCCAGGTCATTCAGGGATCCAGGTTCAGTCCTACTGTTACTTCCTCACCCCCTTCTCCATTGTTAATGCCCTTAAGGCTGAAGGTGGCAATCAGGCTTGTTCAAGAGGAAAGATAGAAACTCTACTTGGCTTGTCTTTTTGGTTATCCATGATCCAAAAGCTGTAGACATCACATCCACTCACCTCCATTGCCCACACCCATGGCAAGGGAGCCCTGGAAGTGTGGTCTCTAATGAGGTGATGCTATGGTCAAGCTAAAATTTATTACCATGGAAGAAGGAAACAGATGTTGATGAGTGGTTACTTGTCTCTGCCCCAAGTGTTTGCTATAACTCTAGAAAACTAAACTTTGGAAAACAATCAATTCCATAAACTCTAAAATGTCCTTGAAGGATGCACCCTTATTTTATATACAACTGAGAGAGAAAAAAACTTTGTACCTTTTTATAATCGTAAGATGCCATTGGCTGTAACATGTATCAGAATTCAGAAATGTTAAAAATGTGAAAAAAATGAGCATCTTAGAATTGATGAAATATAGTTCCTTTTTAGCTTTTTGGTAACATATTCTCAACAACAAGAGCCTTTTCAGGGGCACCTGGGTGGCTCAGTTGGTTAAGCATCCAACCCTTGATTTTGGCTCAGGTCATGATCTCACCATTCATGGGTTCAAGCCCTGCATGGTGCTCTGTGTGGACAGCAGAGAGCCTGACTGGGATTCTGTCTCCCTTTATCTCTATCCCTCCTTCGATGCTCCCCCTCCCCCCCCCCCCCCCCCCCCCCCCAGCGCACTCACCACTCACATCTTTCTCTCTCAACAGTAAATAAATAAGCATTACAAAAACAGAAAAAGAAGAAAGGACTTTTCAGAGGGGTCAGCCTGTCCTCCCTATGCTAGGAGGAGCCACAGAGAAGAGATGTATGTCTGTGTCTAGACCAGGGTTTTACAGATACTCTTTCTCAGATCAAGGAGGTTTTTTGTTCTGTTCCTGGTTTGCTGAGAGTTGTTAACGTGAATCTAGTGTTGAATTTTCTCAAAAAGTTTTTCTGAGATAATTCTAAGATTTTGTCTCTTTAGTGAATTACATTGATTTTTCCAAGTTGAACCAGCCTTGTGTTCCTGAGATAAACCACACTTGATCATGAAGTATTATCCCTTCTACGTATTTCTGGGTTCAGTTTGCTAACATTTTATTGAGGATTGTTTAATTGTGTCCATGAGGGATATCGATCTGTAGTTTCTGTTTCTTGTAGTGTCTTTGTCTGGTTTTGGCTTTAGAGTAATGCTGACCTCATAAAATGATTCAGGAAATGTATCCTCCTCTTCTGTTTTCTGAAAGAGATTATGAATTGACATTATATCTTCATTAAACATTTGGTGGATTCCCCAATCATCTGTGCCTAGAGGTTTTTTGTTGTTATTGTCGGAAAGTTGAAACCTATGAGTTTAAGGGCACCTGGGTGGCTCAGTCAGTTGAGTATCTGACTTTGGCTCAAGTCATAATCTTGTGGTTCATGAATTTGAGTCCCACATCGGGCTGTCTGCTGTCAGCACAGAGCCTGCTTCAGATCCTCTTACCCCTCTCTCTTACCCTCCCCCGCTTGTGCTCTGTCTCTCTCACTCTCTCTCAAAAATAAACATTTAAAAAAGAGGAAAAAATACCAGTTTAATCTGTTTGATAGAATGCTATTCAGATTATTTCTTCTAGAAGTAAGTTTTGGTAGATCATGTATTTCAAGGAATTGGTCCATTTCATCCAAGTTGTTAAATTTAGGGACACAGAATTGTCCATAATGTTCTCTTATTGTCTTTTTAATGTCTGTGAGGTCTGTAGTAATACCACCTCTTTCATTCCTGAATTAACAGTACTTTATTTTTATTATTATTATTTTTATTTGAGAGAGAGAGAGAGAGCAGTGAGCAGGGGAGGGGTGTGGAGGGGGAGATAGAGAGAATCTTAAGCAGGCTCCATGCTCAGCATGGAGCCTGACATGGGGCTCGATCCCTCGACCCTGGGATCATGACTTGAGCCGAAACCAAGAGTAAGATACTCAACCAACTGGGCCACGCAGGCGCCTCAACAGTACTTTAAAATCTCAGATTCAAATACTTTTGAACCTGTATCATGCCCCAGGTCTATGCTGGACACCGCCCAGATATATGGAAGATCAGCTTCCAGTAGAGGTTGACAGTCTAATCGAGTGTGCTACACATTGACAACTCAGCTCTCAGCCCCAAACCTACGTTTCTATACTCTGCTGTCAGTGCTGAGGCTGGCACTCTGCAAACCACATTTCTCAGACCACACTTGGCCAGTGGAAGGCGCTAGAGAGAGGCTGGGAGGTGGAAGCAGGGCTTCCAGTTCCTGTTAGCGGTGCTCCAGCACCTTAGGAGCCATCTGGGTCCAGCCTCCGGCTCTGTTGACAATCCAAGCCTGCCGCCTCCCCTCAGAGGTGCGGCCCCAGCCCGGCACGTCTGTCCCCCTCCCACCCTATCCTCTGAGCATTAGCCACACAGTGTCCCCCTTCGCAGAGCTGGCCACCAGCTGTGCTTCCTCTAAACTCCTGGGCCTCCATAACCTTACCTCCACCCCTCCTTCCCTGCCAGCCCCAGGGGTGGTAGCTTCTTCCTGTAGTTACTAATACTCGGGCTATTAAAATCCGAATCCCCGATTTTCTCTCTTATCCTTCAGTTAGTTATCTGTGTAACCAGTGGCTTACACTGTGTTTGATACAGGAACTCAGCATATCTCAGTTTAAGAGGTCAACTCTCCCCAAGTTCATCTCTAAATTCAACACAGTCTCAATCAAAATATCAACAGGCTTTTTTTTTTTTTTCCTAAAAGCATAATCTAAAATTTATTTGGAAGGACAAAGGACCTGGAAGAGCCAGAATTGTTTATTCGAAAAAGAAGAATGCACTGGGGGGACTGTCATTACTGATTTCAAGAACCACTATAAAGATGCAAAGCAAGAAAATGTGATATTGGTGGAATGATAGCCACAAAGATCAATGAAACTGAATTGAGAGTCCAGGAATACCAGTGTAGCCAACTGATTTTTGACAAAAGTCCAAAGGCAATTCAATGGAGAGAGGATAGTCTTTCCAACAAATGGTTTTGGAACAGTTGGATGTCATATATATATACACACATATACAGGACCTTGACCCATAACTCACAATTTATACAAAAATTAACTAAAAATGCATCATAGGCCAAAATGTAAAACGTAAAACTATAAAATTTCCAGGGGAAAACAGGAAAAAAAAATCTGTGTAAGCTTAGGTTAGGCAAAGAGTACTAATTTAAAAATTTGATAAATTGGATTTTGTCAAAATTGAAAACATTTTATCTCCAAAAGACACTGTTAAGAGAATGAAAAGACAAGGGGTGCCCTTCTGGCTCAGTCAGTTGAGTATCCGACTTCGGCTCAGGTCATGATCTCAAGGTTCGGTTCGTGAGTTTGAGCCCCGCATGGGGCTCTCTACTGTCAGCACGGAGCCCTCTGAGGATCCTGTTTCCCTCTCTCTCTCTGCCCCTCCTCAGCTGGCGCTGTCTCTCTTTCAAAAATAAATAAACATTTTAAAAAAGAGAGAGTGAAAAGACGAAGACTGGGAGAAAATATTTGCAAATCATATCTCTGACAGAGGATCTGTATCCAGAATATATAAAGAACTCTCAAAGACCAACAATAAGAAGATAATGACTTAAACAAATCAGTAAATTTGAAAAGACGCTTCACCAAAGAAGATGTACAGATGGCCAATAAGCTCATGAAAACATGCCCAACATCATTAGTCATTAGGAAAATGCAAATTAAATTTATCATGAGATACTGCTATACACCCATTAGAATGTAGAATGGCTAAAATAAATAATACTGACAATACCAGATGCTGAAGAGCCTCAGAACAACTGAAACCGTCATGTATATATTGCTGGTGGGAATGCAAAATGGTGCTGTGCCCTTTGGCAAACAGGCTGTCAGTTTCTTAAAAAGTTACAAAAGTTAAGACGTTCTTAGCATATAGCCCTGCAATCCCACTCCTGGGTATTCACCCAGTGAAATAAAAATCTATGCTTACAAAAAGTCCGTGTGAGAACGTTTATAGCACGTGTCTTCATACTCACCCTAAAGAAGAAAGAGCTAGCTGTCCCTCACCAGTGAATGACAACCTATCACACAGCGTGCAACAGAGCGCTACTCAGTGTCAACAAGGAAGAAACCACTGACTTACACAATAGCACGGATGAGTTAAATGCATTTTGCTTAGTGAAAGAAGATAGGCTCAAACGGGTACACCTTACATTCCGTTCAGGGACGAGGCAGAAACTACCATGGAAGGGGCTCGCGGGGTGGTTGACTGCAAGGGAGCACCATGGAGGATTTGGGGGTGATGGGACTGTCTCATGTCATGACTGAGGTGGTGAACACGTGATTCTATGCGTTGGTCAAATTGCAAACACATATGCGTAGAATTAGCACCGCAAAGAATGACTTTGACATATGTAATTTAAAAAACTTAACCAGGTTGTGGGGAAAACCCAAAATGGAATACAAAAGGTTGCAAAGCATCTACATGTATTACAGAAGAATAACTTAGCCCATGAGAAAGAATATAGCACTAGCTGAAGTGACTTTGGAAAACAATGTTTTGACTGAATGCTCTGGCTAAAGACAAAACACTGGGTGTAGACACGATCTGTAGTTAGCAAACTGGTTTCTCATAAGGATAGAGCCAGAGACTCTGAAACTATGTATGTGTACATGAGGGTTGAACAGATAAGTAGGTGTGATGTAGATCATGAGAGGCAGATTTCTTTCTGCTGTAGAAAAAAGCTACAGTTGAGAAAAGGGGAAGAGCTAAGATGACCCTTGTGATAATTGGATTGGAACTGGAGGTGTCAGAATAGTCTTGGTTTTACAATGTATATACAGATAGATGCAGAGCCATTAAAGCTCTTAGTGCAGAGGCTGGAAGGTTGAGGAGTGTCTAACACTTAAATGGTAGCTACTTATGTATATGAATGGTACATACACATATGTAGCTACCATTGTTATATATATTATACATGTTATATATATGTTATATATGCATTCATATAAAAACATACATACGTGCATGCACATAACACAGACATATATACATATACGTATATATATTTGTGACTCAGTTAAATGATCCTTAGTGTGTGTTTGTGTTGTTGGTCAATAAGCTGGTGCTGCCTTTTCCCAGTCTCCCGGGGCTGGCCCAGTTGTGGCTTTTCAGTAGGGTGACTATAATGAACTATCCAAACCAGGACACTTTTGTCTGGAACAAGTGCTAAACTGTTGGGACCACCATTACAATAGTCATAACCTGTGACTGTCCTGGGAAAATCAGACATGTGGTCACTCTTCTGGAAACATCCTGCGCTATGAATTTCTTGGCAGAGTGTCTCAAAGGCTTTATAGATCCACATATGAATATTGGGGTGGGGGAAGAGTGGGGGAGGGAGAAGGCGCTGGTATTCCCAGCTATCAAAGACAGAATATTGCCCTTGCCTTTTGAGTTCCTTTGCTTCGGTTTTCCTGGGAGTCACCAACTGAGAGGATTGGGATGATGTATGTGTACAGACCTCTGAGGGTGAGCTGTAAATTGACACCAGGGTCCTCATAGTTGAGGAAACACTGAGAGTATGTGAGTCAGGGGTCATTGCAAGTTATATCTTCAGTAATGTTGTATAGTATACAACCTGCACAACTGTATGTGGTCACCCCATGTGAATACTTGGGAGAAGGAAGGGTTGGAACATGAAACCAATATTGTTTCTGGGGTGCTTTAGGGCCCTTTCTGCTACCTGACACTCTTAATCAGATTTCATCTAGTGAAAGTGAACCCCCAGCTGGCCTAGGTCATTGGAACCAGAGTGTAAACCCCAGGAGTGGCAGTGGGTGGAAATGTAGCAGCAAGGAGGAATGGCAGACGGAACCTACAGGGATTTCCAGTTGGAGGCCACAGGGTTACAGGCTGATATGATTTTCTCATTCCTTTGCACCTGCTGATTCCAGGCCTAGGTAAGATAACACCCCGATTCAGGGCCAGGGCCATTTGCTAGGCTCAGGTGGCCAGGAAGCCACAGAGGTCAAATCAGGTCTCTGCTGAGAGGCTTCCAGAGAGAAGGGTATCCCCTGTGACATGACAGGAGTCTGAGCATGGATGCAGGCCAGTGGGACAGCAGCTCAAACCACTTAGGCTGGGAAAGGAGAGGAGGCTTATGGTTTCCTAAGTCATTCTTGATTGGGGTAAATGAGGCCACATCCTCATGCTAGTTCTGGATGAAGATGGGGCGGGTTGTTCCTTTCCTAGTCTTCTTTCCATTTCCTCTTCTCTGGGAAACTCAGCTTTAAAAATCTTTGTCATTTCCCCTGATCTACACTATAGATGACACGGGAAAGGCCGTGTTGCATCCTGGCGAGGCCATCGCTCCCGCAACAGACGGTGCTGTGCTGAGTTCCAGCTTTGTTGGTGACTCTACTGTCACTTTGGGCGAGCACTTATTTTCTCTGTAAAGCACAGATAACGATGGCCTCTCGTGCTGCTACAAGGACCACAGGGCGAGGTTTACGAGGGACCACTCGGGGTGCCTGGCACAGAGTAAGAACACCCCTAATCTTCAATCAAGGACAGGATCATCTTTTTATTTTGGAATCCCACTTGTTTGGAATACACACAGATTCAGATTCTGATACAAGCCAGCATGATTTCAAGAGTCGGAAGGAAGATGATAGAAGAAACTAGACGCCTATCAGAGGTCAAAATGATTTCAAGAACTTTAGAAATGTTTGGTTAGCTAATTAGCAAATTCATCTTTTGCTCACAAAAGCAGGTCCTCTGAGACCCAGGATAAGTGCTCATTATTAGTTTTAGTTGTTTTGGGCAACAGCACAGTTGCTTTTAAAAAATACCATTATGGGACACCTGGGTGGCTCAGTCAGCTAAGCATCTGACTCTTGATATCGGCTTAGGTCATGATCTCATGGTTCGTGAGTTTGAACCCTGCATCGGGCTCTATGCTGACAGCATAGAGCCAGCTTGGGATTCTCTCTGTCTCTCTGTCTCTCTTTCTCTCTCTCTCTGCCATTCCCATGCTCTCTATCTCTCAAAATAAATAAACTAAAAAATTTTAAAAATTAGCCATCAGTCTCTTTTCTGTATGCCTGGTGCTCCCCAAATCCTCACTCTCCTCCTGCTCTCCCTCCCAAGCTGGTCAGACAACACCCCCTGGTCCCCACAGCTGTGTTTCTTCCCTGGCCTTGAACTCCAAAGATCCAGACCTTTCTCCTTTTCGTGCTTCAAAGCTGCCCTTCTTCAGAGAGGAGTTGTTGGTTGATGAGACAAAGCAGAGTTCATAAACAGTCTGCAAAACAGAGGAAACATAGCACATCTCATAAAACGGCATTTCGAATCACTGGAGAGAAGTGGATTCTTTAATGATTGATGCTGGGAAAGCCAGTTTGTCATTTGGATAAAAAAATAAAGATAGATAACATCCTTACTTTTTAATCTATATTCCAGATGCCACAGTTACTTGAAGGTAAACGTTAAAACTGTAAAAAAGCTAGTAGAAGGCATGAATGAACCATGAAGTGGAGATCTTTCTAACTTTGGGGAAAAAAACCAGAAATCATAAAATGAAAAACTTTTTTATTTTTATTTGAAAAAAATTAAAAAAAAATTTTTTTTTTTTAATGTTTATTTTTGACAGAGACAGACTGCGAGTGGCTTAGGGCAGAGAGAGGAGACACAGAAGCAGAAGCAGGCTCCAGGCTCTGAGCTGCCAGCACAGAGCCCGACGTGGGGCTCGACCTCACGAGCTGTGAGACCATGACCTGAGCTGAAATCGGACGCTCAACCGACTGAGCCACCCAGGCGCCCCTGAAAAAAATTTTTTAATGTTTTATTTATTTTTAAGACAGAGAGAGACAGAGCATGAATGGGGATGGGACAGAGAGAGAGGGAGACACAGAATCTGAAGTAGGCTCCAGGCTCTGGGCTGTCAGCACAGAGCCCGACACAGGGCTCAAACTCACGAACTGTGAGATCATGACCTGAGCCGAAGTCGGATGCTTAACCGAGCCCCTAAAATGAAAAACTTTTAATGTTTTATTATTTATTTTTGAGAGAGAGAGAATGTCAGGGAGGGGCAGAGAGAGAGGGAGAGAGAATCCCAAGCAGGCTCCACGCGGTCAGCACAGAGCCTGATGTGGGGCTTGAACTCATGAACTGTGAGGTCATGACCTGAGCTGAAATCGAGAGTCGGATGCTTAACCGACTGAGCCACCCAGGCGCCCCATAAAATGAAATTTTGATACATTTGACATCCTTGTGAGAAATTCACTTTAAACTTGACTAGTTCAAAACTTAAACATTTTGTATGGGGGAAAAAGAAAGGCACAAGGCAAGTGACAAAGCGAGGGAAAACGTTTGCAGCATATGTGATAGATAAAGACACATTTCCTTTGTTTCACGCATTAATAAGGTATAGGATAGCTCATAGAAAAGAGATAAAAGAGGCTAATAAGCTTAATGCTAATTTTAAAACAACAAATCAACTCAGCAATGAAATACTATATGGGCCTCTCAGGTGGGCAGCATTTAAAGGCTACATTAAAACCTTGCTTTACCAAGGATAGGGAAATGGGCTGTCAGTAACACAGATGGATGTATCACCCAGTCATCTGTTTGGAAGACAAATTGACATAATCAGGATTGCAAATGTGTTCAAACTCTCACCCAGCAATTCTACTCCAAGAACTTTATTTCCTAGATATTCTTACATAAACTGGCAACAATATACACACTAGAATCTTCCTGGAAGCGTTATTTTGTTGTAGCAAACAACCTAGATGACCATCAACAGGGGCTGATTAAGTACTGTAGACATCCTGTGATCGGATGCTTTGAATCTATTTCACAGAACAAGATAGATCTCTGTCCTGAATTAGGAAGATTCTCAAGATATATTATCAAATGGAAAGAGCAAGGTATAGAATAATATATAGAGAGTGAGGTCTTAGCTATGTTGAGGAGAAAGGGCTATCAGCTTTTGAATGTGTAGATAATTTCTGGAAAGACTCAGAAGAAAGTTAAAGGCAATAGCATCTGGGGAATTGAGATGATTTGAATATATGTCCACACATATACTCCTCCCCTCAAAGGGCAAAGCCTTAATTCCTCTGGGGCCGGACTTACTGACTTGTATCTAATGAGTAGGATGTGACAACTGTATCTTAAAAGTCATTGTGGATTCTTTCCTGCTCTCTCTTTTGGGCCACACACTCTGGGGGAAACAGACTCCCTCTTAAAAATTATACTTTGAACATTTTTTAGAATTCCATTTTCATTACCATGCTGGTAATTTTGCCATATCCCAGTGCATTTCCCCTCCCCCGGGGGCTCTGTAACACTCATGACATACAGTCTTAATTTTCACCGTAGAGTTAGAGTACATATTGTCCTACTTCACATAAATCTAGCAACCTTGCAACTATATAGGTCCATTGTCACCCCCAGTGGAATATCGATCTGACATATAACATTTCCTTTATGGCACCTGACATGTACATATATTATAAATACAAGACAGTGTTACAATTTTTGTCTTGAATAGTCATATATGTTTGAAACAAATTAAGAAGGAAAAGTCAGTCTTATATTTACCAGATATTTATCATTTTGGATGCCCTTAATTCCTTCCTAAAGATTCATATTTTCATTTGGTCTCATTTCTCTTTAGCCTGAAGAATTTTCTTTAGCATTTCTTTAGTGCAGATCTGCGAGTGACAAATTCTTTTAGTTTTCTTTTATCTGAAAAATCTTTATGTTGCCTTCATACTTGATAAGTGTTTTTTTGCTGGAGATAGAATTCTGGGCTAGGTTTTTTCTTTCTTTCTTTCAGCCCTCCAAGACGTTAATCCACTGTCTTCTGGACTCCATTGTTTCTGACATGAGAGACCAGTCATTTGAATCACTGTTGCCTGCTTTGTAACATTTTCAAGATATTCTCTCTGTCATTGATTTTCAGAGGTTTGACTCTAATGTGCCTGGGCATTTTTCTTTTATTTAACCTGTTTGAGGATTGCTGAACTTCTTAGGTATGTAAATTTGTGTCTTTTTCTGTGGCACCTGGGTGGCTCAGTTAAGCATCTGACTCTTGATTTTGGCTCAGGTCGTGATCTCATGGCTCATGAGTTCAAGCCCTGCATCAGGCTCCTGATGTCAGCACAGAGCCTGCTTCAGATCCTCTGTCCCCCTCTCTCTGCCCCTCCCCACCCCGTCCCTCCCTCTGCTTGCTCTCTCTCTCTCAAACTAAATAAATCAACTTAAAAAAATGTATGTCTTTCCCCAAGTTTGGAGATTTTTCTGGTCATTATTTTTTCAAATAGTATTTCTATCCCATTCATCTTTCTTTTCCTTCTAGGGCTCCAATTGAATGTATGTTAGACCTTTTGATATTACCCTACAGTCTCTATTATTATTCTCTCTATTCTTCAGTTGGATGTTTTGTGTTGATCTCTCTTTGGAGTCGCTGACTCTTTCCTCTGTTTTCTCCATTCCGTTGTTAAGCCCATCCAATTGATCTTTACAACTTTAGATATTGTGTTTTTCAGATATTGATATTTCCATTTGACTCTTTTTTATGGTTGTTTTTTTATTTATCTGCAGACACTTTATTTTCGTCATTATTTTAACACGTTCCCTTACATCATTTAGCATAGTCAAAATTGGGGCTTTAAAATCATTTTCTGCTCATATCAACATCTGCATTGTCTTGAGCTTGGCTTTTTGTTGATTGTCTTTCATCCTCAGCAGGGGTCACATTTTTTTTGTATGTCAAGAGATTTTAGATTGTATTCCAGACAGTGTGATTGTGACGTTGTGGAGACTGGATCTGTTGTGTTCCTTCAGAAAGGTTTGAAATTTTGCTTTAGTAAATTATTAACTTGGTTGAGCTCAAGCTGCAAACTTTGTTTTTAGGGTGACATCTCAAATCTCAGCTCAGCTGTCTTATCCTTATCGGGACTGCCTAAAGTCTGTCCTGCCTAAGGGGGTTTGGGGGTCAGGCAGAAATTTGAGCAGCATTTACACATGACCGTTGAGGCTTTTTCTCTCTGTCCCTCTCCTTTTCCAGATTCCACTCATTTCCCAGAAGTTGTGGTTGCTCCAAATTCTATCCCTTGGTTTTTCAGGCCAGAAAGGCTGTGGGTTCTCTCTCAGTGCTAGTTCCCTCTGAGGACACTGACTGATGCCGCCCTCAGGCGAAAAGTCCTAAAACCAGGGCACTCACCTCATGCTGTTCCCTTCTTCCAAGAATCAACTTTCCTCTGGAATCTGTAGCTTTTGTACACTCTTCAGGGTCTCCAGCCTTCAGGTAGGTTTTTATTTTGATTTTTTGTTTTGTTTGTTTTGTTTTTGAGTCTGGAGCTAATAGGTGTTATCTGCAGGAAGGTTGGTACAGTACAGACTTACTCATCCATATCAGAAGTGGAATTCAGTCCAGAAACTGGATTTCTTTTAAGTTTTTTAAATAAAATGTTTAATTATTTTCGAGAGAGATAGAGATAGGAGGCATGCACGAGTGCTCTCCAGCATGAGTGGGGGGGAGGGGCCGCGAATGGGGGGAGGACAGAGGATCTGCAGAAGGCTCTGGGATGGCAGCAGTGAGCCTGATGTGGGGCTTGAACTCATGAACTGTTCGCGGTCCACGTGATCATATCCTGAGCGGAAGTCAGAAGTTTAACCGACTGAGCCACCCAGGCTCCCCTAGAAACTGGATTCTTAACCACTAAGATATACTGACTATCACTTAGTAAAATGCTGATCTGGCCTCATCAAATATTCTTGAAAGAAGTCATTTCTCTGAGAAGTGTATGAAACAGTGGGTTTTTAACACTATGTGAACTTGATGATGGTTTTTTAATTTTTTAATTTTTGTTAATTTTTGTTAATTTAATTTTTGTTAATGCTTGTCCATCTACAGACAAGGACCTTTTTTTTTTTTCTCTTTTTTTTCTGTAAAGAAAGTAATGACCATATGCAAACAGGAGATATTGACTCATCTAGGGTGAAGCCAGCCCTTCAGGGTGACTCACTAGACCTTAAGAGACTGGGGGAAATGGCCAAGTGGGTGGGCCTTCTGCTAATGCTTGCTTCTGACTTGGCTAGACTTAGAACAAATTGATTCTGATTTGGGAAAGGTATGAACTTGATTTTCCAGGTCATTAGGAGGCATCTTCTGTTCCTTTTTATTTACCATCAAGAGGGCATGAGATCCTAGGATGTGATTAGAAACAAGCAAATAAATGCAGTTTGTATTAAGTCATTCAGTCACGCAGAGCACTGTTGGGAAGGGGGGAGGGGAAGGTGAGGGAGGTGCTAGGCCCCTGGGGAGACGCCAAGGTCAGAGACCTTTGACACAACTGGGCCCCGCTTAGTCCTCCTTTCTGTGAGCACCCAAGTGGGGGTTGGATGTTTGGGGGTAGTTAGGACGGACCTGGGTCTCACAGATTGGTGCCAGCCTTTGTCACCGCTTTAGTCCTCTGTAGCTTAGGAGTTTTGGGGCTGTTGGAAGGGCTCTGTAATTTCCCTTTTCTCCTCTGTAAAACTGGCTGTGGATTAGATGTGCTTGAGTCTCCAGGGAGGGGCCTCTCCGCCTTATCAGCACTCACCAGAGGGGGGATTATGGGAATAGGAGCCAAGACCGGAGTGGTTAGGGTCAGGAGAGTGTGGACACTGGCGGGCGATATGCCAGAGGCAGAAGGCATCATCACTCTCCCTGTTAACCTTTCCTCCAAGTCCACTGTAGACCCAGAGAACCCCATGGTGTGGGTCAGAAAGTGCAGCTTTCTCTGCAGACGGCACTGCCTTCACCTCCCAGGAGAGCTTAGAGGTCAGTGAGTGCCAAGTCCTCCCAAGGGGTCAGACCTGAAAAACCACCCACTAGGCTTCCTCTCCCTGGGCTGAGCTGCTTCCACAGAGCGACTACTATTTCGGGAAGGCAACATGCATTCTTCTCCCCGTCTCATCCTTCCAGGGGCGTGGGACCCCAGGTGGTTTAAGACAGTGGGAGAAGGGGAGGAGGAGGGGCTGAAGGAAGGGAGAAAACAGAAGGGGATGGTGGAGGGCATGGAGGCAAATGTCATTTGCTCAGGGCTGCAGATTCTACTCTGCTCACAGTCCTTTTCCCTGTCCCCTTTGCCCCCCACATTTGGGACACCAGTTTATTAGCTATCAAGTTTGTGCTCACTAGCACCCTCTATCAAACTTAAAAAAGTAGGAGGATGATGCTTTGGAATCTATTCACTTCCTCTTTACAAATTTTTCACCAATCTGATTTCCCCATAAGCAATTGCCCCTCCTTCCAAATAGCTATCAGCCCTGCCCCTCGTGGAGGCTTTCCCTAATCCGAGCAGGGGCTCCAGCGGCTCTGAAGGTGTTTGGTCTCAGCTTGCATGCCTGTCTGTCCACACCCAGGGGGTCTCCCTGCTCTGGGGTGTCAGAGGTCCTGGTTCCTGGGCAGCCCGGCCTGAAGAGCACATCTTTCTTCCAGGCCAAAAATGCAGTGGAAGAGGGTGAAGCTCCAAGATCAGAGGGTGACGATTGTCAAGAGACAGGACCTCCAATGGCAAATGTGTCATTTGTCACATCTGTCATTGAACTACTGCTCAGTGACACATCTTACCAGTTTTTGTTTTTATTTGTACTTTTTAAGCTATTCCTCCCCAGGCATCATGGGACTGCGTGCCCACTGTAGAAATTTTGAATAATAGAGAAAATGATAAAGAGATTAGAAGAAATTGTCCATAGATTTACTACCCACTGGTAACATTGGCACATTCCTTTCTGGTCCTTTCCTTTTACATCTATTCTTTCTGTATATATGAGATCAAATAGTATATACTCTTTTCCATACTGTCTTTATTTTCTATTTTAAGTATTTTTAAAAATGTTTATTTAGGTTTTTTTTGAGAGACAGAGATAGAGTGTGAGTGGGGGAGGGGCAAAGAGAGAAGGAGATAGAATCGGAAACAGGCTCCAGTCTCTGAGCGGTCAGTACAGAGCCGGACATGGGGCTTGAACTCATGAACCGCGAGACCATGACCTGAACTGAAGTCGGACACCCAACTGACTGAGCCACCCAGGCGCCCCTAAAGTATTTCTTTTTTTTAAGTTTATATTTTTAATTTTGAGAGGGAGAGGCAGTGTGAGCAGGGGAGGGGCAGAGGGAGGGGGAGAGAGAGAATCCCAAGCAGGCTCCGCACTGCCAGCTTCGGAGCCCAATGTGGGGCTCGCACTCACGAACCACGAGATCATGACCTGAGCTGAGACCAAGAATCAGTGGCTTAACCGACTGAGCCACCCAGGCGCCCCTTCCATGCTACTTTTAAAACTTAGGCCCTTTATTAATAGGATTTTCCTATGACATTAAAATTCTGTAAGCATCATTTTCTTTCTTTTTTTTTTATTATGAAATTTATTGTCAAATTGGTTTCCTGTAAGCATCATTTTCAATGGCTGCATAATGTCCTGTCAAAAGTATATGCCTATTTTAGTTAACAAGGGGCCAATTTTTTTGGATATGCAAGGTGTTTCCACTTTTAAGTTATTATAAATGAATCTGAAATGAACATGCTGGAGCACAAGCCTTTAGGACAGATTCCAGGAGTGGGACGACCAGAAGGACCGGTTTCCCTTAATCCTTCCCAGCCCCCAGTCCTCCCGCCCCATTAAGAGCTTCAGCCCTATTCTTGAGTCAGTCACTCTATTCCACCTCATGACTTTCTCAAAGTCTGTTCACATTCCCACCAGCACTGGATGGACATCCGGGTTATTTGGAAAGGTCATTTGCAAGCTAGAAAAAAACCTTTCTGTTGCTTTGATCACAGGGAAAGTTATGCACCCGGATCTCCACCATGGTGCACAAGTGAGAGGCAGAGACAGGTGTAGACCCGGGTTGTCTGCCCCCTGATACCAGGCTCCTGCCACATACTACAGAGTGTCAAGGGAAGTGGGGAGAGCACCGTGGCTAAGTGTAAGCTGGGCTTTCTGAGGGCTTGGGAGTTGTGGGTGGGTATGGTATAGGGTTGCTCCGATTTTGGTTTTCGTTGTGGTTTTGGCCTCACCACCTGAGTCATTTGTCACTGAGATCAAGGCCAATCAGTGTCTCGGGAGTGTCTGCTCAAGGCCGTGTCCCTGGAAGGACAGACCTTATCACTCTTTTTTATTCTCCAGCTTTGAGATATAATTGACATATTGACATAGTGTGTAAGTTTAAGGTATACAACGAAGTGATTTGATATATGTATATATTGCAAAATGATGATCCTAATAAGCTTAGTGAACACATCCAACATCTTACTTCATTACAATTGTTTTGTTTTGTTTGGTGCTGAGAATTTTTCAGACCTACTCTCTTAGCAACTTTTAATTGTACAGTACAGTATGTTGTTAACTAAAGTCACCATGCTGTACATTACATCCTTGGAACTGACTCATCTTGGAACCGCAGCTTTGTTACCCTTTGACCACTTTCACCCATCAGCACCCCCAGCCCCAGCGGCCACCCATCTTCTCTCTGTTTCTGAGTTTGTTTTTTTTTAGCTTCCCCGTATAAATGTGATTGCATGGTATTTGTCTTCCTGTGTCTGACTCATTTCACTTAGCATAATGTCCTCAATATTCATCCAAGTTGTGGCAAACGGCAGGATTTTCCCTTCTTTTTTATGGCCGTATAAATATATCATAGATATGTTCTATTATATCTATACCACATTTTCCATTATTTATAAATCACATTTTCTTCATCCCTTCATCTGTTGATGGACAATTGGGTTGTTCCCATGTGTTGGGTCATTGGGAATAATGCCATGGTGAATATGGGGGAAGGAATCTCTTTGAGATAGAGATTTTATTTCCTTTGGACATATACCCAGAAGTGGAATTGCTGGATCGTATGCTAGTTTTATTTGTAATTTTTTTGAGAAAACTCCATATTGTTTTTTATAGTGGCCTCACCAGTCTACATTCCCACCAACAGTGCACAGGGATTCCCCTTCCTCCGCACCCTCACCAACACTGGATATCTCTTGTGTTTTGGACAGTAGCCACTCTAACAGGTGTGAAATGATATCTCATGGTGGTTTTGATTCGCCAGATCTTGTCATAGTTTTAATGCAGGTGGATGGAGACTTTCCAAAACTGCTGTTTCTGTGCCAATTCCAAGATCCAGGCTGCAGGGGACCAGGGACTGGATTTGCCTAAATGGAGGCAGTGCCTCTGCTCTACTGCCTTGGGAAAAAAACAAAACAAAACAAAACAAAACAAAAAACAAAAAAAACCACTCTTAATTTAATATTCTTGGACATGCAACCTCCTGCAAACACAAATTTATAGCTGCAAAAATACAATTATTTATATGCCCATCTGTGCATAGTTCCCCGTGCCCACCCCCCTTTTTCTTTTTTGGTTTACTCTTCATTCTCCCTTTCCTCTTTTTCTCTTCCACACCAGTGTCCTGCCCCTGCAGCCAGGTAACCCGAGTTCACAACTACTGTTCCCCCTGCCATAGTTCTTAATATTATTGAATGCCAGACATAGGTGTGCATGTATGCAATATATGTGCATGTACACATATCCATGTATATATACATGTGAACACAAATATTTACATGGTGATTAATTTATTACAATGAATCAAGTTATGACCACCTGACTGTACCTGCTTTTTTATCCAACCATGCTTCCTTGAGGCCCCTTTAAGCCACCTATTATATGTCTAATTTATTCTTTTAAGTAGTGGCATAATATTTATGGTGTGGTTGTACCCAAATTGATTTAGCTACTCCCCTATTGATGATGATAATTCCACCTGTTTCCATTTTTCTCTCACGATAAGCTCTGCTACAACGAATGCTCTCACGCATATGTGCTAGTGATTTTATTTCTATAGGATGGATCCCCAGCAGGGGAATTTCTAGGTCAAAATCATATGCATTTGTAATTTTAGTGATAGCATCAGATGGCTGCTGAAATGATTGTGATACTTTACATTTCCACCAACAATGTAGGACAGTTTCTCTACATCCACACCAGGAGCAGGAGTTACAGCTTTTCATTTTTTTTTTGCAAGTCAGAAGGGCATAAAGTGATATTTTGTTGCTATGTAACACTTCCATGCCTGCTAGTGAATTTAAGCATCTTATGTTTGCGAGAGAAATGAACTTGCAACTCCGGATTTTTTTCTAGTTTGATTTGTCTGTGTTTCTTTGCAATGATCGTCTTACTACAATTGTAAATGCTGTTTGCATGTTTTAAATGTTAACTTTATATGATCTGCATTATAAATATTTTTCCTGAGCTATTGCTTTACCATTATTTGTTTAGGGGATATTTTACTGTTCAAAGGACTTTTGTTTTCTTTGTAACTTTTCACGGCCAAATATGCCTATCTTTTCTTTTATAGCTTTCAGGTTCTCAATCTTGATTAAGAAGGTGTTTTCTGCCCTTATCTCATATATATTGCCTTTTGGTTTGCTGGGGCTGCCATAACAGAGTGGAGGCCTTAAACAACAGAAAGTTATTTCTCACAGTTATAGAGGCCAGGAAGTCCAAGATCAAGGAGCCAGAAAATTTAGTTTCTGGGTAGGGCTCTCTTCCTGGTTTGTAAACTTTATTATCCAATTAATTTTTTATTACCCGATTGAAAAATAACTATTCAAAATGGAATTGCATGAATTATATATATTGACTTTTGGAGAATCGGTATTTTTATGAAATCAACAATTTATTTTATAGTTTCCTTCATACGTCTTGTGCCTTTCTTGTTAAATTTACTTTTAAAGTCCTGGTGATCACGAGATCCTCTGGTAGACTCCTGTGGCCTCTTGTCTTCAAAGATGGCTTCCAGCACCATCCCCCATCCCTGCACCATATGCCCACTCCTCTACTCCACTAGGAGTGGAGGAGTGGTATTGATTCTTATTAGAAGGAGTGGAGGAGTGGTATTGATTCCTCCTTCCCTTGACTCTGGGCTGGTCTTATGACTTGCTTTTACCCACAGAAAGTGGTGGAAGTGACACATTGTGGCTTCTAGCCCTAGACCTTAAGACACCTTTCAACTTCTGCTTTTGCTCTCTTGGAAGCCAGCTGCCGTTTAAAGGATCCTGGGCTAGACCATAGAATGGACAGAAGCCATGTAGATAGAGGGAGGCCTCATCAGCCCCTAGCCTTTGCAGCTATTTCCAGTTGAGGTACCAGACATGTGAGTGAAACCATTTTAGGTGTTCCAGCCCCCTACGTTTCTTGCTGAGCGCAGCCCCCTGAACAACTCCAGCCAACACCACAAAGAGTTGGAGAAACTCCCAACTGAGCCCAGCTGGAAACACAATCCTAAAAAACAATAAGTCTTTGTTTTAAGCCACTAATTTTGGGGTGGCTTGTTATGAAGCAATAAATAACCAAAACACATACAAAAGACTATAAAAATATATGACAGTTAAACACACACACCAGGGGCGCCTGGGTGGCTCAGTCGGTTAAGCGGCCGACTTCGGCTCAGGTCATGATCTCACGGTCCGTGAGTTCGAGCCCCGCGTCGGGCTCTGTGCTGACGGCCCTGTTTCAGATTCTGTGTCTCCCTCTCTCTGCCCCTCCCCCGTTCATGCTCTGTCTCTCTCTGTCTCAAAAATAAATAAACGTTGGGGCGCCTGGGTGGCGCAGTCGGTTAAGCGTCCGACTTCAGCCAGGTCACGATCTCGCGGTCCGTGAGTTCGAGCCCCGCGTCAGGTTCTGGGCTGATGGCTCGGAGCCTGGAGCCTGTTTCCGATTCTGTGTCTCCCTCTCTCTCTGCCCCTCCCCCGTTCATGCTCTGTCTCTCTCTGTCCCAAAAATAAATAAAAAACGTTGAAAAAATAAATAAATAAATAAATAAACGTTAAAAAAAAATAATAAAAAAAAATAAAAATAAATAAACACACACACACCAGCATAAACACTGGGATACCACCACCTAGTTTAGGAATAAAAATTACTAGTTACTTAGAAGCTCCTTGCTCACATCTTCCTTCTCCCCTGACAGAGATAACTACTATCCAGAATTTCCTGTTAATTATCTTTGCACTTTTAATTTTACCGTCTATGTACATATTCTAAAACAATACTTTGACAATTGCATAAATGGAATCATACAGTATATAAAGCTAAATATATATTTATATATATAAGTTTTTGCTTAATATTTTCTTTTTAAGATTTATCTACATTGAATTAGTGGTAGTTCATTCATTTTCCATGCTGTACTGCACTCCATTATTGATAATATTTGGGTCGTTCCAGTATTTTGTTCCTATGTTATGAATATGCATTTTAAATTATTTTTCAAAAATGTTTTTTATTTGGCTGAAATTTTTATCATGGTAAAAAAATTGACAAATTCTATCAATTTTTATTTTTATTTTTTTATTTGAGAGAGAGCATGAATGCAAGTGGGAATGGGGCAGAGGGGGAGAGAGAGAATCTTAAGTGGGCTCCATGCAGAGGCCGACATGGGGCTCAATCCAGGGACACTGGGATCATTACCTGAGCTGAAATCAAGAGTTAGATCCTGACAGAGCCACCTAGGTGCCCCAAATTTTATTTTATCAATTTTTAAATGTGTACATCTAGTTTTCAGGGGTATCTAGATATACAAGGCTTAAAAAAAAAAAAAATACAGCAGTCCCTTGGAGCACCTGGGTGGCTCAGTCAATTAAGCATCTAGCTCTTGATTTCAGCTCATGGTCGTGAGATCAAGCCCTACATTGGGGGTGGAGCCTGCTTGATATTCTCTCTCTCTCTCTCTCTCTCTCTCTCTCTCCCTCTCCCTCTCCCTCTCCCTCTCTGCCTCTCCCCTGCTCTTTCTCACTCCAAATAAATAATTAAACATTAAAAAAATACAGTCCCCTCCTGTCTAGTCCATCGCATCTATTTTTCTACTCTGCAGAGCCAACCACTTCTGATTTTAACTGATCATTTTGTCTTTCTGTCCATATCTCTACATAACATGCTTATAATGCTACTTGATTTTTTGAGGACTTAGTTCTTTTTCTTATGAACCTTCTCGCCTCAATACATACGCCATCTTCCCATTCTCTCATCCTGACGTTATGAGTATGCTGTCATCATTTCTGGATGAATATTATGATGACAGAAGTGCTTTCACAATTGTTTACTTTTTCTTGTAGTTTTTTGTGCTATGTGTACTTAAGACTTTTTAAGAATATGCTTCATTTTTTTATGGACTTGTCCCTGATTGGAACCAATCCCCTCCCTGCCTCCTTTGTGGGTGTCTGATCTTATGCGTTCAACCACATCGTCATGTCTTTCCGGTGTCCTCTGTCGCACCCCACTTGGGACTGGCTGCCTGCTCCACTTTCTGTGGCTGCCATGCTGTCAGCGCCCCTCACAGTTACCAGTGGATTCCCTTTGGCTGTTTGTGGGATCTCATGTCTCTGTCTTGTGTCCGTGCTTTGTACAGTTGTGGTGGAGGTGCCGGTGAAGACGGCACCAAGACTTCGGTGGTATCAGCAGTGCCAAGAGTGTGTCCCAACACGACTGTCCTTGGGGCTATCTCGGCCGCATTATGCTGCCTCGTCTCCTTGTCTCAGTGTGTTTCCCACACCTGATTCTCCAGCCTTCCTGTCCTTGCTGTTATCTACTGACGGGTTCCACTCCTGTGTAGCTCAGCCAGAGAGGATTTCTATCATTGACAAGAACCATGGTGGGTACAAAAGCTGTCTCACTCCCCACATCCTCCTTACCACCCGCAAGTCTTCTCTCTTCTAAACCCAGCAGTCAATTTCTAGATCTTTTACTGTTTAGGTGGTGTCCCTACAAGCATGGTGTTTAGACTGAGCACTGGGGGCTTTCAGTGACCTTGATATGGGTACTACAGTGACATGGTCGACTCTACATCCTGAAATGTCACCGATAGGATAGCTATTCCTTGTTCTTGGGGGAAGCCTGAGGAGGCAGCTGGGCAGAGGGGCACACAGGTGCCCTTCCTTCTACGTAATCGTATGATTTGAAGTTTTGCAACTGGAATGCAAGACTTTACATTCAATTTTCTCTTGTTTGTTTTGGTCCATCATTCCATCTGTGAAATAACTTTGAATACTGGGCTGTCCCTCATCTTTGGACTCCCCAAGCCAAGTACAGTGCCTGCCATGCTGTGGTACGAATGAATGGCTTGTTGGATGCTAGGTATCGAGCAGCATCCAGATGGCCTAATGCCCACTCTGCCAATCTGTCCTCCTTCCACAAGGTTCCCGAGAGACGTGTGCTCACAAGGGATGCTTGCAAACGCGAATCGATACATCTCATCATTACCTCGACCTGTGTCCTATACCAACTACACCTTCTCCCCGAATGTGGCGTTCTGGTAAAGATGTGTTAGATCACGTATCTCCGGCCACACACCATTCTATAGTTTCATAGGCAATCACATGAAACTAGAAGGTATTTCGTTTCTAGAATTTTTCTGTCAGGCAGAATCAGGGCTGCCCTCCCAGGCAAGTCCTTTTTTAATTCTTTTGTTGCAGTGAATGGGAATTTTGAGAACCCAAGAGTCTGAGGCTGGTCAAGGAGTTTCACTTAGCTTCTCCCTGTAAGTTATAATGCCTCATATTGCCTCCCTGTCCTTTCTCACCTCTGGGGAGGTTGCCAGCAATCGGAACGTTCTCAGGTATAAAAAAAGCTTATGCTCCACAGTGAGGTGGTGGGCAGTGGCTTGTCCAGGGTCTGACCTGAGGCCAGCATTGTCTCTTGACTAACCATAACTGAGAATGTTTTGGATTCTTTTATTATGTCCCTCAGGGCAGAAATTAAGGGCCCAAGATGACATCCAAACACAACCTTCTTTTACTTTTATTTGGAACACTGATAGACAAGTTTTCCATCAACTTACTTACAGATATAAAGCCAGCAGGGCTTCTAAACAAAAGGGACATTGAGTGTGGACCTGCAGGTGCTTCGTGCTCTCCTCCTTCACTGCGCATGTGCAGCCGATTTCTTGGAAGGGGCACCATGGCCTTGGTGGACTTCACTTGAGAACAATAGACAATGGCAACCATTAATCCAAATTTGCTTCCCTGGAGAAGGAGAAGAGCTTTGCAGGGAAGTGTCATGGGGACTCAGGCTCTTTGTTGGGAATTTTCCAGTGGGTCTTTCAAAACACTACTCGTCCCCTTTAAGAAAACACATAGCCCGTTTGGGGATGTGTTCTATTTTCTATAATTTATCACTATGATTGTTGGTGAATCTAATGATACCTTGGACATTTATTTTAAAATAATAGAGTGCAACACATGTGAGCCTAGAAAGAAACTCAGGTAGGGTAGGTCTGACCTTTCTGGTTCTCTTCTCCTAGGAACATGGATGTAGGCTGCGTGTGCCCTGGGGCTGGCAGTCCCCATACCTGGCCACAGGCGTGGTGCAGACAGTCTCTGCAGAGGGAAGCTAAAGAGACAAAAAGAGATCAAAAAGATGAAGACAGGAAAAAGTGAGGGAAAGGACGGAGTGGTGAGAGTTGAGGTCGTAAGACTGGCAAATCCTGGCTGCACCAAGGCCTCCTTTGGGCTCTGGGAGTGGCGCCAGCTGCCCTTCTCTCCGAAATTCCCTCCCTCTTTCATCAGCTGATACGAATTCGGTTTAGGTCACTTGCCTTCTCGAACCCTCATTAACAGACCATGTTAGGTCTTGAATAGTTTTTATATGTCTATGTTTATATGTCTATGAATAGTTTTTATATGTCCTTTCCAACTTGAGGAGAATCTTCTCTGGTGGAGAAGAGGTGTTGCAGGAAGGGGCGTTGATGAGTTCTGCTTTCTTTCTGTTAGTCCTTAACATTACAGCCCCCTCTCTGGGCACAGGCTTTCTGCCTTCTCTGAGCATAACTTTACTCAACCTTTTGGAATCCTTAGATGTTTTCCTAAATCCTGTTCATTCTGGACTTTGGATATGTTTATGCTACTCATAGAATTTCAGTCTAAACTCTTAAAGCTCCTCCTTCCATTTTTGGATATTATCATTAACTTCGAAACATATATACGTGCATGTCTTATATATTTTCATATGTAGAATTATAAAAGTAATATATGTTTATTACAGAGAACATGAAAATCCAGAAGTGGCCCAAAAGAGAAAAATGATAAAATAGTTTTAAAATAATAAAACGATGGGGAACCTGGGTGGCTCAGTTGGTTAAGTGCCCGACTTTGGCTCAAGTCATCATCTCACAGTTCACGAGTTCAGGACCTGTGTCAGGCTCTATGCTGACAGCTCAGAGCCTGGGGGCCTGCTTCAGATTCCGTGTCTCCCTCTCTGTCTCTGTTCCTCCCCTGCTTGCACTCTGTCTCTCTCTCAAAAATAAATAAAGATTAAATAATAATAATAATAATATAAAAAGATAAAATGATGTAATCCCTGCATCCAAAGAAAAATGTCGTTAATATTTTTTGTATGTGATCTTGTTTTTTCTATGCATATCTATGGATCCATGCTATTATATTTGTTTTACTTTACAAAAAAAAATTTTTTTTAATGTTTATTTATTTATTTTGAGAGAGAGAGAGAGCATGTGTGAGCAGGGGAGGGGCAGAGAGAGAATCCCAAGCAGGCCCCACACTGTCAGTGCACAGCTTGATCCCATGAGCCATGAGATCATGACCTGAGCTGAAATCAAGAGTCAGACGCTTAACCGACTGAGCCACCCATGCGCCCCTATCCATGCCATTTTAAAATCCGGCTTCAACAGGAGAGAAATCACTGTCTCCCAAGGTTTTTGTTATTTGCATGGCTCAGACCAGTCCTCTCTTTTTGCTCAGATATAAGTCCTGAGAAGCTGGCCCACTTCCTTGTGTCACTGCTTTTCTTTTCTAGCTTAAAACCGTCAGAGAGGCAAGGCAACGTCTTATCAGCTATTCTGACTTTGGCAGAACACGGTTTCTTTCGCAGGCCTGAGTGCTGCACCGGGGTTTATGATACCTGTTAGGGGAGAACATTCCAGGCCTCCAGCTGGCTGTGTGTGTTTCTAGCGCGAGTGTGCTTCTGTCCACTTCCCTTCGCTGAGAAGCCCGGCTTCTGCCGGGGCGCAGATCTCCACTTGCGTGCACACTTCTCCACGCGTTGATGCCACTTCCCATCCCTCCTGCTTAGGGGTGTTATGGCCGCTGCCTTTGGGGTGGAACACATCTGGATTTAAATACTGCCTTGGCACTGAGTTATGTGACCCCGGACAAGCTACTTAGCCTTTTGGCTCTGCTATAGCTCATCTGAGGAATGGGGATAAGCTGATCTGAAAGGGGCAGAGCTGGTCTTCTCGGAAGGAGGTGATAGTGCTCAGTTATCTCAGGAATCCCAGGGAGGAGCCCCCCACACCCCAGCATAAACACCGTGCAAGAGTCCACCCTCCCCTGTGCCCCATAGCCTGAAATGAATTTTGTAGAGGTTAAGCCTTTTCTCTTTTTCTTCTAGAACCAGAGATAAGAAGAGACTATATATAGCCCCTTGGAGCTATAGTAGATGGAAGGGTCAGTGACTGATAGCAAATATGCTGAAAGTGTTTTGATACAGCCTGAAGGGGAGAGAGAGAGATCTTCAGGCCAGTGGGGACTGAAAAAAGGAGGAGACTGAGGCTGGGGCGGGGGCAGGAAAGAGGGCTGCAGGGTGGAGGCAGGCCACAGACAGTCCTGGCTTCGGATGTTCTGACGGTTGTTTAATCCTTTGCTGTCTCTTAGACACATTGAGCCAGATGCCTTGCGGCATGGGCTCGCCCTTGCCTACATTTGTTGTCCTGAGCAGTCTCACCAGCTGCTCTTTGCATAAATAAAATGGATGGTATTGAGTTCTGGGAAGCAATTAAATTTCAAGGAGATGTCTCCCATTAGGATATGCATAAAAAGATGTGTAATGGACCTGGGCTCACAGGCGCCTATCAGTTACTTGAGAGAGTCTTCCAGAAGAGGGTGGGGCTCTCCGGGGCCAGGGGTTCCATCCTGGGGACATGCTGGTCCCTGGAGAACTTACAGGTGGGACAGCTGGGAGGTCGGGCTGGGCTGCGGGGAGTCACAAAGGACTGACGGTTGTTGAATACAAACGGACACATCGGACACACCGTTTCCCAGCTCCTGCAGCTGCCTGCTCGGTGAGGGTGAGGACTGGCACCTTCTCCAGCTCCCGAGACCCTGCAGGATGACACCAGGCAGCTGGTTTGGTGAGTGCTGAGAGCAGGCTTGGTGTAAGAATGTTAGAAAGTTGAGCAGGATGAGTAAGCAAGTAAGAGAGGCAACCGATTCTGAACATGTAGGATGAGGGAAAAGGTGGGGCAGGAGGAAAAAAAGGACCAACCAAGCTGACTTCTTTCTTCACCCTGAGCAGAGCACTTGCCTGCCAAAGATCCAGGGTAGAATTCAAGGGTGGCCAGTGTTCATTCATTTATCCAACAACTAATTACTCATGGGGCAGCTACTGATGTGTGCTGGGGATACAGAAAAGAGGGCAGTCTCTGCTTTCAAGCAATTTATTGCTCATTCTGCCTCTGTGTATCAGCTCACACTACCCACTGCCTGCCCTCCTCTCCCCTTCTCTCCATCTAGGCCAGGTTTCTCATCCTCAGCACTGTTGGTATTTGGGGACGGATATTTCTTTGTTGTGGCAACTGTCCTGTGCATCACAGAACATTTGGCAGAATCCCTGGCCTATACCCACTAGATGCCACCGCCCCTCCTGAGCTGTGACGTCCACAATGTCTCTAGACCTTGCCAAATACCCACTGCCGGGGTGGGGGGGGGGCGGGCAATGGAACCACTGATCTGTTTTGTCTTTATCCATATTTCACAACCTTATTCAAGTGTCACCTCCTCCATGAAGCCTGCTTGAGCTACTTCTGCTCACTTGGGTTCCCCCTTTCTTGGGTCTCGCAGACCAGGTATTGCTACTGCAAAGCCAGTTAGTGGGTAACCTTCTCCTCTCCTCTTTTGATCTCTGTGAGAAGACAGGTCTCCAAATGCTCCTGAAGTTGTAGATTTCACTCAAGCACCCAGCAAGCCTGTTGCCTCTCCGAGAACAGGCTGCTTTCACTCGGCCAGGGAGACCCCAGTCTCCTCAACTGTCAAATCAAATGCAATGCTAGGTCAGAAATTTTCAACCATCCATCATACAAGATATGGAGGGGCCAATTGGTTAGGTTTCTAGGTACCAATTCTCCTTTTTTTTTTGTTTAAGTTTATTAATTGATTTCGAGAGAGAGAGTGTGAGCCTGAGCAGGGAAAGGGCAGAGAGGAAGGGAGAGAGAGAGAATCATAATCTGCACTGTCAATGCAGAGCCTGATATGGGGCTCAAACTCACAAACTGCGATATCACAACCTGAGCTGAAATCAAGAGTCAGATGCTCAACCAACTGAGCCACCCAGGCACCCCGGTACCAATTCTCCTGAAAAGAAGCAGATTTGGGGGCTCCTGGGCAGTTCAGTCAGGTAAGCATCTGACTCTTGATTTCAGTTCAGGTCATGATCTCACAGTTGTGGAATCGAGCCCTGCATCGAGCTCTGTGATGACAGTGTGGAGCCTGCTTGGGATTCTCTGTCTCTCTCTCTCTCTCTCAATCTCTCTGTCTCTCTCTCTCTCTCAATCTCCCTGTCTCAGTGAAGAGTGTTTCATTTGCAAACCATAGAACATCTAACCGCACCAGCTTGGACAAACAGTGGTTTCTCTTTCTCATATAAGAAAACAGCATCAGGGCCGGCATCTCGGAGGATTTCGGGGCCTCTCCGTCCGCGAGGTCTCCAGACCTTCCCGCTGTGGACGGCTGGCAGCCCAGCTCACGCACCTGGGTGGGGGGGGCACGGGCACTCGAGTTGGAGCAGAGACAATGGTTCAGTGCTCCCAGGCAGGGGGGAGGATTAATCTCTCTGTGGCTTAGGTCTCCCTTTCCTCTCGGGACAGTTGGCAGTTGGAATCGAAGGCTCCCCAACAAGGAAGTAATTAAGTCGGACAATGCTGCCTGTTTTTGAAATCCCACGGGTTTAAGTAGGATTAGAAGTACCAATATGAGAATTAACCCAATAAATTCTTTCATTCTTTAAGTTGGTTGGAGCAAGGGAAGGAAATCAAGAAAAAGAATTCTTTTTCTTCTGTTCCCACCCCTCTAGTGACCCCTGCAGCTACTCCCTCACACAACCCCATACTTGATTAATATCTCTACTCATGTCCCTCTGTTGCTGGAGACTTCCGATCTTCATCTCTATCCACACCTCATATCAGACTTCTGCTCCTAGTAGAGGCAGACCAGCTAATCTGGACCAACCCTCCTTCAGAAAATAATTAAAACGATCTGAAGAAAATATTTTAAAAAATGTTCCCTAAAACATCAAAATAAGATAGTGAGTGATTAGCAAGCCAAAATCTAGAAGACAGAAATCCAAAGAGGTGAGCTTGGCATTCAGGGCTCTGTCTGCCCAGGGGGCCTCCGCTAACCAGTCTTTGTGCAATTTCTGCATCTGCCACGGTGATGTCACCCCTAGTGACTCTGTCACCCATGACTCCTTTGTCTACCAAGTCTCCTACTGCCTTAATAGACTGACACACTCCAGATTGGATTTATTATACACTCTTTTTTAAAAATTTTGTTCTAAGAATTGTTTTGAGAGAGAGGGCACACACGTGTGCTCATGCTCTCATGAGTGGGGAAGGGACAGAGAGAGAGGGAGAGAGACAGTAACTCAAGGTAACCATGAAAGCCATTTAAGGGGCGCCTGGGTGGCTCAGTCGGTTGAGCGGCCGACTTCAGCTCAGGTCACGATCTCGCGGTCCGTGAGTTCGAGCCCCGCGTCGGGCTCTGGGCTGATGGCTCGGAGCCTGGAGCCTGCTTCCGATTCTGTGTCTCCCTCTCTCTCCGCCCCTCCCCCGTTCATGCTCTGTCTCTCTCTGTCTCAAAAATAAATAAAACGTTAAAAAAAAAAAAAAAGAAAGCCATTTAATATCTATGACTCATGATCTCAGCTGTTAAAAGGATGAAAACAATATCTCATCTAACCTAATTTACAAGATTGCTGAGAGGCTCAAATGGGCTAATAGACATGGAAAAACCTGGATTACGCAATACGCTATAGAGATTTGTTAATAGTAAGAAGCATTGATGGCCAAGCAATCACTGGGTATTTATGACACGAGGACTCAGCTATCACTGATGAGAGGTTAACAAGAATCCAAAGTCCTTATCTGAGCCCTCGGGTGGTTGACACCAGGATTCAAATCATCCATTTTCTCACTTCAGCAGCGATGTTTACTGAGGACATGTTTTATGACTGGCGCTGTGTCAGGCACTGAATGTACAAAAATAAAAGTTTCTGCCCACATCTAGCTCAGTCTGATGGGAGACCAGATAAAGGTGGCCCATGATATAACAGAGATATTTATAAAATGCTAAAACAGTGTGGAGGGGAGTCACCTGACTTGAGAAGAGAGGTATTAATTAGGAGGCCTTCTTGGAAGAGGTGACCACTAAAACCAGTTCTGAAGGACAAATAGGAGACAGGTAGTGGAAGAAAAAAAGCTATTTCAAGAGGAAGGAATAGCAGTAAAGGCACAGAGTCCTTAAAGTTTTAGCAGTTTTATGCAGATGAGGAGGCCTGTTGCCTTAGGAGCCTGGACCTCCTGAGGACCTCACTTAGTGAGGCCCTTGGGCGGCCTCATGCACCGCTCTAAGTACGCGCGCTCTCTTCTCTCCAAGAGACTTTCTAGATCATGTCGTCCAGCAGCTCTCAAACTCCAGCATGAATCAGAATCTCTGGGAGATCTCATTCAAAGACATACTGCTGGGCTCTGCCCTGAGCTTCCTCTTTGGTAAGTCAGGGGAGAGGGCAGAAATGCAAGTTCCCAGGGGAACTTGCTGTTATTTCTGGTCTGAGGACCACTTTGAGAACCACTACTCTGGCCCTAACTTTTTTTTCTTGCAGACCAGCAAGCTGAGACCTGGAGGGGAAGGAAGTGCATTAGCCTGTTAGCCGAGGTCACACAGCTAAGTCGGGCCAACTAGAGTAACAACTGGAGCGGTTTCCCCTCCCAGCGGAGCCCCTCCCTTCTAGGATCTTCCACAGCCTTTCCTCCCTTCCTCCCTCCCTCCCCGCAGGAACCTCCGCTCGCAGCGCCCCCCTTTCAGCCACCTGTGAGGCAGAGAAATTTGCATGTTCCAGTTTACACCGCGACCCACTTTTCAGGAAGGCAACGTTTTAACCTAACGGAGGGCGAGTTTAATCGCGGATTTTCAGGCGGGCACCGCAGCGCCTCCCGACACCGCAGCGGGAGCGGCGCATCTCTGTCCAGGGAGCCTCGCTCTGCGCACGGTGGCCCGGGGCGAGGGGGAGAAACCCGGCCGCGCCGGCGACAGTCGGGTCCCCCAGGCCGCCGGTGCGCGCAGCGAGGTGCCGAGGTGCCGTCGGAGCACTGTGTCCTCCCGTCCCGCCGCGGAAAGGACTCTCCCCGAGGGGCCTGGGGTGGAGATGGGGGCAGCCGCTGCCGGCAGCCCCTCCCCCTCGAGGGTTCTCAAGCTGGGGGGGGGGGGGTCTTCCCCCCCCCCCCCCCCCAAGTACAGTCTCCTTCCCAACAGGGGTCCCTCTGGCTTGTTGAGTTCTTGGGAGTCCTGGAGCCTGGAACGTGTCTCCGTGTCTGTCTGCAGGGCCCCACGGGCTTACTAAAGCAACTATTAGTGTCCGTTACATCATTAACTAGTGACAGAGCCATGTGGGGCCCCTTCCCTTCCATGTATTTAGAAGCTATTTATCGTGGGTCTGCCATTCCCATTGCCCTTTGCTAGACATTGTGGGGCATTCAAACCTGGCATGCACGCACCTTCTGCCCTCCAGAACTTAAAGGTAATGCTGGGGAGACAAGGACGACAGGCAGGGTCCACAAACGATTTCACTCCCCCAGGGTGGAGGCGCCTCCAGGACTGATACAAGTTGAACACATGTTGCCATCTGCAGTGTGAGTATCGAGAAAGGTCACTGGGAAGACTGGGTGGCTAGGTCAGTTAAGCATTGGATTCTTGATTTTGGCTCTGGTCACGATCCCCTGGTCAGTGAGATTGAGCCTCAGGGCAGAATGTGGAGCCTGCTTGGGATTCTCTCTCTCTCCCTCTCTCTCTCTGCCCCTCCTTGTGCTCTCTCTCAAAATAAATAAATACACTTAAAAAAAAGTCACTTATGTGGTCAGAAGAGGCTTCAGAGAGGAGGTGGGCTTGAAGTGGACTTGGGAGGGTTGGACAGGAGGGAGGCCTTTCTCCGTTGGGGGAAGGGAGTGACCTGAGGAATGGCATGGTGGAGGGGCGGAGGGAGGGCTCCCATAGGTGGCGGTGTGAGTTGGCATGTGAAACTTCCTCTCCTCCAGTAGATACAGTCTTTACATAGACCTTTATACTTCGGTGACCAGTCGCCTTGGTAAGGACACAGGATGTGCTGCCTCACTCTTGGACAAAGACTGAGTCATGCAATTCTGTGAACTCTGGCTTTTCTGCTTTCCTCAAAGCCTTTGGGGAAATGGCACAAAGCCTTGGGCAGGTACAGGAGATCCAAAGGTGGAAACAAATCTGTCTGGAGTTTTATGGGCAGCCTCATAAGAGGACAGTGACATTGATCTTCCAGGGTGATTTTTTTTTTTTTTTTTTTTTTTTAATTAAGAAGGCCTGGTTAGATGTGGTTAATGGCTTATTTAAACCCCAGTTGGGGGGCGCCTGGGTGGCTCAGTCGGTAAAGCATCTGACTTCAGCTCAGGTCATGATCTCATAGTTCCTGAGTTCGAGCCCTGTGTCGGGCTCTCTGCTGACAGCTCAGAGCCTGGAGCCTGTTTTGGATTCTGTGTCTCCCTCTCTCTCTGCCCCTCTCCCGCTCATGCTCTGTCTCTCTCTGTCTCAAAAATAAATAAAAACATTAAAACAATTTTAAAAAACCCCAGTTGGGCAGGGCTGAGGGAAATCCCAGTTTCAATGGGTTCTTGGTTAATAATCAGAACAGTGCTGGAAGGGAAGGATGGGTTGTGGTGAGCAGAAGGGAAGAAAGGATTCACAGTGGAGGTCTGATGTTTATGACAGGCTCTGAAAGAAACGTACCTATACTAATATTTTTTCTTAAAAATTTTTTAATGTTTATTTTTGAGAGAGACAGAGTGTGAGCGGGGGAGGTGTAGAGAGGGAGGGAGACACAAAATCTGAAGCAGGCTCCAGGCTCTGAGCTGTCAGCACAGAACCTGACGCGGGGCTCGAACTCACTAGCTGTGAGATCATGACCTGAGCCGAGGGCGGATGCTTAACCGACTGAGCCACCCAGGCGCCCTTAATGTTTTATTGATCCTAATGATGAAGAAAACAAAGACAAGACAAGTATGGCTTAAATTAAATCTCTGCTGATATGACCTGAGACATGCAGAGTGTGACTTTCCTCAGAGAATTCATAGCTGCCTTAATGTTGATGTGTTTTTTGCTAGAGACTGAAAGTGACCTTACCTTAGCAGCAGCTAGCCCCTCAAGGTCCTGAAAGGATTACTTCAAAATTCCTTAGAAACTTCCTTTATCCCCACTGCCTCCACCAACATAAAAGTATATAATCCATCAGTCCTCACAACCCCAGTGCAGCTCTCTCTGTCTATGGGTCCTGTCCTTGTGCTATAATAAAATCATCTTTTTGCATCAGAAATGTCTCAAGAATTCTTTTTTAGCCGTTCACTCTCAAACCCAACCTTCAAATTACATCACTAACAGAACTTTTCTCCCTGAGAAGATAATGAGGTCTGTAATGCCATCGCTCCAAAGGAAATGAAATGTCAAGTCATTTTTAGATTTAAAAGGTAGCAACTATTCATGAGAAGCTGGTGGAGGGGGGCGGGCATCTTCCCACACCTGGTATAAAGTGGATGGTCTTCGTCTGGTTCATGTAGGAGGCTCTGGGTGTAAGGTGGAGAAAAATATCAGGAGGGTGGCTAAACGCTCAGGCTCTCTCCTCCCAAGCCTCCCCCAGAGATACTGTTTTAGTTGATCTCTTTCTAGTCGTCACCTTGGAGTTGCTTCGGGGTTTCCAGATGCTTCCTTTAAAACACAAACACATCTGAACACATGTCAGAGGGAAGGATGGAGGGAGGGCTGGGAAGGGAGTGAAGGATTGGGAGCAGGTTTGGGGCATCTTGGGGGCGGGAGGACTTCGGGGGGGATCTTCAGGAATGCCTGGGTGTGGCAGAGGACCTTAAAGAGCCCTGGATGTTAGGACAGGACACTGCGGGTAGCTGGGAGGGCATTCAATACAAACTTGCCCAATGTGCCTTGCTAATAAGGGTGAAATGCCATCTCTGAGCAGGAGGCTGTTGGAGACTCGTGAGGGTGTCCCAGCTTTCCGTTGCGGCCTAGCAAACTTCTCCAAAACTTGGTGGCTTAAGTCAACATCCATTTTATTTCATCTAATGATTTTGTGGATCAGAAATGAGAGAAGGGCTTTGCCAGGTGATTCTTTTGTTCTGGATAGAGTCTATGAAGATCACTCCATGGTCCTCTGCTAACATTTTAAGAGGAAGAAGAGGAAAAAGAAAACACCAATAAATATTTTTGCGCACCTAGGTCTCATGGTGGTTGAGAGCCCAGACTCTGGCCTGACAATGGTGCCATCGCTTCCTCCTTACATGACCTTACAATTAGCCTGTCAGTGTCAGTCTTCACATCTGTCAAATGGGAAAACTTCCTCGTGGGGCTATTATGGGGTTCAGATGGGACCACATATGCGAGTCTTCATTAAATCTACGTTGGTGTGGCTGTTACTGTTTTCACTTCTCTGGGAACGATATCTTGCTCTGTGTGTGGGCCACAGAGGTGTGGAACTTGTAGTCCGTACTCTCGAGATGCTTGAGGCAAACCCTCCCTACGCCGCAGCTGGATAATACAACCATGCACGTAGCTGTGAACCCACTGGCTTAATCCAGGGGCTTAGCCGAGGGAGATACCGCCGTCCTGGAGGGCTTCGTGAGCCATCCCAGACCGCAGGGGAAACCAAGCAGATGGGGGAAAGCCAAAGGGATATAGAGGGGGAATCCAGCGAGGCTCTTGTGCGGCAGTGGGGTTAGCTGAGCCTGGAAGGTGAGTGGGACAGACCAGAAATCTGACATTCCGTACTAAGCCCTTCATCCTGTTTGCCAGTTGTTTTTCATAGTTTTCTTTGGAAATATTCTAAACAGGAGCTGGTTGGAGTCCAAACTGGCAACTGCCAGCAAGGCATTTCATAGAAGTCTCATGTTTCATCTTGGAAATTCATGTGATTCTTGTGTCCTGCTTAACAATGTCTCTGTGTTTATTTTTAATATAAAAATCATCTTTTATATTAAAATCATTAAAGGCATTTTTATATGACTTCTATATTACTTCATATTATTATTTTTATAATAAAATAATTACAAGTATTTTAAGTTACTTATCACTGAGTGAAAGGGAAGGACCTGGTATGTTCTTCTCCAGGCTCCCTTCCCCCAGGCACATTGCCTTGCACTCCTGTGGGATTGCAGGCTCTGGTGTGTGACGGGGTCACGCAGGGCTCGAGAGGGCACAGGAGAGGCCCCGGGAACCTGTGATGAGGGCTCCCTGGAAGTGGTGAGCACAGACACCTCAACATCTGCAGACACAAGTTCAAATCCAGGCTTTGTCACTTATTGGCTGTGTGCCCTGGCCAAGGCGTAACCTTTCTCAGCCTCAGGGGCCTTAGTATGATGGGGTGGCAGTGAGTGTAAAGGGAGGGAAGGAATGGCTGTGTCTTCTCTTCCAAACCTTCCCACCATTCCCCGGGACATTCATGTGGTCTAAGTTCCAGTTGCCATGTCTGTAGAACGGGAAAACTTCCTCACAGGGTTATTACATGATGCAAATGAGATCACACAAGAGTATGCAACAAAATTGAAGTCACTTAAGTGACCCCAAGTGGCTCCCATATTTAAAATAATATCCCTCCCATCTCCCTTCTAGGTAGCTCTTCTCTTTTTTCTTAACTCTTTAAAGATTAGCAAAGTTTTCCTAACTCGCTGTCTGCACTTCTACCTCCTATTCTCTCCCGAATCCAAGACTCCCCAGCTTTTGCTCCCACCACCCCAAGGTCTGCCTCCCAAGGTCACCGGAGACCTCCTGACTGTGGGATCTCACCATCAGTCTCTTGGGAGAGCAGCCACCACCAGCACTCTCTTCTTTTTGAAATCTGTCCTTATGGGGCACCTGGGTGGCTCGGTTGAGCGTCTGACTCTTGGTTTTGGCTCAGGTCATGATCCCAGGGTCATGGGATCAATCCCTGCACTGGGCTCCACGCTGAGTGTGGAACCTGCTTGAAATTCTCTCTCTCTCTCTCTCTCTCTCTCTCTCTCTCTGTCTCTGTCCTTCTGCTCCTCACCCACCCCCCAGCTCCCCCACCCTCGCTCTCTCTAAAGGAGAAAAAGAAAAAAGAAAAAAGAAATAAATCTGTCCTTCCTCTGGGTTCTGTGGTACCCACCCTCCTGGTTTTCTTCCTGCCCCTCTGGCTACTCCTTCTCAGCCTTTCTCCTGACCTTCCTCTTCTGTTGCAGCTTGACAGTGGATTTTCTCTGGGTCCTGTGTTCATCTTCTCACTCTCTATGCTCTCCTGGGTCA
Organism: Panthera uncia; assembly: GCF_023721935.1. Classification (NCBI taxonomy): domain Eukaryota; kingdom Metazoa; phylum Chordata; class Mammalia; order Carnivora; family Felidae; genus Panthera; species Panthera uncia. The sequence goes on from NW_026057586.1 coordinate 27,862,152, forward strand.
TTTCATTAACTCATGGGGTGAATTATCATCTGCAGCCTGAGGCACTTTCCAAGCCCCAGACCACTGTGGTCACCTGCCTCTCTGGAGCCTCTACTTGGATTCCCCTGCTCCAAACTCTTCAACTTGCTTCTCTTCTGTGTTTCACTTCACAGAAGTGACTGTCACCACCACTCGGCTGCCCAAGACGGTCGTCCTTGACTTGGTCTTATTCCCCACATGAAGTAAACCACTAAGTCCTAATTCCATCTCCCAAAGTGCTTTAGAGTCTCTTACTTCTCTCCCGTCCAATGCCATTCTGTCCATCATGTCTTATGTGGATTAGTCCAGAAAGTATTGTAAAAGGCCATGGTTTGAGAGAGTTCAACTCAAATGTTCAGAAATGGTTGGTTTGTTGGGACTTTTAGGTGAATTACACTTTCGTTTTTAAAAAAATGCTTATTTATTTTTGAGGGAGAGCAAGAGAGAGCACGTGGGAGCAGGGGAGGAGCAGAGGGAGAGGGGGACAGAGGATCTGAAGCGGGTTCCGTGCTGACAGCAGAGAGCCCAATGCAGGGCTTGAGCTTAACAACTGTGAGATCATGACACGAGCTGAAGTCAGATGCTTAACCAACTGAGCCATCCAAGTGCCCCAATAACTACACTTTCTATACTAGCTTAACCAGAAAAGGTAAGTTCAGAGAATCAATAGATAAAGAAGACACACAGGAATCAGGGAATTTATGGGCACCTCAGGGACCAGACCCGGACACCTGGGCCTTCCAGAACACACACACACACTCTCTCTCTTCTCTTTGCCTCATTCTCTCCTACTTCATCTGGTCTTTCTCCACACAGAGGGGAACATGGCCACTGACAGCCTTGTACTCACATTCTAGCCTTGGACTCACATTTTCTTGTGTCACCAGGAAAGGACTTCTACAGGCTCCAGCCAGAAGAATTGAAATTGGCAGCTATTGTCATTGTCATATGACCTTCCTGAATCAATCACTGTGGTAAAGTGCAGTGATTGTTGTAACCTGGCTCATGGCCTCCCTCGGCAGTCAGAGGTTCAAGGTCTGTGACCGGAAGTGTCAGGGGTGGGAGGTGGGTGCAGACTGAACAAAGACAACAGTTACTTTGTTGCCCAGCTCACACACCCTCTTCTCCCCATATACACAACTGCAAAAATGTTCCTACTTAAGATAATACCACATTGCTCACACCTCCCCCTGGGAGACAACCAGAAGTCTATTGAATACCCTTCGCCCTCAGGGCTGGATGTGCACTGTGTGACCTCGTGAAAAGAGAAATGTGCCCCTCAACACACCCTATATATAACCTTTTTGGGGGAGGGACAGAATAACAATAGAAGCTTCCATTTAAAAAAGGGGAAAGGGAACAGGAGATGACAGCCACTGGCTCAGAGGATGCATGTCCTGCTGCTCAGGAACAGTGAGTAAGCAGGCAGACATGTTTGCCAACTCACTACCCCAGGTGAGCCTTGGTTGGCCACTGTGGCTTCCCTGTGCTCTGCTTGCTGGAGCCTCCATCTGGGGTTTGCCTTTGCCACACCTGAGGCGTGCTGGTCAAGATTTCGCTGCTGGCGCTGGGCCTTGAGGCCCACTCCCTCCTGGAATGGGCTTGGGGCCTGGGTTTGCCTTGGGGTTGATATAATTGTAAGCTCCTGAGTGTCCAGCCTAGAGTATCTCTGCAAATAAAGTTTAATGAAACTCTCCCTGATTACATATAGGGGAGATTTATTGACTGTTAAGTCATGATGTTTGAATCTGGACCCAGTCTTGCCTCTTAGCCACCCCCCCCCCACACACACACACATAATGGCTGAGATCCAGGGAGCAGAATTGATTTGCTTCCTGTCAGGCCCTCCCCCAACATTTATGGGGCTGGGGCAAGAGCATGAAAAGAGGGCTTTGGTAGACCCCATCTCATTTCTGTCCTGCACAACAGGGCCTCCTGCTTGCACACAGGCAACTCAGGGGACATATCCAAGCTTTGGTCACCCCCACCTCTATCAGCTGTCTCTTAGTAGCACCGTGGGCCCAAAGGTCTGTGACCTGCAAGCACAGGGTCCTCTCAGAAGAATGACTCAGGGAAGGGGTCCTTATGGGAGCCCAGGAAGCAGGCTCTGGCCATTTGGGCAGGACATTCTGTGATCGTGGGTGTTCAAAGCAAGGTCTAGAAGGGGGTCCCAGGCTCCTGGTGGACACATCCTCTGGGTCCCCTGGGCTTTTCATCCTGTAGGGAAGTCAGATTTCTTCCAGAGGGAAGTCAGATTAGGACATTTTAAAGCACAGAGGGTCAGGACAGGGCCCTCACTGCCTAGCTCGAAAGCATGTTCTTCTGTCTCCAGGCTGCTCCCCAGAAAGTGACATTTAATCGTGGCCAGGAATTGCCAGTCTCTTTTGGTAAGGAGTGAATTTATACTAGAATGTGTTTGGAAAGGGCTTGGGGATAAGACTTCCCCCATTTCTCATCATCCTCCCAGTTTGTTGCTTCCTAGTCAGGACATTAATTTTAATGCAGGGACAGAACTCAGCTGAAAAAGTGACCTCCGGGCTGGTCCTACACCTGGGACTTCTGAGGGGGGTGTGGTGAGTCAGGTCATGGGACAGTGACAAGAAATTGGCAGAATCCCTCTCCCTGCATCCTGCCTCCTGCCTCTGAGTCTCCCTCTGGTCCATCCTATTAGCAGAAGCTAACAGGCTGAGGAGAAACTGCTGAAGGCAGAAAGAGATTCTCAACATGCCCATGCATCCCATGTTAACATGAGCCAGGAGCACAGCCGGAGCCCTCCCACAGCCTGGCATTTTCTGCCATGTGTGTCCCAAAGCATTAGCCATGGGGATGCAGAGTTTGGGTCATAACATCAGTTAGTAGTTTAACCCCATGTAGCAAGTAATATCAGATTCCCAGCCTGGGATGTGGGGGGGCAGGGGTGTCCTCCCTTGGTTCCCCACCCCCTCTTGACTCAGCCTGTTCCATCCACTAAGTGTGTCACTTGAATATTCCATTATCAGGTTTTTTTTTAAATGTTTTTATTTTTGAGAGAGAGAAAGAGACAGAGTGCAAGCAGGGGAGGGGCAGAGAGAGAGGGAGACACAGAATCTGAAACAGGCTCCAGGCTCTGAGCTGTCAGCACAAGAGCCTGACGCAGGGCTCAAACTCACCAACCACGAGATCATGGCCTGAGCTAAAGTTGGAGGCTCAACCCACTGAGCCACCCAGGTGCCCCTTCTATATCAGTTTTGGTTGTTGGTCATAACAACTGAAACTGATTCTAACTCATTTAAGTACCCGTTTATTGGAAAGTCATGGGGCTAGTTCACTACATGAAAGTTAATAGTAATCTGGCCTTGGGAGAGGGTGGGGGGTAGGCCCTGGGGGAAGAAGCCAAGATCGCATGAAGGTTGCATGGCCTTTCTCCACACCACTGCGGTGAGACCCAGCTCCAACTCCCTTCTACCCTGGATGTCTGCTCAAATTTCAAATTCCTGCAGGGCGGAATCTGATTGGCCCAGTTTGGGTCAGGTGGCTCTCCTTTGGGCCAATCCCTCTGACCAGGGGATTAGAGTCCAATGATTGGCCAGGTCGGAGCCCCTTGACTCTCAGGTGCCTGCGAGTAGGGTATTGAGGTTGGCGGCCCCAAGAGAACCCAGTGAATGGGAAGGAGCAGATCTCTTAAGGGAAGGGAGGTGCTGTTACCAGAAGAAGGTAGGAAGTATGTTGGGAAGATAAAAACAAAAATGGCCATTAGGGCAGGCAAGCTGGGATTTCAAGATTCTGGGAAGAGGAAGTAACCGTATTCTAAATAGCATGGAGGAGGGAAGCCTACAGCCTGCCCGGCGGCACAGGCACGCACCTGACTTGGCTCCTTGGTCCTGCTGGCTGGCTTCTCTCTTCACTTCCATGTGCTCAGCATGGAATGCGTTTTAATCATGCGTTGTCCTTGGCTTCCTCTTGTACATCCCTCCTCCTCCAGCCCCCTCCTCTTTCCTTTCCTTTGCGTGACAGCTCCCCTAGTGCCGGATGACCTCCTTTCTTGGATTCGTCCACCAAAACTGGTCTTTCTAGAACCCCTTTCCTATATGATTTGTTCTTGCTGACTATTAGGTGGGAAGAATCCAGATAAACGAATTCCACCAGGTTTTTATTGTCTGAGATCTTAACGAGTTGCAGCTGTCACAACATAATGCTCTTTCACTGAGAATTCGAGGGAGAAATTTTTGATTGCGTGGGCGGCTGCTGGCGAAGCCATCATAGGGCCTTGGTACCTCTCAGATCATGCAGGTGGTGGCCTGATCTGGCCCAGGTGTGGCTGTGCTGATTCTGACACCAAGGGCATGCACTTCCTTCATGGACCTGACACTGAGTCCTGGGACGGTAGATCCCACCTTGCAGCCTGGAAAGAAATACTGCTTTACGTTAAATTACAAGCGGTATTAAGCACACAAAGTCTGTCTGCACGGATCAGTTGGCCAAATATACACGGGGGTGACATTCAGAAACTTTAACTGCTCTGGCAAGGATACTGACCAATCAGATCCAGGATGCTGAGGAAGGGGGCTCCCCACGCGTGGGGCTGTGACAGGCTGTGAGGGGCAGGGCTGCAGGTGACAGGATACTTTCCACGAGGAATGTGAAGTTCAGAGGCAGGACAAGCGGTGCACGTGTGGACATTGGAGGAGGCCCCCAGAAGACAGAAAGAGAAGCAAAGCTGTCCTCACACAGTGAGTGGAGGGGTGCGGGGCAGGGCCTGGGCACTAACAATGTTATCCTTCTTCTTTTGGGTTTTTTGTGTCTATGAAAAATCTAATTAGCCATTTCTAAGTCTTTCCTACAGGTGAAAAGAAATAATCACATGGCAGCCCATGAGGATGGCTAAGATGAACTCTGTACCATGGCCTTGGCAGTGAGACAGGTGGGAGTGAGGTGGGAGATGGTGGCGGTGAAGGACTGACTCAACATAGCAAAGCTTTGGGCATCTAAAGACTAGGTTCTCTGCCACAGGCCCTTCCTTCTGCCCCTGACCACCTTCTTTGTACTCTGGTGTCACTGTGAATTTCAGGGCCCGCCAAGACATGGCTCATTTCTTTGGACCTTAGCAGTGGTTCTAGAAAGGGTGGTAGTCAGGGGACCCAGGAGGAACACAAATGAGCCTCCAAAGCCGAGTCCCGATGACCCAGGGAGAAAATGTGCCAGAACAATGGCAGAGTCTCACCTCCTCCAGGAGGCCATCCAGCTTCTGTTAGTCTCTGGGATTTCTGAACTTGCAGTTGCTTTTATGTAGGAGAGCACATTAGAATCGTCTGGAGAGCCTTTAAAGATTCAGGATGGGATAGGACAATTGTATTTTTTCAAAGATCCTTGTGCATAATTCTGATAAATGCACTTGGTTGACAAACATTATGGAACACTTATAAGAGTGCCTGGGAGTTGAACTTGCAATATGGAGCCCTTGCAAGAAATCTAACTCTCAAACTGGCTTCGTTTGGCTAGTACAGTTTTAAAAATATCTGAGGGGCTCCTGGGTGGCTCAGTCAAACATGTGACTCTTGATCTCAGCTCAGGTCTTGATCTCAGGGTCCTGAGTTCAAGCCCTGGGTTGGGCTCTGCCCTGGGTGTGAATCCTACTTAAAAAAAAAAAAAATCGGAAATGTGAATGCTTTGGTAGGCTTGGGGTGGGGTGTGCAATTTTCAGTTATCCACAGTCCCACTGTTCCCTTTTACTTCATAACCAGGTGCTTTGCTTTTTTTCATTGCTTGTGACACATGAGCACTTGTACATCTGGGGCACTGTTCTTCACATGGACACATTGGGCGACAGCCCGCTTATCCCAGTGGGGTTGCCCCAGCTCCGAGTGTTTCTGAGGCTGCTTTTTAGGTACTGCCTTCACCATAACTTTATTCCACACACAAGAAAATCAGTCTTCTCCCTCTGTAGCCATGTTATGATTATTCTTTAAAAATGACATCCTCGGGGTGCCTGGTGGCTTAGTAAGTTGAGCATCTGGCTCTTGGTTCCGGCTCAGGTCACGATCTCATGGTTTATGAATTCGAACCTCATGTCGGGCTCTGCACTGGCAGCACAGAGCCTGCTTAGAATTCTCTCTCCCTTTCTCTCAGCCCCTCCCCTGCTCTCTCCGAAGGTCTTCCTGGAAAGGTGTAAAATTTTACCTGAAATTGACACTCCAGAGTTAGCTAACTCTGTCTCCACGTGATACAGGAAAGAAAGGCTTCTTATCCATTCATTCAGGACATAATGATTCTCTAGAAGTTTGAGTTCCAACAGCTCGGTGCCATCTGAGTTGCCATGGAGACCTTGTAGCCTGTTAAGAGCCCAGGGTTGGGACTCGTCTAACCAAGCACCGTCCCATAGACATATGATATGAGCCGCAAATGCAAGTCATATATGCGATTAAAATTTTCTCGTGACCAAATTACAAACTTTTTAAACGGTGAAATTAATAATATCTTTTATTTAACCCAATGTATACAAGGTATTGTCATCTTGATGTTTAATAAATATACAAAATTATTGAGATATTTTGCTTTTTTTTTTTGGTCTTATATGTTTGAAATCCAATGTGTACTTTTGAACACACCTCAGTTTGGGCTGGCTTTATTTCAGGTGCTGCGTGTGGCTACTCGCTCCCACAAATCTGGCCGAGAGGCCAACATGGGGTCTCAGAGTGTGGAATTGCCGCTCCTACGACCTGCCCATATGTGCTCTTGTTCCCCCAAGATGTGCTTGCTCTTGGGTCACTGACTCATGCTCGAGCTGCCGTTTGTTTCCTGTGGTCCGAGGGACCTAACCCTAGCTAGATTTCCTGACACTGTGCCAACTTTCCTCTCTGCTTCATTTCTTCCCCTTCGAGTCCTTGCATGTCACTGTGATATAATTCAAAGCTTCTAAGGGCTAGGATCCAATGGACCCAACCCAAACAGGAAACTGGCTTTCTCATTGTTTATTTGGAGCCATAAAGCAGAAAATGTCAGACACTTGTTTTCAATGCTTCATTGAGCTGGAACTGAATTGAAACTAACGATTTCCAGTGGGGCCTTCTGACATGGAATGATTTAGAAGCTTCAACTGTTAGATCTAGAGGGCTAATTAAAACATGAATTGACCCTAAACTTTCCTTGCTCTGGTCAGTATCACTGGCTGCCTCACCTTTTGCTTAGCATCTTGTTAGTCAGAGGCTACAAGATTCTTGTTAGTCAGAAGCTGGGGTATCCTAAAGTACTCTGGGAATATTCCAGCAACTATTCCACAAAGCATCTCTGCGTAAAAGGTCTTGGTTTAGGTCTCTGTCCCAAACCCCTTTTGTAAATCCCACAATAGACAATCTTGTCTGTCACCACATAGCTCTCTTCAGTGTGGTCTGGGCACGACGGTACTGTATACTGTGTGGTATTGTATACTCTGTACCACTGTGGCAGACATGTTTGTCTGCTTGTCCAATAGCCATTCTTCCTGCGTTCCCTGCAATATGGCGGAGCTCACCTGCTACAGTAGGGGCTGACAGTGCCACATGCATGCTTTTACAGACTCCTTTGCAGCCAGGAATGGCCTTATGACCCTTTTATGCCAAAGAGACACAAGTGAAAGCATTTTGGGAAAGATTTTCCTCCCTGATAAAGAGAGAGAGACATGAAAGAATGACTGTCTTGCAACTCTGGTTGCCTCCTTCTTCCTGATGTGGTTGTGAGGTTTGTAACAAGGCAGCTGTTTTGGGACCGTGAAGTAACAAGCCCGGGGATGAAAATGAAGTCTTCTGAGGATGTTGCGAAAGAGGAGGAGGATAGAAAGAGACTGCATCCTTGATGACATCACTGAGCAGCTGCACCAAACTTGGAGCAGAACTTTCTACTTTTAGGAATGAAACTACTGTTGTTTAAAGTACTTTTGGGCAGGTATTCTCTTACTTTCTGCCAAAAGCATGCTAACTGGTATGGATGCCTGGCATTTAGTGATATATTCTTGTCTTCTGTTTCTTAGAAGGAGGAAGTCACTGAAACACTGTTCCTTCAACCTCGTTGGCCAGCTACCTCTTACATCCTCATCATCATGCTACTCCCTTTCCTCATTTACTGGTCAGTTCACCTCAAAAAGTTCTGTGAGAGCAGAGGCTGTGACTGACTGGTTCACTATGGAAGCCCACTTCCATCATGTGCTAGTCATTCAACAAATATTTGCCAATTCGTGAGCCAATGGGGGCTACCAAGGAGGTAAGATCCTTAGAATTTGGCTACTGCCTAGAGGTGAGGGAATGAAGCTATGGATGATGAACTGTTTCTGGATTGTACGGTTGGCAAGAGGATGCTACCTTGTAAGTTAGCACAGGGTGGAGAGCAGAGTCATTGAAGAAGATGAGTTTTGCCCTGGATGTGTTGAGATGGATACTTTTGGAACAGTCCCCATAGACGGTTGAACACCAGGTCTGGACTGAAGCTCTGGAAAGATGGGATTGGACGGGAAGATGTATAGCATGAGAGAAGTGATTCTTGGGTGCTGCCATCTCATTGTGTGGCACTGCCATCTACCTTGTTACCCAAGTGGGAATTCGGGAAGTCATCCTTGACACCTCCCTCTCCCTCCCTTCCCACGTGAATCCATTACCATGATTCCACTTCTTGTCTCTCACCCCCATAAACTTCTCTCCGTCCCCCTGTTACCACTAGAGTTCAAGCCAAACCACATCTCCCCTGCACTACTGCAGTTGTCTGCTTGGTTTCCTGAAACCACTCCAAGCCCTTTCACTCACTGTAGTCCCGCCACATCAGTCTTCTCTCACTCCTATTTTTCTTTTCTTTTTTTTTTGAGAGACAGAGACAGCATGAGCAAGGGAGGGGCAGAGAGAGAGAGAGACAGGGAGAGAATCCCAAGCAGGCTCCATGCTGCCAACGCAGAGCCAGATGTGGGGATCAAACTCACGAAACCGTGAGATTGTGACCTGAGCTGAAACCAAGAGTCAGACGCTTAACCGACTGAGCCCCCCAGGTGCCCCTTCTCTCACTCCTTGAAAGCACCAATCCTTGTCTCAAGGCCTTTCTGCATGAGCTTCCATCTGCCAAGAACACTGCTCTCTCCATCCTCCAACTTCCTCCACCTGCCCATCTCTGGTCGACTCTAGGTCTTGGCCTAAACCTCACAACCTCACATACCCCCGACCCCATGCACCTTTGTAGCCTCAGAAATTTAAGTTTGTTGGAACACCATGGGGTGATTTGGCTTTTGGTGACATGTATGGGCAAAAAAGCCAACCAACTAACCAACCAACCAACCAACCAAATAAACAAAAAAACAAACAGCTTAAAAAACCCCTATTATCAAACTTGAATTATTAATTAAAATGAGAACTGTAACTATCCAGGGTCAGGAATTCATGAGTATGGACAAGTGCATTGTTTCCCCTAGAAGGCAAATCTACATAGGAAACCAAATAGCTTGTGAGTACGGGCTCAGACAAGGAACATTAGCTGCTTGATCTAAATGATTATATTTGCTAAGCCATGATCCCTCCAGTGTGCCCATTTCTACCACAAGGGTCTCCCTAGACACCTGTTCCTAGACCACTACTCCCCGTGCTGGAGACCCCCCTCCCCCCACCACTGTGTCTGCCTTCAACTCCTAAGCTTCAGTGGCTGACCTGGTCCCCCTCAGATGTAAGGTTGCTTTAGCTATGTTAACACCTATCTGGTTAATATTTAGTAAGGTTAAGGTCAGACCTTGGAGCAGTCGTTTAGACGATTTCACATGTCAGCTTTGATCTACTACATGTGTTTTATAGTTCGATTTTAAGAGCTGTGAAAGCAGACTATAGAGGACTTAAATCTACTTCTTTAAAAGTCTGTTATTTACTATATATGTTTAAATTCCTTCAGGATCTATATTGCTAATTGTTTTAGCAAATGGCACTCTGTAGCCTTGAAATTATAAGCCTTCTAATGTTCTGGGGGGATTGTCAAAGCAGGTTCAAGAAGGAGATTTTAGGGGCACCTGGGTGGCTCAGTTGGTTAAGCATCTGACTCTTGATTTTGGCTCAGGTCATGATCTCACAGTTCCTGTGTTCAAGCCCAGCCTCAGGCTCTGTGCTTACAGCATGGAGCCTACTTGGGATTCCCTCTCTGCCCCGTGTGCATTCTCTGTCTCTCAAAATAAATAAATTTTTTAAAAAAGGAGATTTTACTCTAAAGATGAAAGCCTTTTGGAAGGAGTTTGTTAGATAAAAGGAAGGCTGAACACATTCATGCGCATAAAACATTTTGCTATACTTAACAACCTCAAAGATGTTTCTGCAAGATTGTCTGTAAGAGGCCCCCCTTGGAAAATCCTGATCTCGAACTTAACCTCCTATCTCAACATATTTCATGCTAATCAGATGTCATAGGTAACTAGCATTTGGAGTCTTTAGCTGAAGAGCCTTAAAACCTTTTCTCTGTTTTCTACCGAAGACCAAAGGGGGCATTTAATGACCAGATCACTCTTGTATATTTATTATCTTGAAACAATAGGTAGAAGAGGTTTTGTTTTGACAGAAGGCATTCCAATGTGGCTAATCTACCGTGGCCTTCTTCGATTTCTTGTTTGGACTGCCTTTGAAGGTTGGAGTGAATTTCCATTCTTACCATGTTTTCTTTCAAACACGCTAACTGTGGATGAGGGGAGGTGGGAGAGCAGTCTCTGAAGACAGGTTTCAGAGACAAGCACTGCTTCACCTTCAGGGGCAACGTTCTGAGAAGTAGTTCCTCCCAGAATGCTGCCCCCTGAGGCTCAGTCCTGGTGGGGTACCGAGGGCCCGGACGGGATGCCTGGAGCTGCCTGGCGGGATATTCATCTTAAAGTCTTAGGAGCATGTCCTGAACGTCCATGGCTATCCTCAGTAATCCAGTCTCAACCCTGAGTGGGGAGAACGATGTGTAGTTGAGAGGAGACCCACAGGGATGGGCCCATATATCTGACTTGAACAGGGTTTGCTCAGTGACACGTCTGGTGCTGTTACCAAGTAGAAGAAAGGAATCAGGATACCAGCACATCAAAACATAAGCAGATACAAGCAAGACACAATTATGCATGTGATTGTTAATATACACGCACGATAGCTATAAAAGGCATAGGTGACTTTTAAACAAAATCTGTACAAAACTGAGCTGTGAGTATAATTTTATTCATATTCTTACCTAGAAATTTGTTATACAGACAATAGGAAAAGAATCCAAGTGATCCCTGAGGAAACTAACAAAATACTTCATTTCAGGGTAACACTTAGTAACAAAAACAGCTTGAAAAAATTAATACCATTTAAATTCGGCAATGTACAAGGCTTTAGAATGTTCCTATTTACACGCCTGTGTGAGTCCACCAGCAGAAGGTATACGGAGAACACTCCATGTCCTGTGAAGATGGGCCTGGAGGCATGTCAGAGGCTCTGGTTCACTCAACCACAGCCTGGACTCTTCTCTCCTGGTTTATCTTTGGTTCTGCTTTCGTTTTTGAGTCCTCCTCCCCTGCCCTCCCACCAAGTCTTATTTCACAAATTCCCTAACAAGGGAGATTTCCGTTCACACGGTGAAGATTTAGTTTTTCCACATGACTCTATGACAGTTGCAAATTCAGGGTTTCAAAAGGCTTTGGTCACAGGGTTGTTAAATCAGAACAATGTTTGTTTTCCTGAGAAAAGGAAGAAGTGGACTTCTCCCTGAAATATTTTAGGTTGGCTTCCCTTCTTCTGTTTATTCCTGCAGCAACCTAAATATTTTGCACTGAGCACTGCAAACCCCAAGGGGGGAAAAACCCTTTAGGATTCCACGGTTTCTCTTTCCGAATCCTCCAAAACACTGAATCCATACAGATTCAGCGGAAGGTAGCGAGTGGCACTTTCTATGGCATCCTCACTGTGTTTGGTTATAGGATGTTTATAGGACTGATTACTTTAAAATTAAAACAAAGAAAAACAGGAGAACCCTTTACCTTTGGGTTCTGAGTGAGAATATTGTGAGTGTGCAGATAATAATGACTTTTTTTTTTTAATGATTTTTTTTTTTTAAAGAAATTCAACAACTTCCAAGCATCCAGAAACAATCTGAACTTAACTTTCAGGCTTTATAACATGTCAAACATCCCAAATGGATTGCAAATTGTGGCGTTAAAGGACCCTTGGATGCTGATAACTTGGTTTTACACATTCCTGGCATTTACAAAATCAACATGTGGATTACAGTGAAAACAGCTATGCCGAATATTTCATAAAAATGTAACTTTTCTTTAATATCTAGGAACTGGTTAAGCCAGGAACTTCTCTTATTTTACCTCATTGAAAACACAAATGCATTCTCATAAGAAAAAGATAATAAACCTTATCTAAAAAAAAAAAATCCTTTGCCACGTCTAAGAAAAATAACATTCCAGAATAATTTTGACTGATAAAATCCCTTTCTCTCTCCCACAGCTGTGTCCACCTGGAAAGAATCAGCCCATCTCCCGTAAGAGAATCCCACCCACACAGGGCAGGATCCAGGCTGTTCTGCTGAGGGGCTGGGGCATGAGCTGTGGGCACTACCACTGTCATGCGTAACTTGTATTGATTTCAAACAAGTCACACTGCTTATCTGAGAATTCTGGGTTGACTTTGACTTTGTGACCATGAATTCCATTCGCTTGAGGCTTAGTTGTAGAGCTTAATTTTTAATACTGTTAACATCACGTAGCCTAACCAAACACCAAGAATATCAATAAATGTCAATCATTAGCTCTGGTCTCACGTCTTCATTCTGTTGGAGCACTTGACCTTATGAATATATTAGTCTTAGCACCAACGCCCCACCAGAGCACACCATCTGGTCTCTCACATGTTTGGGGATGCTCCTGGAGTCTAAGAGGAAGCTACAAAATGAGCCTAAGAGCAGATCGCCAATGGGTTAGTAGTGCGAAAGTCGTTAAGGGCAAAGAACAGCAGTTTGCCAAGACCCTGGGGGTCACCTGGGGCAGTCGGTCAGCCACCCCTTGTGACTATGGCTGTGGGTGGGGTTGCTCTCACAAAGGGCTTTCAACCATCCTTTTTTTCTTGGCTTGTATGTAGAAGATGCGGTTTTCTTCAGGATAAGTGACTTTACCGAGGGGCATCCTGTACATGTTGGCATTTTTCGTGGTCAGCAAGAGGAACAGTAGTGTGGCCAAACAGAAAGGCCAGGTACAAGCTGGCAATCCCGCCTGAAGAGGAAGAGACAAGGCACATACTCCTCTGAGATCCTGTCACAAAGTACCACCCTTCATCCTATTCTCATTCAGCCCAGGGGGATGCATCCTTGGAGCACTGACCCAGGCTCCACTAATGCCCAAGATGGAGTCCAAGATCCCAGGGCATTTAGCAGGTGAAATGCCCTCATCTGCTTCTTAGGGTGGTCATTTGCCTGTCCACCTTGTACATCTTTCCCTTCCTTTCATACAGTGGGCTTCCTATGCCACGGGGCACCTAGAGATGTCACTTAGCAAACCGCCAATGTCTCCTGACCTTCATCACACCCACAGGGCCCTCTTTGCTGAGTTCAGCCTGTGGTGCCATCTCTCCTCCCGATTTCCACCCAGACTAGTCTTGGACTCTACTGGCTTTCCTTCCTTTTGTTCCAGTTCCCAAATAGATTCTAAGCTCCTTGAGGGGAGGTCCTTCCTCTGGGCTGTTCTTGGCAACTCATGCAGTTCTGAAAGAGAAGGTCAGGGGCAGGACAGTGCTGAAAAGGAAGGAGAAAGAGGGGCAGGAGCCACTAAATGGGAGATGGTTTTGCCTATTAAATAGTTCAGCAGGGGTGGCACCTGGGTGGCTCAGTTGGTTAAGTGTCCGACTTCTGCTCAGGTCATGATCTCACGGTTCATGAGTTTGGGCCCTGCGTCAGGCTCTTTGCTGACAGCTCAGAGCCTGGAGCCTGCTTTGGATTCTGTGACTCCCTCTCTCTCTGCCCCTCACTTGCTCATGGGCTTGGTCTCTCTCTCTCTCTCTCAAAAATAAATAAAACATCAAAAAATTTTTTTAAATACTTAAGCCAGGATGTGAGTCTGAATAGTCTTACGACTGATGGAGATTTAAAAAAGGACAAGGTGTGGGGTACCTGGGTGGCTCAGTCGGTTAAGCATCCAAGTCTTGATTTCGGCTCAGGTCATGGGATTGAGCCCTAAATTGGGATTCTCTCTCCCTCTCTCTATGCCCTTCCCCTGCTCTCCTCTCTCTCTCTCTCTCTCTCATTCTAACATAAAATTAAAAAAATAAAATAAAAAAGACAAGAGGTATGAAAAACTAATGGCTTGACCCAAAACAAAAAACAGCACCATCTGGGTCATTAGCCAATTATATTTTTCTCTCTTTCCTGATTTCTCAACCACCACATGGTCTTGGCTTTCTGTTCAAGTAGAAGATATTCTAAGGTCAATTCCCTGACACTCAGAGTTAGAATATGAACTTGATAAATATGTTATACAGCCTAAGTTTCACTTCTTTAAATTATCAATCTGATATTTTTAGCAAGCCTGGTGATTGTAGTTTGGATTATAATTCACGAAGAAGCTACAAGGTGAGTGGGGACAGGCAGGTCCAGGAGATGAGAAAGTAGTGGCTATCACAGCCATGGATCCTGCATGGGACACCACCCAGGGGGACCTTGGGAGGGTTTCCATATCATCAGAAACTGATCAGTCATGCTATGACAATGCAAGATTAAAGCAAACTCACCACAGCCATCATGTGTGACAGGCTGACTCCAAGGTAGGCAGTGAACAGGGCTACAAACAAAGGGGAACAACAGTACTTAGTAGGTGCACTTCTCATTACAGGGAAGACTGCCTTCTGGTATAAATCCCCTGCAAAGGAAACTTCCATGTCTTTCCAGCCAGCCCAGCACCCTGGTTATAAGTATGAGCTTAGAGTCGGCAGCTCTGGGTTCAAATCCAGACTCTACCACTTAGGAGCTTGGTGGCCTCCATTCTAAGCCTACACTTTCTCACATGCACAATAGAGGGAATAGGAATTCCTTTCTCACGGGGTTGGTGTGACACGAAAGCAGGTAATACTTGGGTTTAGCACGCAGTACGAAGTGCTCAGTAGGGGTGCCTGCGTGGCTCTGTCGGTTAAGCACCCGACTTTGGCTCAGGTCATGATCTCGAGGTCCATGGATTTAAGCCCCGCATCAGGCTCTTGTGACAGCTCAGATTCTGGAGGCTGCTTCACATTCTGTGTCTCCCTCTCTCTCTGCCCCTCCCCCGCTCATGCTCTGTCTTTCAAAAATAAACATTAAAAAAATTTAAAAAGAAGTACTCAGTAAAGGTAGCTTTTCTGTGATTACTATTTGGTTCATGTTACTGCTGATCCTTAAGGAAAAGGCTTTCCATGGCCAATAAACTTCCCTGTTATTTTATCTGAGCATGGTTGGACTAAAATGAAAAGTATGAATGTTTCTTCGGATAGCACGGTTTCTGTACGATCACAAGGATTCTCGTATTGGTTAGAATTCACAGTTAGAAACACTTGTGGTATAAAAAAAAGATGCTAACTCAGAGATCAGTAGAAACAGAACACAAACTTGCGATTTCTCCCCATAAGAACATTTTTCCAAATACCATTAAGATCGGCATACGGGCTAATGAACTAACATGCTACGTTTTTATTTACTCTGAGCGAGCGCAAAACTTAAAGTAGCAGTTTGAGTATATCTGTGACCTTCAACGTGAAACAACAAAAACAAAGCTCTCAAGTAGCTAATCATCAGTTGAAGGGGGGTGCTCAAGAAGGCTCAGGGAAGCCCTTGGGTTTCACCAAGGCAGGCTGCAGAATGACCTTCATAAGCTGGCCACACAGCCACCTGGCCCAGCAGCACAGACAGGTAGGCACGCCCACCATCTACTGCCCCAAAGCAGGAGAAATCACACAGCCACCACGGGGGCGGGGCAGGAAGTTGGGGGGAGGGACTCCCTCCCTCATTTACTTTACCACAGACTTCCAACCTTTTATCAATCTTTGGTCTTTTTGTCCTGGTATTTTTGTTCAACAGTATGTCTTTCAACATCTGAATTGTCTCCAGCTAGCGGGAAAGGCGTGTCTTGGAAAGACAAGCTTCAAACCCCAGCTCTGCCATTTAATTGTACAACAAATCCCTGAACGTTGGAATCTGGTTTTATCATTTGTCAAAGGGCAACTTGAAGATGTTCTTTACAGGGAGGGGATGAATCTCACATGCAATCCTGTATTTCCACAAAGAGCAGCTCTCAAACCCATCCCTGTCCCTGGGGGGTGAGATACTGATCTGAGCAGAAGCCAGCAACAGCTTGGGTTGGAAGAGCTTTTTTGTTGGGTTTTGAGAATTTCATTCTTTTTTTTTCTATTTCATTCATTCATTCACTCACTCACTCATTCAACAAATATTCACCGGCCCTTGGGCAAGTACCGGAACATTCTGTCCTTGCTCCCTTGGGCGCCGGCTCTTCTAGGAGATGTCCCCTGAGCACCTGAGACTCATTGCACTTCTCTGCATTTGATACTTATTACATTTGGAAGGCATTGCTCTGGTTTCTTACAGTTACGCGGTTTCCAGGTGCTCTCCAATTACAAGCCACTTTTCTCCCCATAGAAAGAGAGTCAGACTGCGTAACAGTAACTGCCCATCAATTAAGATTTGCTGAATCAGACTGGGAAAGCCTTACAGTAGAGGTGACATTCTGCACACCACAGTTTGTAGGCGATGACTCTGACAGAGCTCTGGGCAGCAGAGGGAGAGGAGAGGCCCCGAGAGCTGAAGGGCCGGCAATGTCCGTCCCCACAGGCCACTGTGTACAAGTCCTACTGTGACAAGCCAAGCATTAAAAGGAGACGAAACGTGTTTACAGTTTGCACTGATAAAATAACAAGACCGAGGAATTCCTTGGTGGGCAGCTTCCGGTGTCGAGGCAGGGAAGGCAGCAGTGCCGGGCCCTGTCAGAGCTTCCCGGGTCCTCTTGCTGATAAGGCCATGTGATCTAATGAAAGAGCAACTCTGTAATGAATGTCCGTTCTTTATTTACTTTGGCTGGCCGAGTCGGTCTTTGGTTTGGCAAGGTCAGGGTGACGTGGGCAAGCTGGAACTTGCTGTTACATTTCCCATGTGAGATTTACCTTACAGGAGGGGGCTGGAGGTCTGCCTCAAAACTTTATGTCCAAAGAGGGAAAGGATGGCCAGTACCTAGTATGGATGAAACGTGCCCTCTCACACACCACTGGTGGCAGGGGAAAGCGGGATGGCCCCTGGGGGAGGGCATCTATTGAACGTGGCATCTATTGAAGTTAAACTTGGCAGAGCTAGGACGTGGCAGAGGGTCTGGGTTCTCAACTAATTCAGTACATTGCCTCATCCATTACGCTACGCCATTAAAGAAAATCTGACCTGTCCGAAGGAAGGTAGGCGTGATAGGCACAGTCACGGCCCCCAAAGACATTCACGCTCTAATCCCCAGAACCCGTGAATATGTTACCTTATCCGTCAAAAGGAGCTTTGCAGCTGTGATTAGGTTAATGATCTTGAGACCGGGAGATGAGTGTGGGTTATCCAAGTGGACCCAACGTAACCCAAGGTCCTTATAAGAGGTAGGCAAAAAAGTTACACTGAGGGAGCAGGAGGGAGTCTTTTTACACTCTGCTTTATACTCTTCTGTATTTATCAATTTTTTTTTTTTTTGGTACCATAAGCCCATACTACTTCTATAGTGAAGAAAATAATGAAGATATTCCTGCTTTGAGGAAACCCATCTGCTAACATCTTGGCCTCATCCCTTTCCACAGTCTGTCAAGATTTCAGCAACAACTCGTGTGACCAAAACAGTTTCTGCTTGATCTTGAAGGATGTACTCAGGCTGTCCCCATGCTGGCCCCGACCATCCAGTCAGATTGCCTCCACCAACAGGACTTTCTCCGCTCAATTTTAGGACATACAGAGAAGCCACCGTCTCTAAGAGGTGCTTCTTTTTTTTTTAAATTTAATGTTCATTTATTTTTGAGAGAGAGAAACAGAGTGAGAACAGAGAAGGGGCAGAGAGAGAGGGAGAGACAGAATCCAAAGCAGGCTCCAGGCTCTGAGCTGTCAGCACAGAGCCCGACGCAGGGCTCAAACCCATGAACCGTGAGATCATGACCTGAGATGAAGTGGGGCACTTAACCAATTGAGCCACTCAGGCGCCCCTAGGAGGTGCTTCTTGATGATTCTGCACTGTCATGTGCCCCCAGGGAATCTGGTACTGCAGATGTGTCCTTGTTCTGTCACAGATATCATATGGTCTCCAGTGGGCTTGCTCTCACCCACCTGGCTTCTGCCCTTGATCATAACACTCTCTGCGCACAGGAATTTCTGGATCTAAAGTTGCTAACCCCCTAGGTCTTCCCAGTACTGTCTGGGAGGAAGTTCAGATACATCATATCCGGCCATGGCCACGTGGGTTTCATGAGTGTTTAATATGTATTTTCTATCACCGCCCACACAGAAACATAAATGTAAGCCCCTTGAATAAACATTTGAAATCTCAGGGCGCCTGGCTCAGTCGGTGAAGTGTCGGACTCTTGGTTTCGGCTCAGGTCACGATCTCATCGTTTGTGGGATCGAGGCCCGTGTTGGGCTCCGTGCTGACAGCATGGAACCTGCTTGGGATTCTCTCTCCCCTCTCTCTCTCTCTCTCTCTCTCTCAAAAATAAACTTAAAAAAAAAAATATTTGAAATCTCAAAGAATCTCATAGTAAAGCTTCTAACCTGGCCTACCTCAGGTGACACGTAATCAGTTTTCTCCTTTGCTCTAAGCTTATGAACAAATATGGGAAAATGAGCAAAAAGTTTGACAGGACTAGTTGGCGAAACAGCTGTGTACTATAAGGAAATTGGCAAACTGACATGTAAAGTGGCAACACCACAACAATCTGAGATTTTTTAACTTCACTACAGCATCGGAAAATTAAAATTGAGTGAGGCCTTAGAAATCCTTGGTCCTGCTTCCTTCCCAGTGCAGGAATCCATTCTAAATTCTCTGCCTGACATGTGGTCTACCCTTTTATTTTATTATCTTATTTTTTTTTAATTGGGGTATCATTGACATACAATATTATATTAGTTTCAGGTGTACAACATGGTGTTTCCATCTTTGCATACATCGTGAGATGCTCACCTCAGTAAAGTCACCGTCCATCACCGCACAAAGTTAATACAATATTATTGACTAGATTCCTCATGTTGTATATTACACCCCCCATGACTTATTTATTTTATAACTGGAAGTTTGTACTTCCCTTTATCCATTTATACTCCTAATCTGCCTCCTCTCTGGCAACCACCAGTCTGTTCTCTGTACTTATGGGTCTGGGTTTTGCTTTGTTTTGTGTTTTTAGATTCCACCTGTAAGTGACATCATATGATATTTGTCTTTCTCTGACTTGTTTCATTTAGCATAATGCCCTCAAGGTCTACCCATGTTGTTGCAAGTGGCAAGATTTCATCCTTTTTATGGCTGAGTAGTATTCCATTGTGTGTGTGTATGTGGTCCACCATTTTAATAGCGGTGTAGGTAACTTGGATTGATTAATCTGGTGATAAACTGACTCTACACAAGTATTTCCATTAGATTACAGATCATTTCTGCACATTCCACCCTTCCCCAGTATCACCCAGGGATACCCCAGTATCCCTACACTCTAATACATTATCTTACTTTTTACTTCGTATTGAATTAGGGATGCCAGAGGCTCTGGGTGAATATGTCTCCACTTTACAAGGGCCTGAGAAATCCATTAGCTTTTCAAATCTAAATCACTTGAGGTGTGTTCTCTTAAAGGCCTGAATGCTGCCACTGGGAACAGAGTAGGGTAGGGGAATTACAGAAGTTGTTACCAAATGTAGATTCCGGGCTTGAATTTACCCTAATTGACTGGATGCCCTTCAGCACATCACTTCACCTCTCTGGCCTCAGAACCCCAGTAGTAAAATGAGAAGGAAGGTGTGGGGATCTCCAGAACCATCTGGCTCTGACAGGAGGAGTCTGGCTGGAATATGGGGGTCCGAACGGATGAATACAGCGGGTCTGAAAATGTGGTCCCTGGAGGAATAGCATCAGTGCCACCTGGCCCTCGTTAGAGACGCCAACTCCTCCCCCACCTCTAACGACGAATCAGGGACTGGGGAAGGGGGGCAGCCATCTGTGTTTTAACAAGCCTTCCAGGTGATCCTGACACTCCCTGAAGTGTGAGAACAGCTGGTTCCTGTGATTCTCAAAGGGCCACATGTAGTCCTGCCTGACTCACCAGGAGAGATGGCTCTGTGTTTAGCTTGACTCATTTTATTAGTTTCTTGGGTCAACGACTAGTATGAAGAACATAGGACGAGTCAAGTTTCTATCCCCCAACATATACATAAGGCAAATGTTTAATATGGCTCAACAGGCTCTCCTGTCCTCACGATAACCCATGAGGAGGGCCCAGGAGGGCTTAATCCATCCAGAGAGAGGAAGCCACCTGCCCTGCTCACACACAGAGAGAGCCGGGGCCCAAACTGGAACCCTTGCCCCAGTTCCTCACACAGTCATATCTTACTGTTTGGGCTGATCCCATGGTTATGAGCGAGCCTCCCTCCGAGGTACAGTATACTCACCGCAGGCAAGAGCCAGCAGGTGGGTTTGCCAGGTCAGTGCCATGAACATCCCCCCCATTGCAATGCAGGCCAGAGAGCTGTTGAAACCCCAGAGTCCAAAGTAGATGTTCTCAAATGGCGCTGAAAGACTGAGTCCTGTTAGGTAAGACAGAAGGAGTCACAGCTGTGGACAAAAGGCAACATGCTCTGGAAGGAGGTTAGGGGTGGGGGAGGCACCAAGGGAGTTCTTGGAAGCAGAGCTCTCAAGAAAGGTCTGGAGCATGGAAGACACCGGAGGGGGTGCAAGCAGCGGGGGAGGTGCTCGATATCCCATTGCCCGTCTCAGGCTTACCTGCCGCTATCCCCAGCAGCGACCCGATGGCAGCGTGCAGGCACATGAGCGGGGAGGAGAGCAGAATGGCGCCCAGGAAAATGCCCCCCGACCACGGGTTATCGCAGCCGTAGATCTGACCGACACCCACGGGCAGGGATTTCAACAGCTGCAAAGCCATTTAGAGAAGGAGGTCATTAAAACAGCCGAACAGACACCTACAAACACATACAAGGCAATGGTAGAGTGGGTTTATCTTGTCTTTTGAGATCAGTGTGACTAATTTTTTTATTTTTTTAATTAAAAAAATTTTTTTAATTTTAGAGAGAGAGAGTGCGTGCAAGTGGGGGAGAGGGGCAGAGGGAGGAAGAGAGAATCTTAAGCAGGCTCCACGCTCAGCACAGAGCCTCACGTGGGGCTCCAGCCAAACCCATGACCCCGGGATCAGGACCTGAGCTGAAATCAAGAGCCGGGTGCTCAACCAACTGGGCCACCCAAGTACCATCACCCTACCCCCACCCCCCACCTTTTTAAAAATTCTCTCTCTTTACAGAGAAACCTCACACTTTTGCTTTATCCCAAAAGATGCACCAGCCCATACCTGCTGCATACTGAGCTCACCTTCCTAGAACCCCCTTCACTCTGGGGCTCCGTTGCTGCACTGACACGGTGGCTTTGGCTGCTGATAAGCTCCCTGGTGGAGTCACTGCCTCACAGCTTACACTTCTGTTGCTTTTAACTGTCCATTGGTTCTCAGGCCTAATACATCAGTGCACACTGTGGTCAATAGAAGTACTATTGCTCCCTTGCAATTGGGTTGTTAAGGCCAGAGACCCAGAGTCGGGTTCTCTTATCCATAATTCAGAAGCAATTATCAGCAAGTTCATGAATCAGGACCCTATTGACACTTCTGCTGTTAATGAGAACATGTATTTATTTAAACCAGAATATCCTTAGCTTGTTCCAGTTATCAACAACTGCCAGTCAGTGCAAAAAAACCGCCACAAAAATACATGTAAATGTCATGTAAATTTACATGTAATACATGTAAATTTCTACTTTCTGGCTGAGGCCTGAATTCAGCTAGTGTGTTCACAGAATGGCAGTTTTCGGGAAGGGACAGGGTTTGATTTAAGCTAACAAACGTGAATAGCATTTTATAGCAACACATTCGGTAGGTCCAGGATAGGCATAATTAGCCACACTAGGTTCCTTTGTGACCAAGACCATTTACTGAAAGATGCCTTCCCATCTTGCTCCCTCCGTCTTCTCTAGGTCACATGTATACCTTCTGAGGGGCCTTGGGGAAGCAGTGACTCTGACACAGGGGGCTCTGCCTCGGCGCGGGGACTGGGGAACTGCCCTCTCCCTTCATGCGTTAGGCTGGAACTAACGCTGGCTTCCAAATGCTGCATCAGTCCTTGCTCAGAGCACGGGACCATACTGTGAGTTTGAGTCTATCCTAAGATGGACCTTAAAATTTCCAGCCCACACTGGATCTTCATGTCTATGCGAAATCATTTCCTGTTTCTCTAGAGCAGGGAACTTGATGCGGGCAAAGACTACTTAGGCTTTCATCTCAGAACTGGACAGCAGAACTATCCCCTGGGTAGCCCGGGAGGCGGAAGCTGGGTGAGATGGGAAATAAGGGTGCTGATGTTGGGGCGGTAGTTCATAGTGAGAAGAGAAAGACCCTTACCTCCGTGGATCAGCACTATCCAGCAGGACTTCCATGGAGGTGGAATATTCCTTTGTGTGCTGCCCAATACATGTGCCTACTGAGCACCTGAAATGTGGCTAGTGAGGCTAAGAAACTGAATTTTTAATTTTATTTAATTGTAATGAATTTCAAATTTAAATTAAAATAGCCACATGGGGATAATGGCTACTATGTTGGACAGGGACATTTTAGATAGATTACTTAACGTTATTTATAATATTTTTCACAGGGGATTCGAATAAACATTTGATTTTCTTTTTGGGTTATTTCCAAATGCTCCTATTTATTTTCTGGGCAAGAATGTACAGAGAAGCCTGCCTGAGCTCTTCACGTGTTTTGATCGCTCAGCAAGGAGGACGGCAAATGGGGTTTCATAACCTGATAGTGGGAAAGCCAGTCTTTTTCACATCATAAAAGGTGGTAGTTTTCTTCTGATTTTAAAAAAAGTGTTTTTTAATGTTTATTTATTTTTGAGAGAGAGAGACACACACACAGAGTGTGAGCAGGGGAGGAGCAGAGAGAGAGAGAGAGACACAGAATCCAAAGCAGGCTCCAGGCTCTGAGCTGTCAGCACAGAGCCCGATGCGGGGCTCGAACTCACGAGCTGTGAGATCATGACCTGAGCTGAAGTCGGATGCCCAACTGACTGAGCCACCCAGGCGCCCCTCTTCTGATTTTAAGCGTTCTCTTGTTTTTAATAGTCAAGAAACCTTAAACAGAGTTATTAAATAAACACCAACAGGAAGAGCTGGAATGTGATTTGGGTTAACCAGGTTTTTAACTTATTTTTATTATTATTTTTTAATGTTTATTTTTGAGAGAGAGAGAGAGAAAAAGAGAGAGAGAGAGCATAAGCACAAATGGGGGAGGAGCAGAGCAAGAGGGAGACAGAGAATCCCAAGCAGGCTCCACGCTGTCAACACAGAGCTTGATACGGGGGTTGAACTCACAAACTGTATCAGTATCAGCCAAAATCAAGTATCAGATACTTAACCAACTGAGCCACCCAGGCACCCCTGGGTCAACCAGATTTTTTTAAAAGGTGCTCTCTTTGTGCACATCTGTAAAGAGATACATAGAATACATCTTATGATAGCAGTTCTCAAACTCTGGCCTACATCACCGTTATTTGGGAAGCTTGTTAATACAGGCTCCCAGACTCTATTCCCAGAGATTAGGATTTAGAGAGTCTGAGATGGAGCTTGTACTGATATTTAAAAAAGAAAAAAAACAATGATTCTGATGCCTACCAAAGCTTGAGAACCATGAATTATTGTACATATTCTATGAGATCTGCCAAATGAAAAAGCAGAATAGAGAGGTTCTGTAATGAGATCTAATGGAAGGAACAAATTCTTTTGATCAGAGGAGCCAGATCATGGAAGCCTTAACTCCAGGCTGGAGGCCTTGCCTCAAAGGATGGCCCCCAACACACCCACCCAAAGTTTGAAACAGTCTTTGACTCCGACTTTGAAACAGAGCTATACTCTGGAGTGGATTTTAGGAAAAGAGGAGGAAAAGTTAGCTTTGAGCAGTCATTTAAAAGACCCCTTAGAGTGGTGCCTGGGTGGCTCAGTTGGTTAAGTGTCTGACTCTTGACTTTGGCTCAGGTCATGGTCTCACAGTTTGTGGGTTTGAGCCCCATGTTGGGCTCTGCACTGACAGTGGGGAGCCTGCTTAGGGTTCTCTCTCTCTCTCCCTCTCTCTGCCCCTCCCCCACTCTCTTTCTTTCAAAATAAATAAATAAACATTAAAAAAAAACCCTTAGAACAGGGGTGCCTGGGTGGCTCAGTTGGTTGAGTGTCCAACTTCAGCTCAGGTCATGATCTCGTGGTCTCTGAGTTTGAGGCCCACATCAGGCTCTGTGCTGACAGCTCAGAGCCTTGAGCTTACTTCAGATTCTGTGTCTCCCTCTCTCTCTCTGCCCCTTCCCTGCTCATGCTCTGTCTCTCTCTCAAATATAAACATTAAAAAAAAAAATTAAAAAAAAATCCCCAAACCCCAGAACAAAGAAAAAAGAGACAAAAAACAAAAAACCCAGAAAACAAAAAACCCGATGCTTAAATACAGAGAGCAAAATGGTGGTTACCAGAGGGAGGTGAGTGGGGAGATGGGTGAAGTAGGCAGAAGGAATTAAGAGTACTCTTATCCTGATCAGCACTGAGTAATGTATAGAATTGCTGAATCATTATATTGTACACCTGAAACTAATATAACACTGTATGTTAACTATACTTCAATAACAATAATACACAAACCCTTAGAGCCCAAAGCTTTGGAGCAGGACAAATGGTTCAGAGGGCAAGATGAAGGCAGCAAGGCCACCCTAGAGCTGAGTCTCCATAAGGCTCTGATGCCTTAGCCAGGAGGACACAGAGTCTTCCAGAGCCAGGCAGGAATGTGAGAAGACGGTGTACCTTACCTGCAGGGCACTGAGGTCAGTCCAGGTGACATTGGGAACCTCGGTTATAGGTTTGAACAGTTTGCCTGGGAAGAACGGATTGTAATGTCCCGTGGCCGAAAGGTACATTGACAACGCCATGTTGAAGGGCAGGGTGAAGACGGGGAGGTCCCATTTGCAGAACAAGGAGTTCAGTGCGCTTGAGAAAACTGGACTAATGACAACAGCAACAACCACAGAACAGAATGGAAGAACGTGCATGTGACAAGTCAGTTGACACTGAATCTCTACACCATGGAGGGGCTTTGTCTTCTGGGCAAATATGTCCCTAAAGTACTATTTCAACAAACTTTTCATGGCGGGGAGGTGAGGGGGTGGGGGGAAGATAACCGAAAAACCAAAACAAAACAAAAAAATAAACACACGTGGAATAAACCCTGTCAGAGAATAATTCTTACACAAGGTCAAAAATGAATGCTTTGCTTACTTGGTTTTGAAAAATTATATTCTGGGGTTTCTCACAGTGACTTATGAAATCCAGATTTTAGAAATACTTTTGAAGTATTTTAGACATGAAGTAAAATACTATCTACACGGCTAAAGCCCCTGTGTAACCCACTTGATCATATGCCCCTCCCTCCCCACCAGAGGCGACCACCATCTTGAATTTCTAGATCATCTTCATGTTTACTATATCTGTTTTTGAAGAAGAGAAACAATTGTCCAAGGGAGGATATAAGGTGGTGTGGGCTTGGAGGAAGAAGATTGGGATGGAGGATCGGGCAGCAGCTTTAGCAGTTGGTAACCTTTGGCAAGGAACTACTCCTCCATTTCCTTGTCTGTAGCCTGGGGGACTGGATTAGATTAGATGGTCTCTGGGCCTCTTTTGTGCTCTCCCGTGTTGGCCCATCACTAAGGTCAAGAGCTCCAGGTTATGGGAAAGGGTGCGGGGAGCACTGCAGGGGACAACTTCCGTCCTCCAGCCAGTTCTTCAGAACTGGTCAGAAATTACTTCCTGGACAGGTTGGCTCTACCAGCAAGTTCTCTCCCACACACCTGTGGTTGAAGCCAGGGTGGGTGGCCCGGCAGACACTGTCCTTAGTGGGCCACACTTCTCATTTGTGTGGTTATCAGTGTTTTATATCCTAAATATGTCATAATAAGAAGGAAATGTTTGCTTCCAACAAAGGGGGGAGGAGGTTTAAGGAACTAGTGTGAAGGATTGAAGGATTTAGGTTTAAAAAAAAAGGAACTGAATTCAGTAAATAAATTTTTTGAAGGTAGCAGGGACAGGTGGGTAGGGAGAGTTCATATAGGCACACATATAGAGTGGTTCTCAAAGTGTAGTTCCTGGATCAGCCACATCACCAGGCAACTAGTTAGAGATGCAAATCTTTAGGCTCCATCCCACACATACATATTTGTATATATAATATATAATATTTATATATATAATATAATATATACTAACATTTACCATTTTAACCATTTTAAAGGGTGCGGTTCACTTGCATTAAGCACATTCACATTGTTGTGTAACCATCCCTATTGTCCATTCATACAACATTTTCCATCTTGCAAAACTGAAACTCTGTACCCATTGAACACTCACTCCCCATTCTCTCTTGGCCCTATACATGTTTTTTTTAAGGCATTTTGAAAACCAGGTATAACTTACCAAGTCATGGACATAGCAGACACAGGGAATAACAGCCACCAGAAATAGTTGCCCTTGTCTGAAAAGACAGCCATGAGGATTCCCACCAGGGTGCCGTTGTAGCCCTGCAGCCCGGCTGCAATTGCTGACCTGCGGGCAAGAGGCACAGCATGGACATTGGAAAGTTGTTATTTCTTCTGTATCATTAAGGGCCTCTGACCTGCATCATTAAGGGCCTCAGAGCTCTTATGTGAAACTTCCCTAATTCTGACATTCTTGGTAAGAGGTGTAAGATCGTCAAATTGTAAATTCACTTCTGTAGTGTCTGTGACCTTATAAACATTAATCTTCCAGCTCAGCATACATTTTCATCTTCCTGCACCTCCCTTTGGTCGTCTCCAAATATCCATTTTCAGGTTATTGCAATGAAAAACAATTACCTTTCCTGGGCAGGGTACTCCATTTATGTGCACATTTAGCACCAAATTCTTTATGCTTCTCAGCATTTCACCTCACTTCTGAAGGTTGTCCTATTGGCAGTTTTCTACTCCTGACCCAAATGGTTCCCGTTTCATAATTGAGGGCACTAGAAGCTGTAAGTGAGAAATAGAACAGCTTCTACAGAATAAGCCCCAAGGCTGACAAGCCAGGCCCCCTAGGGCTCTAAGAGCTGACATCTCACACCACAAAGGGCTGAGTTAAAGGATGAAGTCATTGGGCCACCGGGTGCAAAGATGGTGGAGTGAGTATGTGAGGTTAGGTGCAGGGTCTGAAGGAGGGTGACACAGCCAGAGGCCACACTACAGGGGTCGTTTGGGTGGTGTGAGAGCTTCAGCGGGGGCAGTAGGTACCAGTGCAACAGCAAGGTGGTGTCGCTTACACTCACCTGGGTGAGAGCATGAGAGGAGGGACTCTCTGTCCAATGTCCTTGGTCTCCCCTAACTAATCTATCAGGACAGGTAGAAAGTGATGGGCTTTGTACTGGTTTAACCCCAGAAGTGATACTGTCTTCTAGAATGTGGGACTATACATGAGGACGGTGGACAGCTATGCAAAAACTCATCTTCTAATAAGGGACTTGGAGACTTGATGCTTGACTGCCATTGCTTTAATGGCAACGTCTGCAAGTTGCAGAACGCCATACTTAAGGCAGCAGGAAGATGTGGATTCGCTTAACGCAGGATTGCCATTTTAATGCGGTCCTTTGGGACTGAAGAGAGTAATAGAGATTTGAAAATCAACACGTGTAAATATGGCTTGATTTTTAAATAACACCTGATAAGGAAAATGTGTCATTTTCCACTTGAACAAAACAATGAAGGAATAGTTGATATGGCGCAGTCTTGGACCACACCTCCATGCTGAATGGACTGTTTCCTGATGTGCGTTGGAATAGGACTGAACGTAAGCTATGGAGAACAAATTGGGCTCTTTGGACCTGATGGGAGAGTGGAACTCTTTCTGATTCTCTTTCTGGTTAGCTCCTTAGGTAATTTATGGTAAGTGTTATAAGAGCTGAGTTATTACAATGACCATCCACTGGTGCTTATGCATTGATCCTGGACATCTAGAAGACCAGTGGCCTCCCTGATAAAACTAGAAAGTCAGGAGCTGTCTTCTCCCATTGTAGAAGTCAGCTTATCACTTCTTCAATGACAGATCAATTTATAAAGTACATGCTATTTTTGAGTCGAGTATGAGATCGAGCCCTGAGTTGGGCTCTTTGCTGCCAGCATGCAGCCTGCTTGGGATTCTCTCTCTCTCCTTCTCTCTCTGCTCCTCCCCCCTTGCCTGCTCTTTCTTTCTCTCTCTCTCAAAATAAATAAGTAACTTAAAAATGTATGTGCTATTTTTAACCTAACACGTAGTTGAGAAAACACACAAACACTTCGTAAGTCAGAACTTACTAACTTGGAATTTGTGATTATTCATCTTTCTAGAAACTGAGCTAACCTTTACACTGTCTATAAAGAATGAATTTGCTAAACTAAGCATGGAAACAAGATATAATGGAATTAGTGGAATTTTTTAAGCCATCAAGACTTTTTTTTTTAATTTTTTTTTTTTTTTTAGTTTGTTTATTTTTGGCAGAAACAGCATGCGAGCATGAGCTGGGGAGGGGCAGAGAGAGAGAGGGAGACACAGAATCCGAAGCAGGCTCCAGGCTCTGAGCCGTCAGCACAGAGCCCGACACAGGGCTCGAACTCACGAACTGTGAGATCATGACCTGAGCTGAAGTTGGACACTTAACCGACTGAGCCACCCAGGGGCCCCCCCCTTTTTTTTTTTAAATTTTAAGCCATCAAGACTTTTTAAGAACTCATGCCCAAACAAAATGCTCATGATAAATAATTGATTAATCACTAAAGAAGAATGATTTAGTGAATGATGAAAGAGAAATAATAAGGGATATAGATGATCCCTTGATGTCTGACTCAAGACAAATGTAGAGTTCTGTGGAATAAAGGTAGGTTTTCTGGGAAGAGTGGGACTTTATCACTGGTTCCCAAAGTTGCTGGTTGGCTCCTGTGTTCTCAGAAGCAAGACGAGCAGGCTTGAATGAACACGCCTACCTGTCCTGAGCAAGTAACAGGGCCGTCAGGGTAGAGACCACTGTTCCCACACAGCCATTGAGAGCCCACCAGGGATTCTGGACGAGGAGCCCCACCAGAATCAGGATTCCGCTGATGGGGTTGCTGACGAACACCACTTGGGATATGCCCCGAAGAACCCAATCTACGAACTGGAGCACCTGTGGTTTGTCTGGAAGAGATGAGATATGCAGAGCTAAGGAATTGACAAGGCAAGATTCTCTTTTCCATGCCTAGTGCCCACCCTGAGTAAAATCAACACCCCTTCTGAGAAAGGTGAACTAAGTTTTGATATTCCTGGAAGCTTTTTCCCTCTGAGTCATTTCCTTTTTAGTGGCACTCAGATCCCTGAAACCCTTCTGTTTCTTTATGCTTCACCCACACTGCCCCTATTAGAATCTCCACTGCAGAAAGCACAGAATGCACTTATTTACCATGCTCAGTGGTAAAGACTCTTAAGTCAAAGAAATGAATTACCAATAATAAAACTTCAGTCTTTAAGTGCTGAAATTATGGGATGGAACCAGGTGCCTTCCTCTATTATGAACAGGGCCCTGATCCTGACCACTATCTCCATAAAAAAGCAAAACATTGGAAGGGGCTTGCTGGTTAGAAGATAAAAAGTTAGGGGTGTCTGGCTTGCTCAGTCAGTAGAGCATGTGACTCTTGATCTTGGGGTTGTAAGTTTGAACCCCATGTTGGGTATAGAGATTAGTTAAAAATAAAATCTTAAAAAAACACGAAAAGTTAAAAACTGGAGAGGAGAGGAATAGTTAAAAGTCAAGGGAATATAACTAAAGATATGAGTACAAGAACCCCACGCTACCTATCCCATCAACCCAAGGGATGGAAGCATAAATACCTTTAAGCCAGCTGGCAAATTCTTTCATATCACCGGTGACGTAGCCAAGTGCCTTGGGGAGGCGTCTTCTTCTTGGACTTGGTAAAACCTGATTTTCACCCTGGTCCATTTTAGCCATAGTGGGGCTATTCTCCATGGATAGCTCTTCCTCTGGCTCCTTCAGGAAAGGACAGAACTCATAAACATCCTAAGCCAGAGCACTTGAGACTGGCCAGCATCGGGCCTGTGTACAGTAGCCACAGAGGATGAGTTTAAAAGCACTTCATTTAGACCATGACATCCCAGGGGACTAAGAAAGCATCGATTTCCTCCTGAAACACTATCGTGGCGAGTATTGTCCACGTCCAAATCCCATAGTACTTTTTCATCACTGCCTTTAATGCTACCATGAGAAGGTTCTGGCCTTGAATTTCGTAAGTCCATTTCTAGTTCAACAAATATTCGTTGAGCACCTACCTCCTGCTCTCAAGGAGCTCAGTCTAATGGGAAAGACTGAAAAATAGTTAATTTCAACATACTGAGTCAACTAATAATATAGAAAGAGCTAAGACCAAGTACTGAAGCTTCATGCTGTCAGTTAAAGAGCCAAACGTCAGGTTACAAAATGGTGCTCACTAATGCAGACCAAACAGCTACTTCCTGAGATAAGAAGACTTTTTTTAAAAATTAAGTTTAAAATTTTAATTCCAGCATGGTTAACATACAGTGTTATATTAGTTTCAGGGGTACAATATTGATTCAACAATTTTATACATTACTCAGTACTCATCATGGTAAGTGTACTCTTAATCTCCTTCACCTATTTCCTCCATCCCCCCACCTCCCCTCCCCTCTGGTAACCATCACTTTGTTCTCCTTAGTTATGACTCTGCTTTTGGTTTGTCTCTTTTTCTTTCTGTTGTTCCTTTATTCTGTTTCTTACAATCCACATTTGAGGGAAATCATATGGTATTTGTCTTTCTCTGACTGTCTCATTTCACTTAGCATTAACTCCATCCATGTTGTTACAAATGGCAAGATTTCATTCTTTTTTATGGCTGAATAATATTCCATTGTATATCACATCACATCTTTTTTATGGTCAAATAATACTTCATTTTATATTATATAAAATATATACAACAATGGAATATTATTCAGCCACAAAAAAGATCATTCATATATAAAAAATATATATGAATATTACTATCATTGATGGACCATATATTCCATTATATTGACACCGGGGCTGTTTCCATAATTTGGCTATCGTAAATAATACTACAATAAATATAGGGGTACATGTATCCTTTCAAGTTCGTGTTTTTTTATTCTTTGGGTAAGTCCCAAGTAGTGCAATTACTGGATCATAGAGTAGTTCTGTTTTTAATTTTTTGAGGAACATCCATACTATCTTCCACAGTCACTGCACCAGTTTGCATTTTCAGCAACAGTGCGTGAGGGTTCCTCTTCGTCCACGTCTTCACCAATACTTGCTGCTTCTTCTGTTTTTGATCGTAGTTATTCTAATGGGTGTGAGGTGGTATCTTACGTGGTTTTGATTTGCATTTCCTTGATGATTAGTGGTGTTGAACATCTTTTCATGTGTCTGCTGGCCATCAGTATGTGTTCTTTGGAGAAATGTCTGTTCATGTCTTCTGCCCATTTTTAATTGGATTATTTGTTTTTTGGGGTTTGAGTTCTATTACTTCTTTTTTTTTTTTTCAACGTTTTTTATTTATTTTTGGGACAGAGAGAGACAGAGCATGAACAGGGGAGGGGCAGAGAGAGAGGGAGACACAGAATCGGAAACAGGCTCCAGGCTCCGAGCCATCAGCCCAGAGCCTGACGCGGGGCTCGAACTCACAGACCGCGAGATCGTGACCTGGCTGAAGTCGGACGCTTAACCGACTGCGCCACCCAGGCGCCCCAGAGTTCTATTACTTCTTTATATATTTTAGATACTACCCTTTTATCAGCTATGTCATGTGCAAATATCGTCTCCCATTCATCAGGCTGCCTTTTAGTTTTGTTGGTTGTTCCCTTTGCTGTGCAGAAGCTTTTTATTTTGATGTAGTCCCAATAGTTTATTTAGGCTTTTATTTCCCTTGCTTCAGGAGACATTAGAAATGTCCATGTCAGAGAAATTACTGCCTGTGCTTTATTCTAGGATTTTTATGGTTTCAGGTCTCATGTTTAGGTCTTTAATCCATTTTGACTTTATTTTTCTGTATTGTGTAAGCAAGCGATCCAGTTTCATTCTTTGGCATGTAGTTGTCCAGGTTTCCCAGCAACATTTATTGAAGAGACTTTTTCCCATGGCATATTCTTGGCTCTTTTGTTGATGATTAATTGACCATATAACTGCGGGTTTGTTTCTAGGCTTTCTATTGTGTTCTATTGGTTTATGTGTCTGCTTTTGTGCCAGTACCATACTGTTTTGATTATTACAGCTTTGTAGTCATCTGGAACTGTGATACCTCCAGCTTTGTTTTTCTTTTTCAAGATTCTTTTGGCTCTTTGGGGTCTCGTGTGGTTCCATACAAATTTTAGTATTATTTGTCATAGTTCTGTGAAGAATGTTGTTGGTATTTTGATACTGATTGCATTAAATCTATAGACTGCTTTGGGTAGTATGGACATTTTAACAATATTTGTTCTTCCAAACTATGAATTTGGAATATCTTGCCATTTGTTTGTGTCGTCTTCAATTTCTTTCATCAATGTTTTATAGTTTTCAGGGTACAAGTCTTTCACCTCCTTGGTTAGGCTTATTTCTAGGTATTTTATTATTTTTGGTGCAGTTATAAATGGGATTGCTTTCTTAATTTTTCTTTCTCTTGTTTCATTATTGGTGTATAGAAATGCAGCAGATTTCTATACATTGATTTTGTATTCTGGGATCTTACTGAATTCAATGATCAGTTCTAGTAGTTTGGTAGAGTCTTTAAGGTTTTCTATTTATAGCATTATGTCATCTGAAAATAGTGACAGTTTTACTTCTTCCTTACCAGTTTGGATGCCTTTTATTTCTTTTTGTAGTCTGATTCCTGTGGCTAGGACTTCCAGTACTATGTTGAATGAAAGTGGTGAGAGTGGGGGTGCCTAGGTGGCCCAGTCGGTTAAGCATCTGACTCGATTTTAGCTCAGGTCATGATCTCATGCTTGTTTGAGACCCTCATTGGGCTCCATACTGACAGTGCAGAGCCTGCTTGGCATTCTCTCTCTCTCTCTCTCTCTCTCTCTCTCTCTGTCCTTTCTTTACTCCTCCCCTGCTTACACTCTCTCTTTAAATAAATAAACTTAAAAAAAAAAAGTGGTGAGGGGCTCCTGGGTGGCTCAGTCGGTTGGGTGTCCGACTTCGGCTCAGGTCATGATCTTACAGTTTGTGAGTTCGAGCCCCACCTTGGGCTCTGAGCTGTCAAGAGCCTGGAGCCTGCTTCGGATTCTGTGTCTCCCTCTCTCTCTCTGTTCCTCTCCCGCTCTCACTCTGTCTCTCTATCTCTTAAAAATAAATAAACATTAAAAACAAGCTGTGAGAATGGATATCCTTGTCTTATTTCTGATCTTAGGGGGAGATTCTCAAGTTTTCACCATTAAGTATGATGCTAGCTGTGTGGTTTTTATATGCGGCCTTTATTCTGTTGAGGTATGTTCTCTCTAAATCTACTTTATTAAGACTTTTCTTTATCATAATTGGATGCTGTCCTTTGTTAAATGCTTTTCCTGCACTTATTGAAAGGATTATATGGTTTTTATCCTTTCTCTTATTGATGTGATATATCATGTTGATTGATTTGCAAATATTGCACTTGCATCCCAGGAATAAATCCCATTTGATCATGGTGAATTATTTTTTTAATGTATTGGTGGATTTGGCTTGCTAATATTTTGTTGAGGAATTTTGCGTCCATGTTCATCAGAGATATTGGCCTGTAGTTTGTTTTTTGTAGTTTCTTTATCTGGTTTTGGTATCAGGGTAATACTGGCCTCGTAGAATGAATATGAAAGTTTTCCTTCTTCTATTTTTTGGAATAGCTTGAGAATAATAGGTATTAAACTTTTCTTTAAATGTTTGGCAGAATTAGCCTGTGAAGCCATCTGGTACTGGACTTTTGTTCGTTGGGAGTGTTTGATTACTGATTCAGTTTTACTGTTGATAATCAGTTTGTTCAAATTTTCTATCTCTTCCTGAATCAGTTTTTGGAGGTTATATGTTTCTAGGGGTTTATCTATTTCTTCTAGGTTGTCCAGTTTGTTGGCATATAATTTTTCATAATATTCTCTTACCATCCTTTGTATTTCCACAATGTCACTTGTTATTTCTCCTCTTTCGTGATATTGTTTATTTTAATTATCTCTTTCCCTCTCTCTCTCTCTCTTTCTCTCTCTCTCTTTCTTGATGAGTCTGACTAAAGGTTTATCAATTTTGTTGATCCTTTCAAAGAACCAACTCCTGGTTTCATCAATCTGTTCTATTGTTTTTAAAATTTCCATATAATTTATTTTTGCACTAATCTTTATTATTTCCTTCCTTCTTCTGATTTGGGTTTCTTGTTATTTTTCTAGCTTCTTTAGGTGTAATGTTAGGTTCCTTATTTGAGATATTTCTTGCTTCTTGATTTAGGCCTGTGTTGCTATATGACGTCCCTCTTAGAACCACGTTTGCATCCCAAAGATTTTGGATCATTGTGTTTTCATTTTCTTCCTTTCTTTTGTGTGTGTGTTTTCATTTTCATTTGTCTCCATGAATTTTTTGATTTATTCTTTGATTTCTTGGTTGACCCATTCGTTGTTGGATAACATGTTATCCAACCTCCATGTATTTTGTTCCTTCCAGATTTTTTTCTTGTGGTTGATCTGTAGTTTCATAGTGTTGTGGTCAGAAAAAAGGCATGGTATGACTTCAGTCTTTTTGAATTTATTGAGACTTGTGGCCTAACGTGATCTATTCTGGAGAATGTTTCATGTGCGCTTGAAGAGAATGTGTATTCTGCTGTTTTAGGATGGAATGTTCTCACTGTATCTCTTAAATCCATACGGTCTAATGTGTCATTCAAAGACACTGTTTCCTTATTGATTTATTATTTGGATGATCTGTCCATTGATGTTAAGTGGGATGTTAAAGTCCCTTACTATTATTGTATTACTACTGATTATTTTCCTTATGTTTGCTATTAACTTTTTCAAGTATTTGGGTGCTTTCATGTTGGATGCATAAATATTTACACTTGTTTTATCTTGCTGGATTGTTCTCCTTATTATTATGTAGTTTATTTCTTTGTCTCTTGTTACCATCTTTGTTTTAAAGTCTACTTTGGGGGCGCCTGGGTGGCTCAGTCAGTTAAGCAGCCGACTTCGGCTCAGGTCACAATCTCGCAGTCCCTGAGTTCAAGCCCCGCATCGGGCTCTGTGCTGACAGCTCAGAGCCTGGAGCCTGTTTCAGATTCTGTGTCTCCCTGTCTCTCTGCCCCTCCCCTGTTCATGCTCTGCCTCTCTCTGTCTCAAAAATAAATAAACGTTAAAAAAAAATTTTTTTTTTAAAAGTCTACTTTGTCTGATTTGAGTATTGCTATCCTGGCTTTCTTTTTGCATTCATTTGCATGATAAATGCTTCTCCATCCCTTTATTTTCAGCCTGTATGTGTCTTTAGATCTGAAATGAATCTCTTGCAGGCAGCATCTAGATGGGTCTTTTTTTTTTTTTAAATCCATTCTGTCACCCTATGTCTTTTGATTGGAGCAGTCAGTCCATTTACACTCAAGATAATTATTAATGGGTATGTATTTATTGCCATTTTGTTACTTTTTTATGGTTGTTTTTGTGGTTTTTCTCTTTCCCTTTTTTCTCTTGCTCTCTTCTCTCACGATTAGTTGGTTTTCTTTAGTTTTATACTTGAATTCCTTTCTCTTTAATTTTTGCATATCTATTACTGGTTTTTGATTTGTGATTATCATTCAGTTTGTATATAACATTTTCTGCACTTGGCAGTCTATATTAAGTTGACGGTCACTTAAGTTTGAACCTCTTCTTTATTCCACTTGCCCTTATATTTAGGTATATGGTGTCATACTTTACATCCTTTTATTTTGTGAGTACTTTGATTTTTGCAGATACACTTTTTTTTTCACTGCTTTTGTGTTTCCCACTTTCCTTACTCTTACTTGTGGTCTTTGCTTTTTACTCAAAAAGTCTCCTATCTTAACATTTCTTCTAGGGCTGGTTTAGTGTTCGTGAATTTCTTTAGCTTCTGTTTGTCTGGGAAGCTCTTTATCTCTCCTATTCTGAATGATAACCTTGCTGGATAGAGTGTTCTTGGCTGCAGATTTTTTTCCTTTCAGCATTTTGAATATATAATGCCATTCCCTTCAGGCCAGCAAAGTTTCTGCTGAAAAAATCAGCTGATAGCCTTATGAGACTTCCCTTGTATGTGTTTTCTTTTCTCTTGGTGTTTTTAAAATTCTATCACTACTTTTTGCCATTTTAATTACTATGTGTCTTGGTGGGAACCTCCTTGGGTTGATTTTGTTGGAGGCTCTCTGTGCCTCCTGAATCTGAATTTCTGTTTCCTTCTCCAAATTTGGGAATTTTTCAGCTATTATTTCTTCAAATAAATTTTCCGCCCCCCCTTACTTTCTCTTCTTCTGAATCCCTATAATGCAAATGTTATTACCCTTGATGGTGTCACTAAGTTCTATAAGTCTATTCTCATTTTGTATAATTTTTTCCCCTCTTACTTGCTTAGCTTGATTGCTTTCCTTTCCTCTGTCCTCTAGGTCACTGATTTGTTCCGCTTCCTCTAGTCTGCTATTTATTCCAACTGGTGTATTTTTAATTTCATTTATTGTGTTCTTCATCTCTGTTTGGTTCTTTTTTTATCATCACTAAGTGTCTCACTGTTGTCCCTCACTCTTTCCTCCAGTCCAGTGAGTATCTTTATGATCATTTCTTTAAATTCTTTATCGGACATATTACTTATCTCCATTTAGCTTAGATCTCTTGCTGTGATTTTGTCCTGTTCTTTCATTTGGGACATATTCCTCTGTCTCCTCATTTTGTCTGTCTCGGCATCTGTTTCTCTGTGCTAGGAAAGTCAGATATGTCTCCTGCACTGGAGAGTAATGGCCTTATGAAGAGGTCCTGTAGTGCCCTGCAGTGCAGCGTCCCCTGTTCACCAGGACCTGGTACTCCAGGGGTGTCTTCTAAGTGTGCTGCGTGCATCCAGCTTTTGTGACTGAGCTGATTTCTCCTTCAGTCCGGTCGTCTGCAGCGACTTTCTTTGCCCGTTGTGGGCAGGGTTTGGTCCGTGTGGTGTTAGTGGACCAGTCTGAGGACGCCTGGGGCTTGAGTTGAGTCAGACCAGGCATTTACCAGAGATGCGGTAGCACCCATCTGCAGGGTGCTCTCCCCGTGCTGTCCACTGAGAAGCTTTTGTTGGTGGGCAGGGCCTGTAGTCAGACAGATGTCTTCCCCCAGCCCACTGCTGGGGCTGTAGTCTCACTGGTGTGTGTGGTTATCTTTCCCTTTCCCCGGGGCAGGAGTCACTTTGGAGTGGTGGTCAGGAGGGAGTCCACCACCTGTCCTGTTGGGCCTGCTTGTACTCTGCCAGGCCTGTGGCACTGCCCTGAATGGGCTCCAGCCAAAAGGGGCCCTGCAACGTTGGGGCTGAGGCAGGTGTGTCTGCAGGGGGTGGATGAGCGGGGGAGCTGCTTTAGCAAGTTAGGTAGCTACTGCAAGCGCCCCTCTGGTCCCTGCAGGTGGTGGTGTGTTTATGCTGGGGGGCACGGGAGGGAAGCTCCTTCGTGCCTGGAGGGTCTCCCAGTGATCTCTGTCCCTCCAGGACGTGCTCTGAGACGAGTAGATAACTCTTTCTCCTGCATGTCCCAGGCATTTTTCAAACTGCTGCGTCTCTGCTGTGCCTCCACAGGGCTGTTGTGCAGTCTCTTTTAAGCACAGGGCCTCAGTTTCCTCTCTCCTGCTCTGCTCTCCTAGTGCCAAGTCTGCTGATTTTAAAGTTTCAGATTTTAAGTCCTGCTCATTGTGAGAACTCATGAAATTCAGTCCCTCTGGTTTTCAAAGCCAAATGTTATGGGGATTTGTCTTCCCTGTGTGGGCTCCCTGGTCCAGGGATGTGTTTCTGTCCTCTCTCTGTGCCCTGGACTCCCTCATGACCATGGACCAACCTGCGGGTTCGTTTAGCTCCTGACCGTGTCTTTGCCCTTTCTACCCTCTTCCATGTGGCTTCTTCTTTACATTTAGCTGTGGTGTTTGTTTCTGCCAGTCTTCGGGTGGTTTCTGGGTTATTTACATTGAAGTGAGTGTTAGCTAGGTGTATCCATGGGACAGGGTGGGCTTAGGGCCTTCCTACTCCACCACCTTTCCTAGAAGTCCCAAGCAGCCTTGTAAAATTAAGTTTTTATTTTATACACACAAAAAAATTGAAAATTGCTGGAGATTTTAAGGTTTGAAAGGGCAGAATTGTTTACAAAACAGTCTGTATGCGTTGACACAGCCTAAGTAAAGCCCCTCATAGACACTCTCCAACTCAAAGATTGCTTGAATATGTCCCCACATCGGGCAACTGCCTCAAACATTCTTTGTTTTGGGGATTTGTTATTTAAATGTTGAAAAACAGACAAGGATAATATTCCACAAAGTATAGACACTGGAAAAGGTAAAAGGGAACCAAGCTATTGAAAACCAAAGAGTTGTAATCTAGGAATTGTAAAACATAAGAACGTACGAGGCATGATTATAGTCAGCGTGCCTCGGGAAAATGCTAATATGACCGTGGCTTGTGTTCACTACGAGGCTCTTCCCTTCTCATGATAGCTATATGATAGGAAAGCACCAGCATCACCAGAATGGTACCCACCAGACAACAATGAAGTTTTCATTGTGCCAACGGTAGAAACAAATGAAGAATACCAATGAGGTAATCCCAGAGATAGGCAAAGAGAGAAAGACAATGGCAAGACCACCGTGAGCATGCAAGAAATGCCAAGAGCACAGCCAGGTGAGCAGGGAGTAGGAAAACATCAAAACTCTCAGATCCCAGAAGGCACAAGTGGAATGTTGAAGCCACAGGCATATAAGACATGTAATACCCCAAATCTATGCAGATAAACCAGCTCATCTTCTCCCTGTGGCCAGGGTGTGCATAAGGGGTTCTCATGGCTATTTTTGACCCCATCACTGTTGCATTTACCATAGCCAACAAACACCTATCAAAAGTTACGCCTTTTCAAAATTTTTATTTTTTGCAATCCTGTCTAGTTTTGGCTTCTGTTAATTCCAGTACAGAAATCAATGTGGGTCACTGATTTTTTTATTGAGTAACCATTACACTTCAATTCCATTCTTTCACTGCCCAACTAACTGCTCCACTTTTAAACAATGGCCGGCCATTAATCATTACGCAAAACAGAAGCTATTTATGCAACGAATTCTAGAGCAAGCTCATTTCGTCTTGGCAAAATAGTGTTAGACACCAACATTTGTGAGATTTCCAATGAACCTTGGCATTAAGAAATTCTTAAATTGAAATTGCTGGAGGAGGTCAGGAATCAAAACTTTGCCTATATGGAGCTCAGCTGGCCCCAGAGTTAAACATGGAAAACTATTCAAATTCTAAGCAATTATGAAAAATTATCTTTTATTTTATAATCTAAGTGATAGCTATCATTTATTTTCATATATCTTCCTCTTTAAATCTTATAACTGACCGTATTGTTCAGTAAGTAACTTCCTCAGCTCTAGTGACCCACGTGCAAAGCTAGACCGATCTGTGAGAGGCATCAGGATTCGTCCCAGGCAACGTCAAGGACCTCAGACACAATTGCTTCAAGTTTCTGTAATTGAGGAAGTCAGTTTCTACAGAGGCAGCACTGAATGAAAACATTACAAGTTTTCCATCAACTACAGGAACAATTAAACGTATAGGTTATTCCAGAGTGAACAAATTCATGTTCTTGAAATTTCTGGCGTCTATTTATTTATTTAAAAAACACCACCACCTCAGAGATTTTGGAGATAACAGATGCCAGACTCGATATTCTAACTGGACAGACGTGATTGAGAACCTGCATGGCCTGAGCTCCCTGCGGAGCCACCCAACGTTAAAGCCTGGGTTATTTTTTGTCTAAATCCACAGTCATAGAAGGCTTATTGTGATTTATGTCTCCAGTACCCACATGTTGGGATGAGTTGTTGGGGTACCATGCCCTGGAGACAGAGCTCCTCTCCCGAGTTAAGCAGACAGGTGCTGCTGTGGCACCCCCACCCCACACCAGGAACCATGCGTTCTAAACTACTAAACACTTCCAGAACCCCTTGAATCTTGACAACTTGCTCCAGAACTCAGGCACGAGCGCTGGTCATGAGAAACCAGTAACTTCAAGGTTGTAGTTCACCTTAGAATTCTATCACGCTTGACTATTTGCAGGTCTTGGGGGGAACTTTAATAATTCCAATCGGGAAGAGAATGCAGCAGGGAACCTCTACTGATACTCAGATTTCTTAAATCTAAGTAGGTCATGAAATTTAACTAAAAAGACAAGAAAATGAAAGGAAGAAGCTCTAATTAAGTAGAAGCAGGGTAAGATTAAACCCCAGACTACTTTGTTTCCTCGCTTTTCCACTGTTACCAAAACTCATTAGTCAGCATCTAACCCAAGATGAGCACCATGTGACTTCTCGGCCATGACTCTTGTGTATGCCACTGAGCTCAAGCCACACCACTCAGCAGAGCATGAGGACCCCACTTCCCAGGCTGTGTTCAGAAAAGACACACCAGAGTGTGGAGGGCAGGACCCCACATTCCTGGAGACGGAGGCTGCAAAGAGGGATCATACCTGTTCCGGCGGCCCACGCTCCTGGGCCAAGCTGTGCCAGGAGGAGCCTCCGCGCGAAGCCTCACCAACCTTAAGTCCAAAAGAGTCTTTCCAAAGAGGACCACAAGGGGCATCACCAGGGCCGCCAACCAAAGACTGTCCATTCATCCTTCCTTTCTCTCCATACTTGACAGAGGGCAAAAAGACGTGAATCAGAAGGATGAGGACGTGAAATGCAGGGTGGTAGGAGGCAGGAGGTGCCCAGTGGGTTTCTGGGGAGCAGAGCTGTGGCCCCAGATGGAGACTGCCAGCAGAGAAGGCACACTTCTCCATCAACAAGAAGAGACAATGAGCTGACTACAGACATGGAATGTTCACTTTACTTTGTTTAAAATAAAAGGAAAAAATGATGTCAAACCACCCTGCACAGAGACCACTGCACAGACTTTGTTCTGCTGTGTTTCTCTGCTAGCGGGAGGTTGGTAGATCTGAAGCCTGTCTAGAGGGAGGCGTGGGCTTTAGGCTGGGACATGCATCAGGCAAACTGTTAGGGCTCCATCTTGGGGACCAATGCCAATGTAACAATTTCCCTCAGCCTTGTTCTTTACAAACAGGAGAAGAAGGCATGGGGGTGGGCTCTATTTTCTGTAGTAAGATACGAGCCACACTTTTAATGCACAGCAAGAGCCCCGTCTCAGAGACTGCTAAGTGGCATTTTTTTTTCTTGTATCAAAATAAGAATTGTTAAATATTGGATATCATCTTGTTAATAACAAACAATCCTTAGTTGAATTCAACAAGCGTGGCAACTCTTCCTAAGTTTTATTTATTTATTTATTTTTAAAAGTTTATTTTATTTATTTTGAGAGAGAGAGCGGGGGAGGGTCAGAGAAAGGGACAGAGAGAGAATCCTAAGCAGGCTCTGCACTGTTAGTGCAGAGCCTGATGCGGGGCTCAAACTCATGAACTATGAGATCATGACCTGGTCTGAAGTTGGACACTTAACCGACTGAGCCACCCAGGTGCCCCTCTAAGTTTTATTTTAAAAAAGAAAAACTTCCATTCCATTCAGGGATATCATTCTTCCTTCATAAGTTCCAGAAAAGTTGCCTGTGTGTGGTAGTTTTTTTCACCTTTATTTTAATTTTTACTTTCCTCTACCAGCTTGCTTTGAAAAAGCCACAATTGTGAAAAATGTTGCTGACATGTCTTAGAAAAAATTGTGTGTGTAAGGGTTTATCCGTGGTTAAACTATCTGGTTAGTTAAGTACCAAACAGAAGTGTCTGTGGGTTGCATTATGCATTTTTTTTGTTTGATAAAGAACGACATTATGAAAAACCAATCGCAGGGCTCTCATCTTACCTATGGTTTAAAAAGAAGGAGAGAAGAAAATAGAAGAGACAAGTAGGGACTGTCACATTCCCTCAGTGTCGGTGTTTACCCCTCTGGCCCCTGTATGGCTCCTGCCTGTCCCCTGTCACCCAAATCACACACATCTAAGAGGACAATATCCTTGAGCTCAACATCAGTATTTTCTTAGAGCCACGAGAGAAAAATATGAGAGCTGGGTGAGGTCGTAAGGAGCACGTAGTTCGAGCCTTCATTTTATAGAAGAGAAAACTGAGGTTCAGAGTGGGGACCATCAGAGTTTACTCGGCAGAGTCAGCCTCGTGCAATACGGAAGCTGTGGTGGTTTTTTGTCTTCCTGGAGCCAGGCACAGTAATGCCACCCGAGAGTCTATTCAAGTCAACAAACAGTGAAGGAGCCCCTCTTCAAAGAAGAGGTCTGCAGAGTGCTTAGGGATGCAGCGCACACAGGCTGCGTTCATGGCCACCTTGAAATAACCCTGGGGTGGGGGTGGGGGCCAACAACAACCAAGGGCCCAGCCACCCCCATTCTCACCCCACGCCCTTGCTGGAAACAGTGACTCTCCTGACAAACAGACATGACCCTGTACCTCAAAGAGAGCCTCGTTCTTTTCTATCACTGACACATCCTCACAACATCTGAGGAATATTCTGGAAGCTGCACCTGTTGAGCTTTCCAGCGGGAGTCAGAAAGCGCTTGTCATAACCCAAATCACCAGTGAAATGAAGCAGTACTTACTCCAATACAAGACAATATCAGGATTTCAATTCAACCAACACTCCTTATTTTAGTCTATGAAATAAAACTCATTCTGTTGCCAGGGTATATTAGAAATCTGTGTAATTGGAGAGATCCGAAAGTCTTTAATTTTCTATGGCTCAAGTATCACTTTAAAAAAAACAATGCAAAATTTTGGGTACAGACATAGAAGAAAACATTTAAACA
This sequence comes from Panthera uncia, assembly GCF_023721935.1. Lineage (NCBI taxonomy): Eukaryota > Metazoa > Chordata > Mammalia > Carnivora > Felidae > Panthera > Panthera uncia. Next base: position 27,905,456 of record NW_026057586.1, read on the forward strand.
TTCATGCTCTATCACAAAGAGAACGAAAGCATTGACACTTATTTGGTACTTACAATAATCCTGATTTTAGGTAGCTTTTGGTCTGAAGTGGTAGGAGGTGCTCGGTGTTCTTTAAAGCTGTTATCAGAAACAAAGAAAATGCTGTCAGGTATTCTTGTCTCCTGAGGAAAACACTTCTGTCCTCAGAAGGCACCACTCCTAGAAGCCTTGAGGTCTGAATTCCACACCAGAAAATGCAGCAGCAAAGAAGCTGTGAGATCTATGGTTGCAGTGTGGCCACTGGGCTCTCCGATGGGCCAGCACACTCCCGTCAGCATGACGGCACAGGCAGAGAGGTGCACAGAGCCAGAGTTGGGAAGGGCCGTTCCTAGCACCCCACTTTTTTTTGAGTCAAAATGATAGGTTTCCAACTTCACTCAGTTATTTCAAGAACACGCTCGAAACTCCTATAGAGCATTGATGAACCCAGAGTCATTCGGCAGGTGCAGTGGACTGCTTGCCCAAACCCCGCTTGCACATGGAACTCAGGTGCTGCTTCTACCCTGCTTTGGAAACCATGAGCAAAGACATTGCTTCCAGGCTTCCGGGAAGAAGCCCGCGGCCTCGGTGAGTTGCTTTCTAGACTGCCAGGACTCGGACTTGGCTGCTTCTACTTAGTTGCAACCATCTGAGATGTATTTCTTCATTAAAGAGAAGAAAAGGGCGAAAAGCAACAATTAGGAGTAAGAAGACGAACCGGCAGCAAGGAGCAGTTGGAAATGAATAGAAACGAGGAGGAGGAGGGTACTCACACTCCACGGGCTTCCTGGTGGCAGAAGGCACTGGCTGATAGAGCCCTGCTGGGCTCCACTGAGAGGGAGGTGCTCAGGAGGAGATAGCACTGGGAGGAGGCACCTAACAGTTTTATACTCAAACTGGCTCTGCACCCCCCGCCCCCCGCCCCTGCACTTGGCTTTCTCCTCCCACTTCGAGCCCCAGGGCCAAAGCATTGCGGAGGACCAGTCCCCTGTCTTGTACCTGATGTCTCTCTCTCTCTCTCTCTCTCTCTCTCTCTCTCTCTCCCCCCCTCCCCCCCACCTCTCTGCTGTTTCTCTCCCTCCTCCTCCCTCCCTCTCTCTCTTCCTCTCTCTGTCTCTCTGCTGATGTTTCTCTCTCTTCCCTTCCCTCCCGTGCTCCCTCCCTCCCTTCCTCCCTGTCCCTCTCTGTCTCTCTCTGCTAATGTTTCTCTCTGTGTGTGTCTCTCCTCTGTCTGTCTCTTGTTTCTCTCTCTCTGTGTCTCCCTCTCTGTCTCTCTCTGCTGATGTTTCTCTTTCTCTCTCTGCTGATGTCTCTCTCTCTCTCTGTCTCCCCCTCTGGCCTTGATTTGGTGCCATCTCTGTGCGGTGCTCCAAGATCCGTGCCCAGGGATAATCCTGCAACTTCGTCTTTTCCCTCTTGCTTTAGCTCCTGCCCTCACCCTGAAATATTTCGGGGAATGTTTGTAACTAAAAAAGATCAACATAGTGTCTCTGAAAACTAGAAACTGAGGGTCAGGTTGCTATACTGTAGGCTCCTGTGCTACGTGACTGCTCCCGGTGGAATTTTCTCTTAGACACCACGCAGCTTCTGCACAGGTGTAGGAATCCAGCAAAGTCCCGAGGGGTGTGGTGTGAGGGTGGGGAGGGCAAGGGGCATGCAATTCATTTTCTGGAAACCAACCTGCCCTTTTCCCCGGTTAGGAGGAACCAAAAATAAAAGTTCCCTGGAATGTCCTTTTTTCCAGGTGCGGATCCCAGGACAAACTCTGCTGCCTTTTAATAGTCAGGATGCAAACATTCCATAGCAGAGGAATCTAAAATTCAAGTGAAAAATCCATTTCTTCCCCCATCCTTCTTAAACTTCAGTTTTTGGGGCTTTCTCTGTTATGGCAGGAATCTAACTAACTCAGGTGCACTTCATGGAGCACGGAATTAAAAACAAAAACAAAAACAAAAAACCAGACAACCCCCAGAAAGCCCTGCAGATGTCATGATGTTTCTGTCTTCTGGGCCTCTGGCCTCCTGTTGGAGCTGAAGGGCTTGTCAGAGGTCCTCGAGGCAGCTGCGACTCTCTGGCTCCTCCCACTGGACACCCACGAAACCACAGGTCTCCCTTTGTGGGCAGCCCCCACTCCTACCTGCTGCAGCTCAGGGTGTGTGTGTGTGTGTATGTGTGTGTGCGTGCCTGTGTGTGTGTGTGTGCTCATGCCTGTGTGTGTGTGTGTGTGTGTGTGTGTGTCTGAAGTCTAGGAGAAGACCAGAGGTCCAGGTTCATGATTACAGTTCTGAGCTTCAGAGAAATCTGCCTCCAACATTTTGTCGTAGGAAAATAAGGAGAAAATAAGCTCCTGATTTACCCTGAAAGGGAAAAATGAATGTCAAGAGGACAGTCAGAGGACCTGGAATGGGAATGAAAGGAATCACACTAGTTTCTAGAAGTTCCTCATGCAAATGGAACATAAATCCTTCCCTCACAGTAATAATAACGATCGCGGTAAGAAGTAAGAGTGGTGGGAGTGGTTGAGGATCACTCCGTGTGCTGGGCACTGTGCTAATCACTTCATTCTAATTCCCATCAGCCATTTAAACATTGTAAGAGTCTGGGGCGCCTGGGTGGCTCAGTTGGTTGAGCATCAGACTTCGGCTCAGGTCTTACACCTCATGGTTCATGAGTTTGAACCCCACATCAGGCTTGTTGGGCTTGCTGCTGTCAGCACAGACCCTGCTTCAAAGATCCTCGTTAACCCTCTCTTTTTGTCCCTCTCCCGCACGTGCTCTCTCTCTCTCTCAAAAATAAACATTAGGGGCACCTGGGTGGCTCAGTTGGTTGGTTAAGCATCTGACGCGTCCAACTTCAGCTCGGGCCATGATCTCGCAGTATGTGAGTTTGAGCCCCACATTGGGCTCTGCGGACAGCTCAGAGCCTGGAGCCTGCTTCGGATTCTGTCTCCCTCTTTCTCTGCCCCTTCCTTACTTGTACGCTCTCTCTCTCTCTCTCTCTCAAAAATAAATAAACATTTAAAAAAATTGCAAAAAACCCATGAGTTAAATGCCATTATCCCCATTTTGCAGATGAGGAAACAGAGGCTCACAGGGTTTAAATAACTCATCCAAAGTCTAACACCAAAGTTTGTACTTTGATGTACTTCAGCACCATCCAATATTTCCAACTGCTGCCCATGGTTTGCTTTTCACTAATTCACTGATTAACTTTGTGAACGTGGCCATCAACACATCGATCCTAATCCTGAAGCTGCCTCCACACAGCACCCATGCAGCCTTCTGCCTCAGTGGCCTTGGTCAGAATTGAGTCCCAAATCTTCTTGGCAGGACCACCTTCCTCATCCCTCCCCATCCTCTTCCCCACTTCCTGTAAAGTCACACCTAAAGTACCACTTGCAAAATGCAGCCTTGCTATGTGGTGTGTACAACAGGCAGTGTGCCCATGTGGGCTTCTGGGTCAGGCGGACCTGAGTTCGAATCCTCGCTTCGTCAGTTCCTAGGTGTTTTACCTTAGATACATGCGCACCCCTTTATGAAACTGAGATTCCTCACTAAAAAGGTCGTGATGGGTTTTGGCAAGGATAATTGGTAAAGCTCTGTGCCTGACCCGTGGAGGTGCCGCCATTCCGACGCCTCCCTATCTCCATAGAGGTTGGGTTGTCCTTGAGCTTTCCAGAAAGGTCCCTCCTCCCAGCTTGGACACGGGGAAAATCTTCCCGGCTGTGACACCGGAAGGGGCAGAGTTATGAGAGTGGAGACCGCTGTTCAGCAACAACTCGGGGATAGGTGGCTGGCTGACGAGGCTCCCCGAGTTTTTGTCCTGCAAGATCCCAAGGCGCAAGTGTCTACTGTCACCCAGGAGCTTTGCAGAGAACCCCCTGAGCAGGAGAGCAGAGGGACGATTGGGCACCCAATGGGTGCAAACCTGGGTTCTTAGGTGCTTTTCAACCCTCGTTGCAGAATTTGATGCCTTTTTCTCAGTTCTTTCTCCAGCATCTCCTGCTATCACTTACGGCATATCTTTGGCTGAGTGTTTAAGCCCAGACATTGCTTTTCTTTTCTCACCTGCCCTGAGTCCCCCCGCCAGTTCCCCCTTGTGTGCGCCCCTCTCCTCCACCGGCTCTCTGAACCCATCTGCCAGCCCTCGGTCTGGCTCTATCACAACCGAATGTATGCAGAGTTTTCCCTCCTCTGAATGTCTCCATAGAATTTCTGCCCCTAGAAAGTTCCCTCTCTCCTCTCCCCACTTGCTCTGCCCAAACCCTCACACCCCACTTTCTTTCTTCCTCTATTTGGATTTCGTAGCAGACTCCTGTCCATGCCACACTCCTGGGAACCAAAAGCAATTTATGTCCCTACTCCTCACTGGACAGGCGACCATACCCCCTGGCCCCGCAACAGCTCTGGCATTGTCCTTTATTTTGTAAAAAATGTATCTTATGCTGCACCATCCCACCTGGACTAGAAGATACTAGACAACAAGGTTGGGATCTAAGAGTCGTCTTTGTTCCCAACAGATCTCTCTCCAGAAAGGTTTTGAGAAAGTTCATAAAATATATGTGAGAAGAGGAAGGAACTAGATGAAAAAAATGGTGAAGAAGGAGAACAAATTTATGGATAATGACATGATTTCAGTGTTTCCTACATCTTGCATTTGTAGGTGTTTCTAAATACATGTTGTTTGACCCAGAAATTATCCCAACACCACCTGGTCTGGACTGCTGTTTGCTCTGGGTTTACCTATAGACACTTAAACTTTACAAATGACTTCAGCACAGCACAGCTGGAGTGCCCGCGCTCGGGAAGTGTGGCCGGCCGTGAGTGTCTTTTGCATCCTGAGCAGCAGGTTCTAAATGGCAGAGGGAGCATGGGAGAAACTTATTCTCAAGTCGTTTCTTATCCCCCCTGCCCCCCCCCCCCAGAGAAGCAGGACCAGCAAATCCAGGACACAATGTTCCTCTGCAGTGTGTTCTGAGCCCACAACGTTGTCGTTTGGTAAACAGTCAGACAAAAAGCACCAGATGAGAGCCCAAACTCACACTGACCCTGAACGTCATTTGGGGGGCACCCTTTGTGACAGGCGTTCCCTAGATGTAGAGCCAAGAGGCAAGCTGGCGCATAGTGTCGCGTCTCTCTCACTGCCTGTCCTTGCCAGGGGAGTGTGGGGTTGGGTAGAAGCAGGAGGCAGTGAGGCGCCTACATTTTTAGCTCTCAGATGCGGTCATGCAATTATTCTGCTCCATTTAAAAGCTCATTGTTTCTCCTGCACACATTAGAATGGCGAGAGAATCTCCATCCCCGCCATGACTTTTATCAGATGCCTTCTTTCCATGCAGCACCTTCTTTCCAGATTTTAGTTTAAACTCAGGTCACATTAAGGTCCGTCATGTAGATCTCTTATCTCCACAGCCAGTGTCTAAGGATGAGCAGGTTGTGCACTGCACAAATGCACCACGTCTAAAGTGGTACCACTAACATCCTAGACATTTATGTATTCATTGCAACAAAACTGTTGCAGAGGGTATTAAAGTGTCTTGAGGAAAGGGTGTCAGGATGCCTTTGCACGAAGGGGCCATGTCAGCTAGCAAAGGTCCTGCTGGTGTTTTGTTTCTCCAGGATTGAAAAAAAATCCCAATGAAAGACAATAGGAAAGGGGGTAGGAGTAGAATCTTTGCAATTTCTTGAGTAGACTGAGGAAAGGATTGAAGTGTTGGGGAAAATGAGGGCTGGGGAGTGGCACGGCCCTGTTTCCCTAACTCTCTCTTGAGACTAATTTAAAGCTCATTCAATTGTTTCCTCACCATTAAAGATATTGTGATATTGGCTCCAAGCTTGGGGAGTCGAGCTTTATTTTATAATTGGGCCCGGAAGAGAAAGTGGGATGACCTGGCACCACCATTGCCCACGGGGCTCTCTGGGTCAAGGGCTACAGGCTCTTGCCAAAGACATCAGCCACCAGAGTCTGAGTGGGACGGGTGAGGTCACTTCCAGAATCGGGATTACTCACTGGAGAGCATCACAGAGAGACCTGGCAGGAATGTCGCCAAGAAACTGCAAGGGATGGTGTGGACGTGTTAGGTGAGGCTGCCTTCTGGAGCTCAGGAGGTGGCAGCTGGCTCGGGCTCCTCACGCTTGTCCCAACTGGAGGCTTGCTGAGTGCTGGCTGCACAGTTTTGTGGTTTTCAGAAATGCACACTATTACCATCCTTTGCCTCATACCAACTGGCAGCCGAGAGCTAGAGAGGGATGCAGAATCTTCTGGCCCTCACCCGTCTTTCTGTTCTCCTCGCCTCTTCTTTCCCCACTGTTGGCATCTGCCAAGTTGGGGTGGGGGCCAAAGGCAGAGAGTCTGGGCCTTGAGAGCAAACTAACCAGCTCCGCTACCTATCTGCCAACCAGCTCAAAGGCGGAGCATACTGCATTTTCAGTTGAGCTGATTAGTTGAGCTATTATGCTTTAACTGGCCACAGATTCACATCAGAGCCTTAGCAATCCTCAACTCGAAGCCTTAACTCAAACCGTAGCAATTCTTGGCATAAGAAACGCAGTTGTGCAGGCATACCACGACAGACACGGGGGAGAATTCCCGTGCAAGTCTGACACTGCACCTTGTTCTTAGAGAATGAAATTAATTCCATGTTTCATTCAAAACCAAAATTAAATCCAGTGGAGAAGGCATTATATGTTTTTGGTGCAATATCTCTTGTTAAAACTTAAAAAATATCACCTAAGCATTATAATGCCATTGTTCTCTGTACATAGCTATTTGAAAATAAAAAATTTCAATTTCTTATTTAAAACAAGATGTAAAAATGGCAATAGACTAGAAGAAGAGTTCACAATTAATCACAAACTCTTGTTTTTAAAGAAAGCATGGCAATTCTCAGCACTATTGTAATCCTTAGTTGGAAAAACACCCCAATGATGTTGTTTCCAAGTGGAAGAAGCCAGGTTAGGACTCAGCTTCTTGGAACCTTGGCCAATGTGACAAAGTGGGCCAGGGGAGCCTGGATGGTTGTGGAAAAGTTCATCCTCTTTGCAGAAAAACACCTGAGATAGAGCTCAGGCAATGTCATCTTTGAAGATGAAGGTCTGTGGGTTCATAATTAAAGCCACACAAAATATTAATGATGGATGAATTAAACACTGTTGAATTAGGGGGAAAAATCCAGTAAGAAATTTAAACAAACATACTGATAAGTGATGAGCAAAACAACATCCCCATGTGGACTCTTAATATTTGACGTCACTCGGAGTTTTGACTCCTCTTGACTCATACTTTTGCAGAATCTGGGGTTTACAGACTCTCAGAGACGGAGCCAACTGCTGTGTAATGCTGACCACCAATTTCTCAATAGCTTCTCATCCCCAAAATTTTAAAGGGCAAAACTAGTTTTAAATTAATATCTATTACAGACTTGTAATAAGTCTGTAAAGGTGTAAATCTGGAAGTTGTAAAAAGTTACCCAAAGGCAGCTTTGGGGGCAGGTGGAGGACCCAGAGTTTTGCTTGGTTTAGAATCTGAGATTTCCATGTGAAGGGTTGGTGGGAAGTCTCAGTCCTTCATCTTGATGATGGCAAGAGATGATGTGCCAAGTGTCTTAGAAAAGCTTTAAACTTTTTTTTTTTTTGCTTCAAACAGATTGCTCCATTTTTTCCTCCACTTGGTGCATTTCATCCTATTATTAAAAAAACAATTCCAATCCTAAAAATAAAATCCCAACACAAGGTTTCCTAATGGACTAGTCCCTTTTGTGATGGTAGCTTTATACTAGGTGAAAGCTTTTCTCCCATCATTATCCCTTCCCTTAATCCCAGTATGAGTCCCCACTTGTCTGCTCAATTTGGGTTTCAGATTTCCTTGTCCATGGGACCCACCCCATCTTCCTTATTCCATCCATTCACTCATCTATCCATTGTCTAGCATATGCTAGGATGACTTAGAGATAAGTCAAGGACTTCGGTTTGGTGAGTTTTTCTTTCTGAATTTTCGCCTCAGGTACTAAAATTATAGTACTTTAGCATCGGCTGACATTTTCTGCTCTTTTCTACGTAGTTTTCCCTGGCAAGCACCTCCATCCTACATCCTCTCTGGTCTTGCTTCACCCTAACATATCATTTTGTGTCTAGCTGGATTCTTGGAAGGAGTCCTGGAGTAGGAATTGAGAGGTACTAGTTCTGATGAGAATGGACTTCAATCATAAGCTTCTCAAATTGTCTCACTTATTAGAAGGGGAGCGGGACTAGCTCAGTGACTCTCTCCCTTATCTGCACATTGGAATTGCTGGGGAGCTTGACAAAACACTGATAGTAGAGTCTGATGTCATTGGTTTGGGATATGGGAGCTTTAAAAGTCTTCTTGATGATTCTAACATGCCAGCAAGTTTGAGAACCACTGGACTGAATTCAATCCCACTTCCTTACCCTGTAAAACAAGGACATGTGTCATAGTGAGATGGCTTGGAGTTTGGAGTTCGACAGATCAGATTCTAATTCCAGCCAGCTATCCCACCGTGGGGAAGATTATTTCACCTTTCCAAGCCTTAATTCCATTATGAAATTTATGGAGATCAACAATAGCTACCTTGCCAAATCCGAAGATTAAGCAAGATCATGGCACACGAAAGACACTTAGGGAAAGGTAATCTTTATCTTCACTTGCATCTAAAACAGTTCTTACCTCTGACTTCCTTATTTCTGCCAGTGGTGCCATCACGGCCTCAGTTCTTGGGCTCAACAAGTGCTTGCTGAGTGAGTGATGGATGGTGGATCTGACCCTCCTCACTTACGAATAAGTGGGGAAGGTTTAATTTCATTCACTCTTACCGATGTTCTCAAGTCTTTAAAGTGTCCGCAGACCAGCAGCCTCAACATCCCTGGGAACTTTTTTAGAAATGAAGAATCTCAGCCCCACTCAGCCTGCTGGAATCAGAATCTGCATTTTAACCAGGTCCCCAGGGGACTTGCATGCACATTAAAGTTTTGGAAGCACCCTCTCAAACATCCCTGTCCTTGAGACTCGGTGAAAAGGGATGGATTCAACCCCCCCACCCCCACCCCCGAGCGGCGACCGTTTACGAATTCCAACGTCTTGGTTGGAGACGCCATGGAGAGCCCAAGTGAGTCATTGTGCCGGTCCAGCTGGCAGCATGGAGCATGCTGTCACAGGCTGGGCCACGCCGCTGGAAGGCAGCATTCCAGGAGAAGCTTCATCATCCCATTAGACTCCATCAGGCCACTCCATCAAGCCTCACCCTCTGCCTGGTGTCGATTGCTTCACATGGGCTTGGTGAGTGCCTCGAGGCCCGCAGTCACCGCAGAGAGATTATCACAGGTCACGAGAGGGGGAAGATTGCACGCACAGGGGCAGGTTCCTCTTGCCTGGGGAGCCCAGTAGTGGCACCTGTGGTCCGGCCAGAGGCCACTGCATCCTGCCCACCCACAGGACGAACACCCCCACACTGCCAGAGCAGCGCCCACCCCCCAGGGCTCAGGATCTTCCCCGAGCTGTTTCCTTGGGGGCCCCCACCACTTGGTTCTCCATCTGGGATTCCTTGGCTTTTTTACCCTGGGGGTCCTGCAGTAATTCCCCCACCCCACCCTGGTATACAACTGCTTTGGCTGAAAGGCAAAAACACCCGTGTGGAACTGTACTTTTTATAGCCTACCCTACCCAGTAGACATGTTGAATACACTTTACAAACTATACCTGCCTTCCCGTTTGCTATCCCTCCTACGCGGGGGCAGGGGCAGCTACATTGTCCTTCACTGGGACTCATTGTCTGAGAGAAGGTGACTCTCAGGCCAGGACTACAGTCACAGCACACATCTCCCAGAGTGTTTCTCTTTCTCTCACAGCATTGACCATTTTCTGTAATTACATAATCATGTGAGCTTTTGCTCCATTGAGTTTGCCCACTAGACTGCAAGCTTCCTGAGGGCAGAGTCTGGGCTATGTTGTTCGCTGCTGTAGCCCCAGTTTTGAGCTCAGTGTCTGGGTCATAGAGATCCTCAATAGCTCTTCATTGAGTATATGGATGAATAAATGGGTGAATGAGCCCGTGACCGTGGGGACTTGACGGGCTGGGGTGAGTTCTTGTATGGTACTGAGATAGTTTTGTGTCAAATACAGCCCTCAGAGTGGCATCCTGCATTATGACTGGGACATGTAGTCCAGGGGGCAGGGCCCCTGCCCTCTGGAACACACATGGATGGCCCTTATTCATTTGCTTCTGCCACAGGTCAACCAGCCATAGGCACCAAGCACCCAGCACTCTAGCTTACAGGTCAGCCTTTCTGGTCAGAGGCTCTGGCTTGACTCTAGGACTGTCTTAAAATCGGGGAGGATTGAGCCCCATCTCCAGGCATGCAGGCTGGCCAGTTCTTGGGTCACTGAGTCATCCTGAGGAGGGGTGAGCCGAAAGGAAGCCTGCACCCTCGGGGTCTCCATGGTGGAGATTGTGATATAAGACATCCCCAATCCCAGCTATCAACCTGGGCTCACCCTAAACCCAGGAGGCCTGGGATCTCCAAAGATTGGGGGTGGGGCATGGCTGACTCCTCCTTTCTCTACATCCCAGGTCTGAGGCTGTATACTCATGACGCCTTGCCCATTCGCTGCTCTCCTGCTGACCTCAGACTTAGTATTCTCTCAGGCTGTAGGCCATGCTCTGAGGCACCCCCCTCTCTCTAGTTATCTGCCATTTATTCATCCCCAATTTCCCATCCTACCGTACGAAGGTAAGTCCTCATGACTGTAGTGGATGGCACAAAGTATAAGATGGTTCTCACATCTGGTGCAGCAGTAAGACACAGGAGAGCATTAGTGTCAGGTTCAAGGCTGTATGTGATCACTGGTCATGCTATGAGCAGAAAGGAACTTTTCCTTCAGCACAGAAGGGATGTGTAATATCATTAACCCACAAGAAAGCCCATCATGCAGTCTTCCAGGGAGGGACAAGATGCCTGTCAAGTTTAATCAAGAACTGGCAGCTTTTAGGGCTCTCTTAAATGATACAAGGTGATGTGCAATGAAGTGTTAAATTGCGAGCAGACACAGCTTAGAGCTAGAAGACTTTGGATACTATCAGTGGTGTCTGGAGTAGGCAGACGGGGCTTTACTGAAGGTAGGGGCCTCATAGGGCCCTTGACATCTGAGCAGCATTTGGTGAAGGCAGGAAAAGACGGAACAGCCTTTCAGGAAGAAACCTGAGAGTCAGCCGAGAGAAACATGGCGTGTTGGTGGGCTGCGAACAGCCTCACGATTGCACGGGAGGGTGCGTGCTGTGGGTCACAGGTCCAGCCCCACTCGGGTCCCCAAGGAAGGCAGTGCTCCATCTGTGCAAGGTATCCAGACTGACGGTGTCCTCTGACATGGGCTTCCCCCGATAGGATACACTAGCCAGGCATTGAATCCCTTCCGAAGGACTCTGCATCAGAAGGACAGATGAGAAAAATGCTACGTTATAGAAGAAAAGATGGGCCTATGAACCTCTCTGGCCATTTCAAATAGCAAAATTATGCTCTAAGCTCTAAAGATGGGCAATATGAACTAGAGTATATTGGGGTCCCTTGTGTAAAGAATTTAAGTGATAACTATAAGTAACTGTAAGCAAACAAAACACATAGTTTTATTTGCCTTTTTAAAATTTGGGAGAAGTAAGAAAAATCTGATTTCTGTTTCCTCTGCGTTTATTTCTGTGATTCTCTGTAATGACAGGAGGTTTCGAAAACTTTCTACAGATCAGAAAGCTCCTTAAATGTGGTGGCTGCTTGAGAGCTTCCGCTGGTGAGGACGTTTCTCTCACCAAGAAGCAGTTTTAAAAGCAGAGCTGACTTGGAATTTCTATCTGTTGCCCCTCTTCTCCCCATCCGGCTAATATCCCCAATTCTGCCTGCTTTCAGATCAAAGCTACCAGCAAGTAAGAAATGATAGCTGTCACCTTAAGAAAGTCACAAAAATATCTGCCAAGTCATTAGGATTAAAAAAAAATTCTTTATAACTTGGGGCTTCTTTGGAAACAGGGCTGTTGGACCAGGCTCTCTAAGCCTCTGCCAGCCCTAACCCTCTCCAGCTGGGGGGTTTCTTACAGAACTGCTAACAAGGAGGACATTTTTCCTGCCAGAGAAGCTGACATCCCAGACTTACAGGAAGAGGCACTGAGGCATTGGAATTCACCATACGAGAGTTGTAGAGGTGGCGTTGAGGCCTTAGGGAAAGATGGGGTCAACTTGTTCATTGACTAGGTTTGCAGACAGTGTCCAAAGCCAGACAGATGAAGAGATGTAGCTCTAATGTAATAGGAGACGAGGAGCCATTGAAGGTGTGTGGAAAGAACAGCGTGATGATTAAATCCACATTTAGGGAGGGTCGGCCGGGAGTGCTTCACGGAGCCTGAAGGCCCAAGCTAGGGAGGCTGGCGGGAGTTCACAGGGCCTGAACCTGAAGCAGGGCAGGGTCAACGGGAAAAGGCTGCACATATGAGATAGTCTGGAAGGCAGAAGGGACACAGATAGGCACGGGGTGAAGGTTGAATCAATCAAAAATGGCGTCCAGTGTTGGCAAGGATGTGGAGCAGCCAGAACTCACATCCGCTGCTGGAAGAAATGTACCTATAACTGCTTTAGGGAACTGCCTGGCGGTCTCTGCTAGAGTAGGCATCTGCACTGCCCAGCAATTCCTTCCCAGCAACATGCACAGACGAAAGACGTGCATCCATCACACCAAAAGACACGCACCACAAAGTTCGGTACAGTACGGCTTATAACAGCCCCAGATAGGAACTAGGCCGATGGTTCATCAGTGGTAGAGAGGATAAATAATGATCTATTTGTGCCTCAAGAGAATGAGTGCCTGACAACTCCGGGCCATGGTAGGGATTCATCTCACAGCATTGAGCAAAAGAAGCAAAACACAAAAGAATAATAATAGATTGTGTAATTCCATTTACGCAAGGTTTGAAACAGGCTAACCTGAGAGAAATCTGTATGTCAGCCACCACTGGAAGGGGAACAGGAAGGTCTTCTGGGGGCAGATGACGTTCTGTGTCTCGATCAACATGCTGGTTACCGGGGTGTGTTAGTTTGTGAAAATCCACCAAGCTGTATACTAACGATATGTGCACTTCAAGGGAAGTCTATTACTCTTGTTTTTTTAATGTTTATTATTTATTTTGAGAGATTGAGAGAGAGAGAATTCCAAGCAGGTCTTATGTTTTCAGCACAGAGCCTGATGCAGGGCTCAATCCCACAAACTGTGAGATCATTACCTGAGCCAAAGTCGAGAGTCAGACGCTTAACTGACTGAGCCACCCAGATGCCCCAATAAGTCTATTGCTCTTTAATAACAATTTTGAAATGACAATCTGAGGTAGAGTAAAGGCAGGTAAGGTCCATTTTGTGGCAGGGAGCTTGAGATGTCTAGACAGGTCAGTGGAAATGCCCAGGATGCAGTTGGAGATGGAAGACTGGTCTGGGCAAGAGTGCAGGTCTGGAGACACTGAACTTGGGGCTTGTTTACCCAGAGGTGATGGGGAAGATGAGAGCCTAGTGGCTATTGGGGGCTGTTGGAACCAGCATCAGGCCCCGTGAGAAGGCGCAGGGAGGGTGAGGAGTGAGCAGAGCCGTTCATCAGAAGTCACTCAGCACAGGGGTGCCTGGGTGGCTCAGTCGGTTAAGCGTCCGACTTCAGCTCAGGTCACGATCTCGCGGTCCGTGAGTTCGAGCCCCACGTCAGGCTCTGGGCTGATGGCTCAGAGCCTGGAGCCTGCTTCCGATTCTGTGTCTCCCTCTCTCTCTGCCCCTCCCCCGTTCATGCTCTGTCTCTCTCTGTCTCAAAAATAAATAAACGTTAAAAAAAAAAAAAAAAAAAAAAGAAGCCACTCAGCACTTCACTGTGCTGGGACCCGCTGCTTGGCTCTGTCCTTTGGGACTTCTACTTTTCTGGGGTGGAGGGCGGATGCTTCTTCATCCCTGCAGGTGGCATCGCCTTTTATTAAAAGGCGAGGAAACAGAGGGGTGGTGAGGCAAACTGTTCGGGGCTGGTGGGCGGTAGAGCCAGGAGCCAGCCATGCCATCCACCTCCAAGGCACGTGGTACCTTTGACACTGTGGCTGCCGTTAACACAGGGCATCAAGCCGCCTGGGCAGGTGGACAAGCCCCACAGAAGACCCTTGAAGGTCAGCCTGAGGGCGTAGTAGGCGACATGCTGCCCGGCACTCCTCCCTGGAACACAGGGGCCTCTCGAGAGAAGAGGAATGTGCTGGAATACGGGCACACACAGAACAGCCACCTAGGCTCATTGTCCCACTTGTGGGCTGCTGGGCCTGTGCTTTTCCTGTAAGCACGTTAGGTCAGAAGGTCAGGGTACCATTCTAACCCCTATGTGATGCTGGGGGCCAAGGCAATATGTCGATAACAGAGCCAGTACACTTCCTCTAATGGAAAATACCAGGGCAGTGGGACTACCAAACACGCCAATGGGAAACATCAAGACAGCTGCAGAAATGCAGAAGAAAAATGTATATTAAGACATTACACACACACACACCAAGGTCCCCACCACAGACTCTTAACCATACACGGAAGGGCAGGAGGGGCAAAGTAGCTGGTTGGGGCAAGCTGAAGTCCCTTCACTAAGGCTCCTCTACCTATTTTCAGGACGCCCCTCTGAAATGGGGTGCTCCTCCACCCCTCTGCCCACCGGCTCTGTGATGTGGGGTGCTCCTCCGCCCCCCCCTCCATCCTTAACTCTCATTGCTCCTCAGTGGGATGTCACATGGGTGTGTCCGTTCCCCCAGGGTGGAAGTGCCCAGGACAAGTGGTCCTCATTCCCACCTCAGTGCCTTTCCCTATGCTATTACTTCTAGAAAGATGTTCTCAGGAGTCAGATGGATCGAAATCCTGGTTCTGGGGCTTCGGAGCATGATAGATTGAAGATTTGGGACAAGTCCTGTTAGCTCTCCTCAGCTCCCTCTTCTTTCAGATAGGATGACACTCTCAATGGTCTCCCTGGGGGGTGATATATGGGAAGTCCCTGGCAGAGATGGGCACAGAGTTGGTAGGTGACCAACAGCAGCTGCTCACGACCTCACTTCCATTAACTTATCCTGGAATGTCCTTATAGTCAACGTGAGCTTGTTCTTCAAACGTCATTAGTGGTTTCACTCAATTAGATGATGTACCTGCTGCCCCTGATCCTGGGTCAGCTCTAAAGCTCAGGAGTGCCCACTGTGGGGTGCAGGTTAGCTGAGGGCCTGGGTGTTGCGCTGCAAAGGGACACAGTGCCTCCAGATCCTCAGAGTGGCTTCCTCGGGGGCCTCTGGCTTCTGTACCTTCTAAAATATCTTGGAAAAGCAAGTATCTGCTTGCATATTTGAAATTTGATGGGTCATTTTTGAAATTATGAGTTTAAATAGAAATGCACTTTTAAATACAATTGTTGAGGGGCTTCTGGAGGCTGCTAACATTCTGTTTCTTGATCACATGAGTATGTTCACTTATCAGAAATTCGTTTACAAAGTATTCACTTATGATTGTCTCACTTTTCTGGATATATGTTAAAAATAGATTTGTTGTAGGGGCACCTGGGTGGCTCAGTCGGTTGAGCATCTGACTTTGACTCAGGTCATGATCTCACAGTTCATGGGTTTGAGCCCCACATTGGGCTCTGTGCTGACACCACTTAGCCTGCTTGGGATTCTCTGTCTCCCTCTCTCTCTGCCCCTCCCCCTCTCATGCTCTCTCTCAAAAATAAATAAAACATAAAAAAAAATATTTGTTGTAGGCTTTCTGAGCTCTGCCACTTGACCTCATAGCAGGCATCCCAGACTGAAATGGAGTGACTGCTGGCTTGGCATGAGGGCATTGAGTCAGAGCCTAAGATCCGTGGAGGGGTCAATTTTAAGGCCACCTGTGGTGGGCAAAGAGATCCCGTTAGCCTGTTTGTTACAAAGCAGATAAAAAATGTCAGAGTTGAGGTACCATGGAAATGTTGAGGAAGGAAACAACTTTGCCTTAAGAATCAAAGAATTCCTCTCAAAAGATGCCAGTGACACTTGGACTGGGTATTGAAGACTGAATAGGAATATTTCTGGTTGGGAAAGGGAAGAAAACGATGATGAGAGTAGTATGAACAAAGACAGAGTAAAATAAGGCGCATTGTGTCTGAGGCTCAGGAAGTATCCTAATGCGGAAGAGCTTAGTGAGTATGTGTGTATGTGTGTATGCGTGTGTATGTGTGTGTGTGTGTATGTGTGTGTGGCTGGTGAGAAATGAGGCTAAAGATGTAAGGACACCCTCTAAGGCCTGTGAAGCACTTTCTCAGAACTGTCTGGAGAGCTGGGGGGCAGAGGCTGACAGGTACCTGGGACCAAGATGGCTCTTCTCTTTTCCTCCTTTCTTTTCCCCAGCTTCACTGCCCACCGGTTTAGTCAAAACGAAACTTAGATTTGTTCATTATGAAATTAATTATAAATAATAATAAAATAAGTACTTTTATAAGCATTTTATAAAATTCATTTTTCTGTCACTTACACACCTACAAAAACTTAACGGGTTTTAGCAAATAACAATTTCTCTAAAACACAATCACAGTGTACCTAAGTCTAAGGTCAATTTCCTGAACCCATCCTTTCGAGAAGTCCTAGCTCATGAGGGTCTCTGAAGTGGGGTGTATCCACTGAACATCAAGTTCTAGCATTCACGCGGGCTGGGGAGAGGGCAGGCCACGCACACCTACCTCATTGCAGAGATGATCCAAAATTTCAGAACTGAATATTCCTTATTTGGCTCTATTAAGTTCATGCTCCTAAAGCATAATAAAGTTAAGAAATACACGTTTTGGCCACTCAAGCTTCTGGTTTCCTAGCAGTGCAAATCACTGCCTGTGGTAGAACAGTAGTAGCCAGGAGCTGATGGAGGAGCGTTACCGCAGTTATCTCCTTTCACTGTTGAAAGCACAGCAATAGCCAAGTTCGTATTTTTCCTTGTTAGGAGGAGAAACTTGGGCTCAGAGGCATTAGACAAACTCTCCAGGACTCTCAAGTAATAAGTGCTTTTTGCTTTTTAGCAGTCGTGCACCCTCCTGTGGCCTGACATCCTTTGGAGAACCGGTAAGGTGAGGGACGGCCTGAGATTGGGAGACCATCCTGAGTGGAGAGCCTGCCTTGGAAGGGGAGGGCGGCTTGGCTTTGGAGATGCTCTGGTGCCCTCTGGTGAGAATCTGGAGGTATCACAGGGCAAGGAGTACTTCGTGTGTTGAAGTTCAGTGATCATACCCACACATGGGATGAGTCAGCGTGAGAAAGGGCACAGAGGTGGGCAGCGAAGCTGGGGAAGAGAAAAGAAGACGAGACAGGAAGAGCCATCTTAGTCCTAGGTGCCTGTCAACCTCTGCCCCCCATCTCTCCCCAGACAGCTTGTCTCTCTCCTTTAATCCAAGGATGAGCAGTGGTTCTCAAGCCTTGGTGTGAACAAGAATCACAAGAGCTGGGAAGGCAGCATCTGGGCTCCAGCTGCAGAGTTCTGATTACTAGGTCTGAAGGGGCCACAGTGATCTGCATTTTTAAACTCCATTCAGGTGATTCTATGCAGGTGGTTCTTGGACCACCTCGATTTTCAAAAAACCTTACTGTTTAATATTAATATTAATCTTAAAAGTAGATTAAAGTTTATCTAGGGCTGGAGGGCTTGGGGAGAAATGGAGAGTGATTGCTAATTGGTACAGGGTTTCTTTGGGGTCAATGACGATGTTCTAAAATTGATGGTGGTGATGTTTGCACAATTCCATGGAACTGCATGCTTAAGTGGATGAATTGTCTGATAAAATGTGAATTTCATCTCAACAAAAGTGTTATAGAAAAATTCTTATAAATTCCTTCCACCATAGAAGCCATGGGAAAATCACAAGAATTGGGTATGAAAAGAAATCTTTATTTTTAAATTGCACCTTCCCACTAAAAGAAGAACTATTAGCTGCCCGAGCTGAAACGGTGGTAAGGACTTACAGTTTTTGAAAATATATTCTTGGAGAAAAGACAGGCGAAAAGTTCTCCTTGGACTAAGTCTATTAACATGCCCAGTACCATTTAAGGCAGCTTAGCTGACACTATTAACAGTATTTCACCTTACAGTTTCCAAAACGTGTAAACATGTGTTTACAGTAACCTCTGAGGCAGGCAAGCCAGGGATTATAATCTCCATTTTACTGGTGAGAAAACAGGTTCAAGACAGGAAATATCTTGCTCAGGGCCATGATTAGGAAGAAAAGGGACATGGGCTTGAGGTTTTTGGATTCCATGTCTGTTTACACTACTGTGGCTTCTTTCCATTGTCAATAACTGTCCTCTACCCCGAGAGGTCTCCGTGCACTTTATGATGGTCAAAAGCTGAGTCTCCTTTGTTTACTTTCCTTGGCCAGAAGACCATAGCCAGGCTGATTGCTGTCATTGGTCCCTTGTCTGTCTTGCCCACCCTTAACAAACTAACATCTCCAAATGATCTCTGTCTTCAAGTCCCGCTCCTGCTCTAGAGCCTTCAAAGGCAGTCATGGGGGCTTGGGTGTGAATTGCAGCTGTGAGATTTACCAACTGGGTATCTGTGAAGATGCCACTTAATGTATTATATCTCTGGGCATTTGACCTGTAAAATGGGAATGAGATGTTCAACCGAACAGGACTTACAAGATGTAGCTGAGTTGTTACGTAAAGTGCGGGGCTTAAGGCTGCGTCCATCCCACCCAGTTCTACTGGCTGACATTGCATCGCATCCAAGGGATTCTGCTTGTTCGCCAGGTTGTAGCAACCTCTTCCCCTTCCAAAAGATGTTTCAAGCACACAAGGGTCTGCATCACACAGCTTGGCAGCTGGTTAACTTCCAATGAGTTTTCTGGTGTCACCTTCTAAATGAAGGTGGATTGTCAGTGGATTACAGAATAAGGGTCAGAAAACGCTGGGGTTCTATTTTAAAAATCTAGACTTACTGAATCAAAATCTCTTGGGGGTGAAAAAAAATCTCTTATGGTAGACAAACCTTAAATCTGCATTTCCCATAAGCATACCCCCCAACCTACCTCCTCCCCCCATTCTTACATACACAACAGCTGGTGCCCAGTGAGCTAAATTCTAAGCAGGTAGAGACCAGGAGGGTTCCAGGGTCTTTGCTCCTACCACATCACTGAGCACACTTTTACGTACCTAACAGGTACTTATGTCGGTACTCGTGTGATTGAAAAGTAGGTACCGTGCTGAGCTGAAGAGTTCCCAAACCCACCTGCAGCAGAAGCATCTGGAAGGCTTGTTCATATGGTTCGGCCATGCCCACCCTCAGAGTCTCTGAGTCAGTAGGTCCAGTGGCACCTGAGAATCTGCATTTCTACCAAGTTTCCCCAGTGATGCAGTGCTGCTTATCTGGGGACCACACAATGTCACCATAAAATTTGGCTGGGAGATCAGAAGCATCAGCATCACTCGGGCACTTGCAAATTTCAGCAGCTCAGACCCACCTGCGACTTACTGACACACAGCTGGCATTTACCTAAGACCCTCAGGAGATCTGGGTGCACATTCAAGTGCAGGAGGGGTCACGGTGTAGTTCCTTTGGACCTCGTGACAAACCTAGAAGGCAGCTTCCACTATTACTCCCATTTTGTAGGTGAGGAGATGGAGGCTGGCAGAGAGATGGCTCGATGCAGAGTCACACAGCGGACATGGCCAGCAGCAGGGCTGGGACTGGAATAGGCTCTGCAGACACCCAGCCCTCACCTTTAACACTCAGACACTGTTTCCCTCTCCCCACAGAAGCCCTCCCAGTGCCTTCCTTCCTTCAGATAACAGTCCTATGAGCCCAAACAAGAGAATCAAGCTGCAAGGAAACCCTGCGCCCAGCCATGTACTTGAACCCAAGACTATGCTGTGTCCACATAATTATGAGATGAGGTCCCGGGCCTCAGAATTTGCTGCCTCGTTGAGGAAGTATGAGTATGAACTCCTCCCGATGAAACTAGCAATAGCAGACTCCATAAAATTAGGTGTTAAGTCCCATGGTCAATCTCACATTTGATATTAAAATTATAGCTTGCTTAAAGAGTATGGAGGCTACTAAGAAATTTATGCCAGATCACGTCACTGGGTGTCTTCCTGGCTTGTTCCAGACCCTGCACCGTGGAGCCTGGGTATGCTGGGGCTTCAGAATGGCAGATGCCACCTCTCTCTGGGTTTCCCTCTTCCCTTGGGTACGGCAGTGCCTTCTCTTTGTGAGGTCCCTTTGTGTATATGGAGCTCATGTTGCTGTCTTCTGCTGTCACAGGGGAGGGAGGAATTAGAAAAGCAGAGGAGGAGCTTTGATGCTGTTGCCATGGGAGAGAGAGCGCCAGTCTCCAGCAAGAGCCCAGTGCAGAGCCAGCTACATAATCCACAGGGTCCAGTGCAAAAAGTATTAAGATTTTTGAGATAGCGATAGAATAGCATTAAACCAGGTGTGAGGCCCATGTAACTGCATGGCTCCCAGAAGGCTAGCCCTGGTCCAGGGGGCTGGAAACAGGACAGACAGTACATCACTTTAACTTGCAAATAACCTGCCTGTCAGGGGACCCGGTGGTCTGTGGAGGCGAGGGAAGGAGGCAGGACCAGAGGATAGGAGATAGTGTGGGGGGCGGGGGGGGGGAGTGCTGTGTATAGTTAGGTTTGCTCCAGGGCAACTGTATCTGCCACTCTCTGCCTGCACCCAGGGGAGAGGCAGAGGCCCAAGGATGGATGCGTCCCCACCCCTCTCCACAAGGGGCTCAGTCTGTTCCTGTTGAGGTCCTGGAGCCAAGGCCAAGGAGCCAAGGTGGGGACCCAGGAGAATGGGAAGCCGGCAGCCCAGGAATCGCACTGGGTCCTTCTGCCCCGGCCCCGGGGTTCCCCTTCCTTCCCCACCAGGTCCTCACCTCAGTCTTGGGTCCTGTGTTCTCTGTGGAGCTCTGCACCCGGGCTGCCGGAAACTAGCTGCGGGTCAATGTCTCTCTCCATTCAGCATCAGACGGGCCGAATGTAATCCTTTGTGGGGCCAGGAGCACAGCTGAAATGTGTCCAGCTCCAGAGGTTAAGAATTACCAACTCTGACCCTGGGGATGGGGACACCTTCCTTTAACAAAACAATGCTGCCTGGGGTTCCTCCCATCTAATAAGTCTTCAGAGAATCTTCCCGCTGCAGCTTCCCTGTACTTACTATCCTCAAGGGCGCTGGCTTGCCGCCCAGCACTGGTGGCCCTGAGCGTCCCTCTCTACCTCCACTGCAGGGGCGTCTGTCCTTGGCTGCACCCTTTGGGGAGCTTTGAAAACTACTCCTGCCTGTCCCCCCACCCCAACATCCTGTTGGAGCCGGTCTGGCCACCAGGATTTTTAAATTCTCTGCTGCCCAGTTTGCTCACCTCCACCCACATGACCCTCGTCGCCGCAGCTGCTCAGGCCACACTACAGGTGACACTTGCTCTCCAGCGGTGGATCCTCCTGACTCAGACTGACTCCTGGAGAAGCAAGTGCTGGGGAAAGGAGTGGGAACTACCTCTGTCTCTGTCCCATTCTGGCCCCACCTCCCGAGGGGAGGAGCCTCAGACCTCCACCCAAACGTGCCTGTTGTTTGCCGGCTTCCTGTTGTGGGACCACCTGGCCGCCCAGCACCTGCTCTCCCATATTTCTTTGTGTTCTGCTTTTTCTCCATCTTCTTTATCTCTTGCTTCAAATGTCTCCCTGCTTCGGCTTTCTGCATGCAGGTCTCCAGGGAGCGCCTTTTCTATCCTGCCACCTCCTCACCTGTTTGTCCACCTGCGGCAGCAGCTGCTGCCAGCCCTACCTTCCAACCCCTCCCACTTTCTATCCCCGCCCTGGGCGGGGGGGGGGGGCAGCCCTGGACCCCATGCCCATACCTGCTCACACAGCACACCTGCACGCTCACACAGCACACTTAGCACGCCTCTCCGCCCCGACCAGCCGCTGCCCCTGTGGCAGCACCAGGGAGACCCCCCTGCCTAGAGCAGCATTGTGAGCAGAGGTGCTGCTGACCCCGCTGCTTCCTTTCTAGGGCCTAGGCTGCGTGCTTTGCAGGTTTCCGGGGCCAATGCAAAACCTTGCTTGTCTGCTCAGCCTCCTGGGCCAGATGTTTCCTGTTTAGTGGTTTCATTTTTTTTAAAATCTAGTCTCTTTTTGGGGTGCAGGGCTGGGCCCCAACAACACTGAGGAAGAGGCACACATCACTTCTGAGGATTCTCTGTGCCTCTCGCACATACCCCTCCTACCTTCCAGGCACCCAGGGCTTTTCGCTGCACCCTTGCTGGACCTACTGCTTCTTACCAAAACTCTCTGGGAACTGAGGATGGTGAGGGCTTAACAGCCTCTAGAAATGATTCTGATTGGAGACAGGTTGGACACAGACACTGTAGTTGTTTTTTCAACCCTGGATGCACAGTGGAATTGCACCAGGAGCTTTAAAAAATACCTGTTCCCAGGCCCCTGCTGACTTAAGTGGTCTGGGGTGGGACCTGGTCCTCAGAATCAGGTGATTCTCATCCAGTCGGGGCTAAGCACCCTTACGCAAGGATCTCAAAATCTGGACCTTGACCCAGCAGCATCTGTATGATCTGAGAGTTGCTAGAAGTTCAGATTTTTGCTACCACCCAAATCCACTAAATCAAAATCTTCAGGGTTGAGGGCCAGGGATCTGTGTTTTAATGACTACTGTAGATGATTCTTCTATGCACAAGAGTTTGCAAACCAGGGCATTATAACCTGCAAAGCAAGGGAAAGGGATGGCCAGAGGCAGCATCCTATTTCTGAGTCTACACCAGTGGTTTTCAAAGTGTGGTCCCTGGATCAACAACAGCATCACATGGGAGCTTGTTAGAAATGCACATTCTCAGGTCTGGCCCCAGACCTATTGTATCAGACACTCTGGGGGTTGGACCCAGCACTGTTTAACAAGTACTGTAGGTGAACCTGATGTGTGTTCAAGTTTGAGAGCTACTGGTCTGCCATCTACCTGCCTCACCCAAGACCATTACATGATTTGGGTCTAAACCATGGAGACTCTATAAGGAAAGGATGGTAGAAAAAACATTTGTAGAGGCTTGAAGTTATTACCGATCAAATGATGATATACTTCTGGTCAGATGGTGTGTACTATTCTGCAGAGTTCCTTCTCTGAGGACTATGCAGGGAGTATATGTTGGGAAGGAGTTTCGGAGGCAAGATTCAGGCAGCTGGCCCGCCTGAGATTCTGTGTGTCCGTTATGTGTATGTGGTTCTATGTGTGAAACAGATCACAAGATCCAGCTGGAATGAGCGAGTGGGCTCTGTAGAGGGAGACAGAGCGGGGAGAGGAGGTGTTTCTATTAATCAATCATTTCCCAGGACCAATATGTGCCTATCAGTGGCTAGTTCTCTGAAGGAAAGACACGAAACCCAAAAACAATTGCATGTGTGTATATATAGATGTACTTACATATGTGAGTATATTAGTATGTGGGATATATGTCTGAATGCATAAATGCATGTGTATACGTAGGCAGTTGTATCTCTTTGCTCATGCACATGTGTATGTACGTACTCCTGTGGTAGTGTGTGGTATTATGTATCTATGTGTGAACACGTGTGCATGTATGTGTGCATATGAATGTGTGTGTGTGTGTGTGCGTTATATGTGTGGGTGTTTACATTAGAACCACTATCCTCATAGGACTTACAGTCTATTTGGAGAAAAGACCCACATAATTGAAACAAAGAACAACTGTGCAGTACCCTCCACAGTAGTGACCTTGAGGGATTAAGGAAACAGGGCGTCTCGGGGAGTTCATTTTGAGAAAGTTTTCCTAAAACAAGTAAGCTAGGAGAGGAAGGAAGGAGGACAGTCCAAATGGTGAAATGAGGGAACAGCCTTAAGGTACCCCACTTGGGTCACACCTGAGCTATGTCCAGTGTCCAGCCAGTCCTTTCCTCAGCACCTTGAAGCTAAGAAAAGGTTCTGATCTGGCCCCTCTGGCCTGAACACCACATTTTAAAGAAAACCAACGAGAAGATGTCCAGACTTTCCTGGGCATTTCTGGTCACTGGGACTCGAGGAATCGGGATAAGAATGGAAGGTAAGAGTGTGAGCTCCTCTATCTGCATCCCACACTGATGGATCCTGGCATGGACTAGTTACATTCCAGTTCTTATTTAGCCTCTACATCAACACTGCTCTTAGGAACCATTCTCATTGTGTAGATTAGCCCCAGCCAGTAAGGAACAGAGAAGGGCTGGATTCAAAACCAGGTCCATTTGACTTCAGAGCTGGGAACTTTCCACACCTAACCTCCTGGTTGACTCGTCAATTAGGTTTGATGACTGTGGGAGGTTTTGTGAGTTTATCATCTCGGGGGTCCCCACTCTTTGTGAGCCCAGCTGATAGTCTCCACGCCACCGCTTTCATTCTCAGGAATGTCTTTTCTGTCCCACCTTTTTGCAATCTCTGTAACAACAAAATTTCCCTTTCTTTCCACATTTTATCTGAGATTCTAAAACATTCCAAAGCAGAAATGCATAACGTGTTCATTACTGTTGTTATGCTCGGGATTACAATGTTCCTGTAATTTGGAGGCAAAACACAGAATTATTTTAATATATAAAAATTATATTTAATATGTTAAAAATACATATTTTAAGTTATAAAATATGTATAAAAGCTTTCAAGTGTTGGTGCAGACAGAATGGAGCACCTTGGGGCTTTGCAGACCGACCCTGCCCCAATTCTGGGGTCACTGGGAAACTGTCAGAGGTTCTGACAGGCTGAGCAGAGCACATGCTAAGCCCCAGTTCAGATTTTTTCTAGCAGAGCTGAGTTACCCATGTGGCTTAGTTCCTGCATGTTATCTTCATCGGCCCAGGAGAGGTGCCTGTCTTCATTCTTCTTGAGTGTATGAAAGTGTATATGTTTTTTTCATTTGTATACTCCACTATCATTTCTCTTTTTTGCTTGTGTGAGTGCTTACAAACGGTCTATTGTCGTTTGGTGCACATGCATTTTTATTTATGCAAATGATACTGATAACAAATGCCATATTTGGTTTTTTTATTTATTTTATTTTAGAGAGAGAGAGTATGTGAGTGATGGGGGAGAGAGGGGGAGAGGCAGAGCGGGGGAGAGAGAGAATCTCAAGGGAGCTCCATGCTCAGTGTGGAGCCTGATGTAGGGCTCATTCCCACAACACCCAGCTCATGATCTGAGCCAAAATCAAGAGTCGGCACTCAACCGACTGAGCCACCCAGGTGCCCTGAAATGTCACATATTTAGTTTTAGCCCAGCACTGGGTTTTTAAGATCTGTCGACATTGCTCTGTCTGTGGTCCTGGGCATCTACTTGCTGTGGGGACTGAACACACGCCCCACTCTGCTTAGCCTCTGCCTTCTCCAGCTCTCCCACCCCAGTCAATGCCATGATGAAGAGCCTGCCTCGTGACCCATGTGGGAGCGGGGGTACTTTCCCTGAGAACTTTTCCCTGAGAACACACTCTGGAGGGGAGTTTCTAGGTCACAGAGGGTGGATAGACTTTTTTTAAATTAAGTATAATGTATTGTCAAGTTGGCTAACACACAGTGCAAACACTGTGCTTTTGGCTTAGGGAGTAGATTCCAGTGATTCATCGCTTAAACACAACATCCAGTGCTCATCCCAACAAGTGCCCTCCTCAGTGCCCATCACCCATTTTCCCTCCTCCCCCCCCAACAACTCTCAGTTTGTTCTCTGTATTTAAGTGTCTCTTATGGTTTGTCTCCCTCTCTGTAATGCTTTTTGCCCCTTCCCTTCCCCCATGGTCTTCTGTGAAGTTTCTCAAATTCCACATACAAGTGAAATCATATGATATCTGTCTTTCTCTGACTGACTTATTTTACTTAGTGTAATACCCTCCAGTTGCATCTACGTTGTTGCAAATGGCAAGATTTCATTCTTTTTCATTGCCGAGTAGTATTCCATTGTGTGTGTGTGTGTGTGTGTGTGTGTGTATACCACTTCTTCTTTATCCATTCATCTAATGCCACTAAATACTGAGGACCTGCTCTCCAAGTGCTGCACCAGCCACTTCCTACCAGTGCTTTATGAGGATCCCATGCTTGTTTTATGGTGTAATAAATACATGGTCTGTGTTGCAGGTGTTCTATGGGTGCTTAAGGAAAATGTGTGTTCTCTGTTTGGATTTTTGGAGGGGGGGTGTTGACTGGGAGGGTTGATAATCCTACATGTAAATAATAGCTCACACTTATCGATCCTCTTGTTATCTGTCTATAAACTCTGTTCACCTTTTGTTCTTTTGATATATCAGTTTCTGAGGTTTTGGTAAAAGCTACAATTATTGATTTATTTATTTCTCCCTGAAGTGCAGTCAATTGCTGCTTGATGTATTTAAGGTTGATTGTTTATGCACATATGTGTTTATGATAATTTGTGTATGATAATTATGTACTCTTCACTCTTCTCCTATTCCTTTTTACATCATTCTTTGTTTTTTTTTTTAAATTTTATTTAAACTAAACAAAAAAAAAACAATTTACTCATTTCTCCCACTTCCCACCTTTCACCTCTGGCCATCACCAATTTGTTCTGTCTCTATGAGCTTGCTTTTTATTTTAATGTTTATTTTTGAGAAAGAGAGACAGAGCATGAGCAGGAGAGGGGCAGAGAGAGAGGAAGACACAGAATCTGAAACAGGCTCCAAGATCTGAGCTGTCAGCACAGACAGTGGGGCTCGAACTCACGGACCATGAGATCATGACCTGAGCCAAAGTTGGACGCTTAACTGACTGAGCCACCCAGGTGCCCCCGAACTTACTTTTTAAAAAAAAATTATTTAGTTTTGGATTCCACATATAAATGAGATCATATGGTATTTGTCTTTCTCTATCTTATTTCACTTAGCATAACACCCTCAGCATCCATCCATGTTGTCACAAATGACAAGACATCATTCTTTTTTTTTTTTTAATGTTTATTTATTTTGAGAGAGAGAGAGAAAGCAAGCTCACATATGCGCACAAGCAGGGGAGGGGCAGAGAGGGAGAGGGAGAGAGAGAGAATCCCAAGCAGGCTCTGCACTGTCAGAGCAGAGCTCAGCATGGGGCTTGATCTTACCAACCGTGAGATCATAACCTGAGCCGACATCAAGAATCAGATGCTTAACTGACTGAGCCACCCAGGCACCCCGATCTCATTGTTTTTTATAGCTGAATAATATTTCACTGTATATCCATTCCATATTTTCTTTATTCATTCATTTATTGATGGACACTTAGGTTGTTGCTATGTCTCAGCTTTGTAAATAATGGTGAAATGAACATAGGGGTGCAGATATCTTTTCGAGTTAGTTTTTTTTGTATTCTTTGGGTAGATACCCAGAAGTGGGATTGCTGGATCATAGGATAGTTTTATTTTTCATTTTTTTGAGGAGCCTCCATACTGTCTTCCACAGAGGCTGCACCAGTTTGCATTCCCACCAACAGGGCATGAGGGTTCCCTTTTCCCCACCTCCTTACCAGCACTTATTGTTTCCTGTCTTTTTGATACTAGACATTCTGGCAGGTGAACTGATACCTCATTGTGGTTTTGATTTGCATTTTCCTGATGACTCATGATGTAGATCGTTCTCTGTTTTTTAACTTTTTCTGCCTTCAATTTCACTTTTTCAAGGTATTATGGTTGATGCCCTAAACTTTTCTTTTGGTCCACGTTTATTTATTTATTTGAATTTTTTTTGTATTTAAACATTCATGTCTTTTGTTTTAACTTTTTAAGTTTATTTATTTATTTTGAGAGAGAGAGAGTGCTCGCGCACATGAGCAGGGGATGGGCAGAGAGAGAGAAGGAGAGAGAGAATACCGACTGAGACACCCAGGCGCCCTTATGTCTTTCTGTTTTAAATGTTTTTCTTGAGAAAAGCAAATGGTGAAGTCTTTTCTCAAAAGTGCGACTGAAGGGTCTCTGTCTTTCAGTGGTAAATTTAATAGTTAACATTTTTTTTTTATTTTGCTCAATTGCTGTCATATTATGACTAATTTCTACTTTCTGGGTTTTTTTTGTTGTTGTTGTTCTTATTGTCTTTTTGCGGGGGAGGAATTTTTTCTTTCTTTGCTGCTTTCCATTGGAAAGAGAATTTTCTTTTAGTTCAAAAATTCTAATTCTAATTTTGTTCTCATGGTGGTTGCTCTTATCACTCATTTTATTCTTTGTGGAATTTTTAAACATATCAATTTCTGTACAAGCCAAGTACTCTAACAGGCTCTCCTATCTCTTTTGTCTACCTCTCCCCTTGCCAATCATTTAATATTCCACTTTTGGTTGTTACAGTTACATTTGTTCTATTTTCCCCCCTTCGGTCCCAATGAACAACAAACGCTACCAAGGTATTTGATCACCTTGCACTTCCTGTGTCCCTTGCAACATTTCCTGGATTTGTTCCTAGTTGCATACTTCCACCTGGTGTGTTTTCAGTGTCGGACTCTGTGGGTAAATCTTCTGAG